>NC_022010.1:60794137-60882314 GCF_000317375.1 Microtus ochrogaster
TGGGTCCCCTGGAACTAGAGTTAAAGATGGCTCGAGTCACCATATGGGTGCTGGGGAATGAAGCCAGATCCTCACAAGAGCAACTTGGTTCTTAGCTGCTGAGCCTTTCCTTCTGTGTATGTGTATGTCCACTCACATCTACTATGGGCATATGCACCCACAATTCAGTGGAGCTTAGGAATGTTCAGACATACAAAAAAAACTATACTTGAAGAATGAAATATTTCAATCTCGGAGGAAACTGCTACACAACAACTAATAAGAGTTATGCGATTTTAAATAGTTTTTCTGAAATTAAGATCTTCCTAAACCCAATTTTCTGTTTAAATTTTTTTTTCTTGCTCCTAGAGAATTATTGACCCCTAAATTTTAAAATGTTCATACATACATTATGTACATGCATGGACATGCATGTAGCCAGCCATACAACAGGCTTAAGAAGAACATAAAGCAATGTGAGCTCAAGGGAACAAAATTGCATTGTGGGGAATACAGAATTAATGACTATTATTAATTTAGTCAAGATGCCCCTAATAGAGAGTCGATTGTTAATCTGGCCTTGAAACAATGCCAGACATGGTAAATGACAATTTATCCTTCTATTATTAATTTAAATTGAGCACTAACTTTCTTTAAAAGTGAGAACAGGAAATCATGAGGGTACCTTCCAGTGATGGAATTCCCAGGGCAGCATTCAAAGAAGTTAAAATGTTAATGTTTTAAGTTAAAGATGGACATAAATATTTGATAATTATTGTCAGTTCCCCCAGGTCCTACTCTATTATTCAATAGCTATAACTCAATGGGCCCAGAATGCATTCTGTCCACCTTTGTATTCTTTTCCAAGAATAAGCTCGTATCTTTGAAAAGGTTTTCAACAGAGATTGTGTTAAACTGAATGCTCATTAGTCCTTAGGTAATTTATGAGTCTAAAGTGCATTCTAATTCAAACTAGGAAACGTTATTTTATGAGTCTCTAAAAACAATGCTAATTATAATCACCTACTGCCAGGCCTCAATTGACAATCACAGCATTCTTGTCAAGAATGTCAAGAGTACGTATGAAAATTAATCACAAATATTTAAAAGTTCCCTCCATCAACAGAAACTACATTGTGACTTCTGTATAATCAGAAAAGCCTAGAGATGGTGTGCTGGAGATAATGTAACTCCTTTCTCAAAGGAAAGAAAAAGCTGAACTAGTGAGTCTGATCCTCACAGACAATGCACTAGACCAATGCACAGGTTATCACCTTCTTGAAGATGCTAAGAACTAGGTATCACTCCTGAAGGGGCTAACATATGCACTGAAGAGAATGTATTTCATGTTCTTGTGCTCAGAGAGAATGCCTTTTGTAGTCCAGGTGAGAACACATTTTAGGCTTGGGGTCTGTTACGGAGGTGTGGCTTTAAGAGAATAATAAACTTATCCCACATCTAAATTTTATCTCTGAATCAGAGACACTACAAATTTAACATTTAACAAATGTTAAGATATTGACCCAATTCTTATTCTGCCTTAAATGACAATAAAATAGGAATTGAAAACTATTAAACTGTTAGAAATAATGCCACAGCAGCCATCTCTTGGCTGGCCCAAACAGTGGTAAGCAGCTTCAAGACAGGCCACATATCTTCTTCTTAGACTGTCTTTTACTGTCTACTATAAAGGAGTCCCCTAACTTAAACAAGACAGTGTGCAAACAGACCTCCTGACACTAATCGGTTTTATTTCAAAATCTCTGCTTTTTAGTACAAAACAAATGTTTTTACAGCCAAGGTATATTTACAATCATTTTGTACTGACTGGTAAAACAGCTTAGATCTAAGATGGCAGTTAGAAGCATTTTCTAAGATGTGCATTTCTTCTGTAATTAATTAAAACCAGAATTGTGTGTGTGTGTGTTAGCATAAATACACAGTCAGCAGTTCCTGAGAATAACTACAGCATTGCTGCTAAGAAAATCAGACTCTCCATCATGCAGGAGAAACTGTTCTCAGTCACAGAACAGTGGTCTATATATCTCTGAGCACTGAAATCTGGCCAAGTTAAGCAATTTTCTCTTTGGTTGGCTGAAATCACTGGGCCAGGTGAACTGATAATTTAAATATTTTCTTCACTGACTATTTCCTTTAAAATTATGGATTCTGGATGGGTGAGAGTTGTGGTACCATATGGCCATCTGATGTCTTCTCAGAAGTTGTTAACGGCAGTTATTAAAAACATTTCTCTTTTTCAGTTCCCTCCAAAATACACTGGTGCAATTTGGAGTGAGAAGAAAAGTTATAGGTGTTTAAAATGACTAGAGACTTGAATCAAAAGATAAGAAACACAGCAACATTAAATAAAAGGTTCCCTTGTAAAATTTCAAGTTTTAGAAGTAGAAAGTAGGCTAAGATCTGCACCTCTATGTTCTGGGCTAGAGGTTGCTGAGAGGGTCAGACACTCAGAATACATACAGAACATGTATGTACAGTCATACCTCGGTCAAGTACCTCTAATCATTAGCAGTAATGGGAAATGTTAAAAAAAAGACTGGAGGGAGAATAGCTAGGCAAGATTATTCATGGAGTTACCATTTCTGTGTAGCTTTGGAGCCTGTCCTGGAACTAGCTCTTGTAGACCAGGTTGGCCTCGAACTCACAGACATCTGCCTACCTCTGCTTCCAGAGTGCTGGGATTAAAGGCGTGTGCCACCACTGCCTGGCCTCATTATTCAATATTGTTTATAAATCCATTTTTTTAAAAAAGTTTGTTCATTTTTATTTTAGTTGCAATGGTGTTTTTCCTGCATGCATGTGTGTGAGGGTGTAAGATTTTGGAGTTACAGATGTTAGCTGCCACGTGAGTGCTGAGAATTGAACCTGAGTCCGCTGGAAGAGAAGTCAGTGCTCTTAACCACTGAGCCATCTCTCCAGCTTCTAAATCCTATAATTTTAATATATAATTTTATAAATGATTTGATTTTTATGGATACTACAATAAATGTATCTTTACCTAATGTAGTTAAAAGCTGCTTGTTTGTTTCCCAACTGCTTAACCCCGAAATAATCAGATAGAAACCATATTATTTATAATACTGCTTGGCCAATAGCTTAAGCATATTTCTGGCTAACTCATATCTTAATTTAACCCATTTCTAATAACCTGTGTATCACCATGAGGCTGTGGCTTACTGGGCAAAGTTCTGGCGTTCTGTCTCCAGTGGGGCTACATGGCTTCTCAACTCCACCTTCTTTCTCCCAGCATTCAGTTTAGTTTTCCCCACCTAGTTCTGTTCTACCCTATCAGGCCAATCCAGTTTCTTTATTAACCAATGGTATTCACAGCATACAAAGGGGAATCCCACATCACCCTACCTTTTACTTAATTTATACATCATTACAGCAATAAAGAATATAAAAAGATGCTGAAGCTTCTGAGAATGCCTATATCCTTATTTAATAAATACAGTTATGAAAACTTTTCCAATAGTTTTTTTTTATCTTCTATCAGGTTTATCTGGGGGAAATACAACATACTGTTTTTTTCAGCTTCTGACAGAAATGCCTACTTTAAGAAATGGTCTAGAGAGACAAAGTATCTGGGTTCCTACCTAGACTCTGATTCTTATTGTCTACATGACCATAAGCAAGCTACTAAGCGAACTTGTCGAACTTCTACATTCTTTGGTTTCCTAATAGGAAAACCAGGAACGATAATAGTACCTGTCTCCGAACACAGTTTTGAGAATTATGAAGTACCCAGATTGTGCTTAACACATAGTAGATAATAAATAGCACTCATTATCATAATTTAAACAAAACTCACTAGTAGAAGTAATTTCAAAAAAATTACCAGAATGCACAGCAGTGATTTTAAACATAGGCTCAGCCCCTGCCACTTTCTTTTTTTTTTAAATTTATTTATTTATTAAGGATTTCTGCCTCCTCCCTGCCACCGCCTCCCATTTCCCTCCCCCTCCCCTGATCAAGTCCCTCTCCCTCATCAGCTCGAAGAGCAACAGGGCTCCCTGCCCTGTGGGAAGTCCAAGGACCACCCACCTCCATCCAGGTCTAGTAAGGTGAGCATCCAAAATGCCTAGGCTCCCACAAAGCCAGCACATGCAGTAGGGTCAAAAACCCATTGCCATTGTTCTTGAGATCTCAGTAGTCCTCATTGTCCACTATGTTCAGCAAGTCCGGTTTTATTCCCATGCTTTTTCAGACCCAGGCCAGCTGGCCTTAGTGAGTTCCCGATAGAACATCCCCATTGTCTCAGTGTGTGGGTGTACCCCTCATGGTCCTGAGTTCCTTGTTCGTGCTCCCTCTCCTTCTGCTCCTGATTTGGACCTTGAGATTTCTGTCCGGTGCTCCAATGTGGGTCTCTGCCACTTTCTAAGAAACCAACTTTCTATATACTTCTGATCCTCAGTGGCTTACAGGTTTTAGTTCTCACTGTGCTGAACATGTGTACATGGGCAGGTCACTTCAGCAGCCCCACTATTACTGACATGTAGAAAGCCCTGAAATGCTAGTGATTACAGATAGTGTTGGTGCTACAGATATATAATTATAGAATTTAAAAGAGTAGATAAAGCTATCTCTGATTCTCCTCAGAGCATCTCCAAACTGCAGCAACTCTCCTACCCAACTGTCATCCCAGGGAGGTTGCTGAGCTGCTCTGTAGATGATTAGCCTAATTAATCTCAAAATGACTGGAAACAATGCATTTTAGCACTTGCCAGCATAAGGAACTGATTAACTGAACAGTATGAACTTCACGGAAGCTTGAACAAAGAGCACTGTATTCTCAGTTTTCTGATCTCAGCAGAAAACTGCCTTCCTGGCTGGATAGATGCCTTTAAAATACATGAAACAAGTCCTAGGATTTCTGGGTCACTTTCAGACATTAAAAGCTACCGGCTGTGGGTTTAGATAGATGGCATGAGAACCTCAGCTTGATCACCAATGCCTATGTAAACAACCAGGTGAGGTGGTTCTCTTGTAACCCCAGAGCTGAGAAACATTAAGCAGAGAGCTACTGGCCCTAGTGAGAGAACCTATTTCAGACAACACGGTAGACTGGGCTTGAGGAGGAATAAAAACTGAGGTCTTCTGGCCTCCACACATGTGTTCACATGTGAACTGAGCACATATGAACATGTGCCCACCTCCACACACAAAAATATCTACATTCCAATCAGGGCCTTCACCTTTTAAAACCTAAACTGACAGTGCAGGAGAATCCAAATGTCTGCCTCCTGCTACCATCACACATTATTTTTGACTGCTGAGGGAGGCAATAAACATACATATAAAATGTATTTTTGCTCCTTCTATGTCTTAGAATTTTATTACATTAATTATTACTGTGTCTGTGTATATACAACTTGTAGGAATAGGGACTCGTTTCCACTCTGTGTGTTTGGGGACTGATTTCAGGTTATTACTCTTGGTGGCAGGCACCTTCACCCAAGTCCAAGATAGAATTTCTTGTAAGCAATAATCCCTAGCTTTGGGAGATCTGCTCACCCGTTTCTCTTTCTGTTCTGGCCCAAGAATGCAGAAGGAGCCCATACTTTGCTTTGAGCCTTGCTGCTGGTCCTTCAGGAGGACTAAAACCTTAGTTTTGGAGATAGATGGCAGAAGTAGAACTGCTTGTTATAGTTTGTCTAGGGAACTGTCTCAAGCTGTCTGTAACAGAAGGCTCAGGAGGTGGGCTCTGGCTGGAGGCAGTAGGTTGTTGGAGGCTGGGCCCCGAGGCTATAACCTAGCTTTAGCTGCCACCCAGTAACAAGATAAGCTGATACATCTCGCACCTTCAAGACAAAATAACCTAAGTTGCTTCCCCCAAGTGTTCGGCTGCAGAACCAGAATAACTAACTACTATACTATCTTTGCTTTATTCATTTGTTGCTGATTATGTCTCAAGGACTTTCTTAAGGAATGCCTCAGGCAGGGTGATATCTGAAATATTGAACAGATAGGCAGTCAGTGATCAGGAGGGATGTGGCCCCCAGGCTAGAATGGGTCTTATGGGGGGGAAGGGGAGTTGACTCAAGTGTCGTCGTCCCCCCTAAGTATTTTGATCAAGACAGCTGTATGGGCACAATCCAGGTGGTGTCACATTTGCCTCTCACAGTACTTCAGAGCACCTTGTGCAAAGGCAGCTCCATCATAGTTTTTTCTCTGATGTGACTGCCCCAGGTTCTCCATCTGCCAATCCCTCCCCTATTAGTCTGCAGTGGCCTCCTGCTTGATCAAACTAATCTACTTCCTATTTACTTACTTCACCCTTGGGTTCCAATATCAAAACTAAGAATAGTGAAAGCCATTGTACATCTCCTTGCTGCCAGCTCCCTTGTTTGTGCTTGGTCAGATAAGTAAAAGATGTCACAAAACATGTCTAAAGCATTTCTTGTTTCTCATCAAACCATAAGAATATACTGCTTCCATGTTTCTTTCCTAATCTTTAACAGTAGAGCTGGCTTCACTTTCGTGACAGAGCGGGGTAAGGAATGGAGAATAAGTCCATGTTGAGGAGAGAGAAAAGGCATGGTGTTCCACATATCATCCCTAGGATGATTTGGGAGTTGATGAGAGGCCTGTCAAGGTATAGGAGGTGGTCGTAGGAGAAGGGTCCAGTCAAAATCAGAACAACTTCCTTGAATGTGTAACTTTATATCTGTCTCTATATTTACTTTTCAGAGGTACCAGAAATGACTATACATTATTTGTTAAAGAAAAAAAAAGACTATAAATTACAAGTGGGACAAAAAATGGAAGAAAGCATTAATCTACTGGTGATCATTGGCCATGCTGGCTCATTTGATGTTTACTTAGCAACTGGAATGCTCTTCTAAAACACACCATTCATGATGTGGTATCAGATTCATGTGGCACAAATAATAACAAAGATCTTGGCAAATGATTTCTCAGCAACTGAGTTTCATCAGAAGCACATATTTTTAGTCAAATGTTGCTAAGTTGATTTTTCTGTAACTGAAATAGGCTTATTTCGGTAATTTTTCCCCTTTAAATTATGACACGAGCATCCAAGCATCTGTTAAGCCATAGCATCTGTTTCATATTTGGGATGCATCCCTACAAATTAGAAGAATGCTTTTTTTCTAATGAGCTTTGATTTAATAAGAAATCGCTCTCATGACTGAAAGGAAGTGACAACGCAGATTCCTCTCTAGCAGCACCGCACAGCAAAGCATCTCAGAGGCTCATATGGTACCATCCAAAACGGCTTAATAAAGATAAATGCTATATGGAAAGTTAGTTTGCTTGATATCTGGTGTTGTTCAATACTTTATAGTTTTATATAGGTGTTTACACAAAGAGAAATTATATAACCAGAAAAAGCAGATGGCCCAGACATCCATATTACTCAAAAAAAAAAAAAGTTCTTTCAAGTAAATTATCTTGAGAATCTAGAGTCTGGGAAACTCCAAAGGCACTCTCTTTATTGGCTACATTTGAAGGAGACCTTTACTACTCTCTTTTGGAACCAGTCCCTGCTGTCTTTCGAGTTTTCCTCAGTATTTATGGTCTTCGCAGTCCTCTCTTTGGGTCTGGATTTTTTTGCCTAAGAACCATGTCAAGCTTGGCATCTGATGCAATGGATTAGTTCCAGTCTATCTACCTGCTACTGTTTCAGGGCCTTATAGTCCTATAATTTGTACCTGGCTTGGCTTTTAAAAGCCTAATTTAAAGATATCAATTTAAAGATTTCAAACTCTCATATTTTTATGATAAAATGACAGATGATCTCATTAAGATCAGTAAATTGCCAAGAATTTTATAAAAGAACCATGCCACTCACAAAAGAACTTAGAGGGAGCTCACTGGAAGGAAAGAGGAAAAGTTTAGTATCAGAGTACACCAACTGAGGGTCCTGGTGTAGAAATCCTGCCACACGTTCCCTGTAGGCAGAGTGGTCTCAGCAGGATGGAAATGCTACAATTGACGGCAACTTCTACATATTCCCCCTGCCAATGGAGTAATAGTGGCGTGTCACATCAAACGTGAGTGACACTCTAGAAAACCAGATTTTAGAATATGCCATCTGAAATGTTTCACATACACACAAATCACTCTGACTAAAAGTGATGCATTTTAGAGATTTAGAAGTGAATGCAGAAAGTTAAAGAAAGAAAAAAATAACAAGCTATTTTTAGAGCTCAGGGTAGTCTTATTTAACCTCACTAATCTTAAACTTACTAACCCAAGAGAGACAAAACCAGCAGTGGTGGTGCACGACTTTAACCCCAGCACTCAGGAGGCAGAGGAGGTGGGTCTTTGTAAGTTCAACACCAGCCTGGTCTACAAGAGCTAGTTCCAGGACAGGCTCCAAAGCTATACAAGAAATCCTATCTTGAAAAACAAAAACAAATTTACCCATGAAACAGTTTCTATGATATCCCTGGGCAATCTTTTTCAGTGTTCAACAACTTTTAGTAGCAACATTCACTGACATGAAAGGCAGTCCTCTCACTAGTGGAAACAAATAAAGCTTATTTATGGTCACGGGTGAGACAGCACAGTTTAAAAAACACTATCATCATTATTTTGTGATTTCTACATCTGCAGATCTTAACTTATGACTTGCCTCTGCCAGCTGAAAGAGTGCAGAATTCCCACAGCGTTTCACAGGCTCAGCGCCACCCAACTGTGAAGTACTTGAAGAAATCTACAAAGAAAACAATCACATAAGCATATTAATTTTGATACCAGAATCTTTGCTTTCATATACATACGGGAATTTTCTTAATTTTGCAGGACTAACACTACTCCTCACTACCAAACTGCTTTAACTAGATCAAATCTGGAATAATCATTTTGAGAGTCTTTTGAGTTGCTCAAAAATAGGTGCTGCTTTGATGGACATATAATGACAAGAATATTATCCTTCATATTCCCGGCTCTAAATTTAACATTAGTATGATATGCATGTTAATTTCTACTTAAGAACCAACTCATCAATTGGCTAAGTAGAAAGACATATAGAACTATTTTCCATTTACTAATCAATTAAAAGAATTATGTGGGTTCTCTATGGGAAGAATTCATGTGATAGGTAATATGACAGGAGCAAGAGGAGGATAAGAATTTTATATAAAATACTGACTGCCTTAGAACACTATGAAGAAACTGAATTCAAAGACTAATAATGAACCTGGAACCTATGGGGTACAGTCACCTGCCCGTACTATGTGGGTTGCACCAGCATACATGGTATTATACTAACTGCAAACTTTTTTACAAATTTAGCTAAGTTGTGTCTGGGCAATATTATAAGTGAACAACACTGTTATTTTCATATGAAAACCTCATTTTCAATTTTTAACCTCAGTAAGAGTTGGAAAAGAGATCTATCTACAATCAGAAGGACCTGCATTCCTCCCATGGAGAAGTCATCATGGGATCAGGTAGCTATGGCCTAAGCACATTCCATTTCTATGATTCTGAGTTCTTCTCAGTCTATATAAAGTTTTCTCAGTTTGGTTTAGAAGACAATTCGGTTCAGTAACTTGCAGTGACCTAGGTCCCACAGAAAATTGTGTCAGCTTAGAGACAGACTGCACATCGGGTGCTCACTGGTTCTCTCTAGAATACCCTGGAACAAGAGCCCTTCATAGAAACACATGCTTAATATGTTATCTGCGCTATTTTTTAAAAGTCTACTTGATAAAAGTGATGAGGAATTTTTCCCTCCTAGATGCTACATTTTTAATAAACTCACTGCAATCACATATGATTCTACTATAGATAATTTAAGGAGTCTCACTCTTTCTGAAATTTGGAATATTTTCCACTAGTCAAGTTTTCACTGATACATACTACATCTTAACTATTACTATCAAGTTGAATTTAGTTGTTCGCCCCTCGGTAGACTAAGAAAAAGCTCACATACTATTATTACTGACATTCAGTACCTTAAAGACGGAAACACTGAATGTAAATGTCAGTCTCCTGAACTGGGGTCATATAATGTAGGAGTCATGGCTTCTGAGTCAGCCAGACTTCATTACTTTTTGCTATGTAGATTTAAGCAAATAATCAGGACGCTGAGCCTCATTTATTTTCCCTTTAAAATACAAAAAAGCTTGCCCAGTATTATAAAACTGTAGAGATTAGATTTCATATTGGGGACCAGCAGGGTTCTGAGGCCACAGTTCATTTCAATAGCCTGTGTAACAATCAACACTTATGATTTATCATGATCACCAACAAATATAAACACTTTAGTGCCATTCCAAAAAACGGTTATACAATGAAATTGAACAGTTTATAGAGATGAAATGTCCAAGGATACAATTTATTAAATTTCATAATGTGCAGACTATCAACTTTGTTGTGTGAGCAAATGTCACCAAGAGACAACAAACACAACGGGAAGGGCTGCACTACCCAAGTCCATCTCAGGACTTCTTCCTCCAGCTCCCTCTGCTGTTCCTTTTGTTACAGTTTCGTCCCTTGACTGCACTTCATCTTTGCTGAATCTGTTGCCTCCTGCAGTATAGGTCACACAAGGGGTCCCCTGCCCTGTGTGAATGCACTGCTCAGTAGTAGGCGTGAAGTGGTTTCTTACACAGTAGGACAGCTCCCTGATTTTTCTAAATCTCTGAGAAGATATTCACCCAGTCACAGCTACATGACAATATATAAAATATTCAAAGTTGCTTAAAAGTCTGATTTTTGTTTTTTCCTTTATTTATTTTTATTTTGTTTTAATTTTGGTTTCTCAAGACAGGGTTTCTCTGTGTAGTTTTGAAGACTGTCCTGGAACTAGTTCTTGTAGACCACCAGGCTGGCCTCAAACTCACGGAGATCCAACTGCCTCTGCCGCCCAAATGCTAGGATTAAAGACGTGTGCCACCATCACCTGGCAAAAGCCTGATTTCTAAAGGTGCAGGTGTGTGAGAGGTTCATGCTTCCAAATTCTCTTAACAAAAATCTCATGGAATGATTTACTATGTTCCCTGAGCATTTTTTAAAAAATACCTCATTTTATTTTTTCTTTTGTTTTATTTTGGAGAGGGAAGTATTTTTTCAGAGGTTGGGAGAAGACTGGACATATGATAATTTAGCCGCTGTCTAGATTTCTCCGCAACACCTGACATGCTGATCTCTCCTTTGGCAAATTCCTCTCGGGGCTTCGATTACTGAAGACGGACCTCTAAAGCCATTCTTTGTTAATCTCTGCTGGCTTCTTTCTACACTGATCCTATTAAATAATAGTTTTTCTCAGAGTTTTCTTCTAGGGCCCACTCCCTTTTTATGTTATACATTTTATTTTAATAATTTCATCTGTTATGATGGCTTTGGTTTCAAGAATAAGCAATATAATGTTAATCTGTCATTTTGTTACTATTCACTCCTGCTAAAAATTTTCAATGTAAGGGACATATGTTTCCATTTAAGTAAAAACAATACCATCAATGTGTGTTTTCCAATGACTAGCCTACAAGCTGCTTCCTTCCCATCAGTGTGATTGCAACTCTGGTAGCTAGAGAGTACTGTATACTATGCTAGTGACTATGAATTTTATTTTGCTCAACATGTATGGTGTTTGCCAATCTGATAATGCTATTGTTTTAACTATTATGCAATTCAGATAAACAGTATCCATTCATAAAGGATAGAAAGAGGGTACAATAGTAAGTCAATAGGTTAAATAGGATCTGAGATGCAAAAAAAAGTTAGGAAAAATTATCACTCTGGATGTTAGAGTCCTCATTTTATATTTCCGTTTGTGCATGAGTATACAAGGTGTAAAGATCAGAGTAAAATTAGGAGATAGTGAAATCTTTTGCAATTATAATGCATTATAGACACTAGTCTGGAAGAAAATGAATAAGCATTACACAAATAAACCAAAAAACAAGTGGACATATGAGGATAGCTGGTATTGCTTACTTTAAAAGAAATATTAATGCCTCCAAAAACCCCACAGTATGTTCTGTGATTATTTGTAGTGAAGTATATGGCATTTTTATGGAAATGCAATATTTTGTAATATATTAAGTATTCAATCATGAAAATGAATGCTCTAAATTTGTACCTATGACTTGTATCCTATTGAGACAGAACCTTAAATTTGGTATGATTATGACTCTACTTATACTGGCAGGGTAAATATTTTCTAAGGAAAGGTTTAATGTCCAAATCAATTAGTCTAAATCAAATAGATTGGTTGTGTCTTTTTAGTAAGTATGTTAGTTTTCAATGCAAAGGTGTATATTAGGTTTAAGAGCCAGCCACATATCAGACAGAGAATGTGTGCACTGTCTATGGCTTTTAGACCTATTAAATAATGGAAAACAATAGCTCCCTTCTGACATTATATTCCGCCATCAGTCTTCAGGACCTAGATCTAAAGTAAGTGATGTGGCACTTTACCTTTGAACATCAACAATGCCAATAGGGAACTCATTTTGATCAACTGAATACATCAGAGCTTAGAATCACAGAGGGAGGGGTGAATCTAGATGAAACATGAGCAACAAAATGAAGAGACTAACAATGGGGGCAAGCAATCTTTACACTGTATTTCTTTCTAGGACTTATAAAGCATGAATATTATTTTCTTCTTTAATATAAACATTCACAAGGAACCTATTAAAAAGAAAGGAGTGCTTTACTGAGCCATGGTTCAATGAAGGTTAATCTCAACAGGTTTTATAGTGATTACACTTGGTTAAAAAATGGGAAAAAAGTCCTCCTTAGTGTTCAATGCAGAAATCCAGAGCTTGTAGAAAAGAAAAAAAAGAAACACAAAAACCATTTCAACTTAAGGAAATAGCCAGAGCCTTTAACAAGCGTTTTCTTTGCTAATTATACTTTACAATAAATAACCCATTTCTAAGAGAACACATAGTTAAATGCCTCTAAAGATTTTATAAATGAAATTAGCAAGATGCTTTCTAGGAATACTTTGTGTCCAATCTTATAAATATTTTAAAAATTAAACACTTTTACAGAGCTAAATGTTTCCTAAATATATAAACACGGATTCCCTTCTTAAGTAGGTAACAATAGGAGGGAGAACACCTCAGAAAATATAAATGGTAATTTTCATTCAAACACTATGCCCTTCCTGTTTCCACCCTTCCTTCATAAAATAACAGATATGAGAAAGTTCACTAACAGTAACACTAAGACACTGCAAGTCAGTAGCAACTGGAGAACAGCAGCCTTCAGATGTGGTTTCTGAAAAGAATCTTGCTGCATGTGGAAGTTCTCAGACTGTGTGAATCAGAAGTCTTAGGAGTAGAGTCTAGGAATCTTTGTGTTTCAACAAGCCTTATGGGAAACACTGACTTATTTTAAAGCATGAAAACTTTTGTTATGGACTAATTAGGACAATAAAAGATGATGCTATTTTGTGAAATAATTATAAAAACAAGAGGGACATATCATCACTGTGATTACAGCCTACTCTACTTCTACTATATAGTGTTTATCACAGCTTTCAGCAGACAACTTTTATTAGTTCATTTAGTTAACTCTGGTTTAGCCTTATGTGAGCCGGCCTACAACTAGGCTAAGAGTATAGTCAGACGCTAAAAACCTAGACTGAAACTTAGTATTCTCATCCATCACAAGGAAAAGGACTAGACCTGTTATGAATCTACATAAGGACAGACTTCTCTTATGTAAAGCAGATGTAGCACATACTGTTAAATAACTCCAAGTGCCACATTTTAATTTGCTCAAAAATTAAAATGGCTTATATTACCATCTTATGCAAAATATAAGAAGATCAGTTCCCTGGGGCTTGAAGTGGGAAGAAGACTGCATCAGATTTGGGGTATAGCAGAAGTTGTGTTTGCTCACATTATCCAGGCGGGGTTATCCATCATGCATGACTTATGCTACAATCCCCTGAAACAGCTCCTGCTAAATTTTCAAATTAACAATCTTAAGCTTCCTGAAATCCCACAGATGCTTTGTGTCAACTGAAAGACTTTGGGGATGAATGCTGCTAAGCAGCACTGTGACCTCTAGCGATGCATCCCTGAAGACTCAGTAGTAACTTTTTTGTTCTGTGTGGGGAAAACAGTACAACTGAGAGGCAAGGACCAAATTTTGTCATTTGATGGGGGAGTGCACTAAGTACAAATTGCTTCCTTTAGGAGATTCACTGATTTCATTCTTCAGAATCACAGGACAGTGGCCCTTACAACCATAGGTTTTATCCTTCAACACTGACCCTGGTTTTCAGAGGCTGCTAATGGATCTGATGATGGTATCTTGTAAGTATCACTTAATCATGCAGTTAGGCACACACACATTTAGTCAAGATCTTCCACAATGGCACTTCATATTAAGTAGACTACTTCTGGAAATTAATATGTGAATATCAGGTATATCAAAGATGAGCCACCACACCCTTCTAATTCATGCTACAGGGTGAAGACTTTGATTGGGCATAATATGGAGCAAACAAATCTATCTTTTATGAAATGCTTCAGAAAAACTTGATGGGAATGGTTTAGATATTAAAAATAAATTCAGTCAACACACCGTCATTCTTTTAAACTTTTGAAAAATATTTAGCTGCAATAGATGGGTATCAATAACTGGAAAAGAGTGAGGAAATGATATTAAACAAAACTATTTCCCCCCAGACAATGAAAACAACAGTCTGCTTATCAGAATGGAAAATTATAATGAAATATTAATGTGCTCAGACTCGTCAAACAAATTGTTCTCCATGAAATAATACTTTGCATTTGTTATTAGTCTGATAGAATAGTCCTCAGCAACTAAAGCAGCTACTATAGCAGAGTGGCTATGAGTCTCAGAAGTGTCCCGAGATGAAGAAGCTTTTTTCCCCCCTTAATATAAGAGTTGAAAGTAATTTTTTCTCATTTTCAAAGTGAAATGCTAGGTTTTCCCTTGCCAGAAGGATATCATTTTACATTTCTTATACTCAGCGCTCCTTACTCAAATGAATCAGTGATTTGATACATCAATATTAAACAGAACAGTCTTGCCTATCATTTTCTCTCAATTCTATAAAACATTACTTAGATTCTGATAACGCATTTTTCTTGGAATGAAAAGTACAAGGACCTAAAGCAGACAGGATGCTTTTTCGTGATCTGTGTCCATCTTACTATTTGTCATAGAGCTCTCTAGGGACGAGCATACGGTTGAGGCAAACCAAGCACATCAATCACTAAATAGTGTTTGGTGTGTGCTATCTGGATGACAAGCTGACGAAACTGGAGATCCCGCAAAAACTGACCTGAGCAGAGCCAAGGATTAGACTCTAATAATAAAATACTGGCTGCAGCTACATCTGGTGGAAAGCCACATAGTGACAATTTAACAAGTCATATTCAACACTGTATTTGCTTTGAGAAAGTTATTCCTCAATTACAGCATCTAAATTTGCTACTGGAAACAATTAACTGGTATCTTGTGGCAATCATAGTGACGGCAGGTTTTTTTTTTGTTTTTTTTTTTCTTAAAGATTAAAGTAAATTAAGAAGGTAAAATGAAATAAATGAATCACTAGTGACCGCTGTGAATGAACTCTAATGAATGCTTTTAAAATGGTTATGAAATCCAGAGCTGAGTTGACTATGATTACGCCAATGGCAAAAAAAAAAAAAGGCCATAAATACTCTGTATATTATGCTAGTAATGGAAGGGGCATGCCTAAAGTCCAACATAAAGTATTAGGATTCCTTTCAGCATTTCCTAAGATGAACATGATTTCTGAACACAATAGTCATGAAGAAACGAAGGCTTTACCTCTGCAAACTGAAACAAAGCTGATGCTTGACACTGTTTTGAAGGACCCTCAGGTTGGGATGTCCTTGAAGATATCTAAAAGGAAACAAGAAGTGCTTACTGTTTGAGGATACTTTACTACATCATACCACTAGACTCTGCCATGTATTTCAGTGTAGATTCAGAAGTGAGTCGTCATTCTAAATCCCTCTTAAAAGATGAATACAAATGATACAGGGAGACAATGGTTGTAAAGAACAAAGAGTCCGGCTCATTTTGAAAGATGAACCTAATGAGAATATCCACTGTATAGCAAGCAGCAACATTAAACAGAGTCAGATGAATTTCTTCATTTTAATTATTTTTTTTTTAAAGATAGCATTATTAAAGCCAGACATGGTGGTATATGGCTTTAATCCCAGCACTAAGGAGACAGAGGCAGGAAAATCTGAGTTCAAGTCTATAGAGTGAGTTCCAAAACAGTTCCAAAACAGTCAGGGCTACAACAGAAAAACCGTCTTAAAACCCCCTCTACTCCACAAAAGAGGGAAAAATACAGTATTAAAAGCTTGAAGCTGTAAGTAGATACAGCCATATTCTTCCCTACACCTTACAAACTACTTTCTGTATAGAAGCATCTCTCAAACAGTATGGTAGAAGCACATGGAAGTAGGGTCTGGGTAACAGGATTTTAATCTCATTTCCACTTAGCAGGTATATGACCTCAGTTAAACTTCCCAAGACTTACTTTTTCCAATTGTATATTAGTGATGGTGATAGTGCCTATTTTATAGAATTATGATGAGAAACAAATATTCCTAAAAATGTATTGTCTGGCATAGACCAAGACATAACTGTTTAAATACAAAAGTATTTCCTTCTCTGTGTGTAGACATGCATGTGCCTATGCATGTAGGGGACAAAAGTTGACATTGGTTGTCTTCCTCAATCTTTCTCCTCCACATTACTTTTTAAAGCATCTAAAACTGAACCTGAACGGAGACTGACTGGTCAGCAAACCCACGGATTTTCCTGTTCGTGTCTTCCATAGTTGGCGAGTACTCATGCTTACTTCTCATGCATTTTACCCACTGATCCATTCCCCAGCCCTGATTTCCTTCTGTTGTGACATGTGTAGCCTCTCATCAAACAAAACAAGTATACTTCAGTGTCTAACAGTGCATAGATGATTCTGCAATACCGTATGTTGCTTTGTTTTCACGGAGTAACAGTGATACCCTCAAACTGCTCTGAGGGCTAGAATAAAATATTTTCAAGAATTTTTAAGAACAATTCAGTTATTAATTTTTGTTCCAGAGTGGATAAGATTCAGTTACAAAGTCGGATGAAGTGAGAGGAAGTGAGCAGAAGCTTGCAGTATTATCATCTCAGCCCACTGTAGTACCTGAAGAGAACATGGTAGACCGTGTTCATACGTCACAGAGTTCTTACTAAGCAGTAAATGTACCCTGATCACAATTCTTCAACCATAAAAATGACTTTCAGAAAAGCTAGAAAACATTATGGTCACATGTAGGCACAGAATCAAAGGTGATATACAAGAAAGAAAGAAGATTAATAAAAAGGCTGCCTGACTATTGTATTGATACTATTTATTACTGAAGCCACTAGGAAAAATTTAAAGGTACCACATCTTTTGAATTAGATAAGCTACTTAAAAATAAATATCAACTAGACAAAAAACAGACCATCATAAAAAGATAAAATTTAGCCAAGTGATCTGAAGACATTCTAAGCTAAAAATGAGTAACTTTTCTAGGTTCAGCCCCCAATTCTCTAAGTCCCAGGTATCACACTTTGTCCAAGTGTGATAAACTACAAATGCAAAGCTGCAAGAATTTTCCTCAAGTCTTGGGAATTATGAAGTTAGTAGGATTTACTTCCAATAATCCTTCTCATTCCAACTAGCCATCCATAAAAGTTAAGAAAAAAATGGACAATTCATATAAAAGGAAAACCTAACCTATAATGTATTTCTTCAGGAATTGAGTCAGAAAGCATACCAAATAGAATCACAATTAAAATCCATTTGGTTTTTTTATGAAAAGCATTTAATGAACGAAAGGATACTCTTATAAACAAAAAGATACTCTATTATAAATACATGTTGCTATAAAGTATGATTTTAGCTAGAGACGCAAATAGAGTCTTCTAAAGAAATGTTAAGACCTTTCATATAAAAGCATACTAACAGAGATCTTTTTGGAAACTTCCATATGGTATAGAAGCCTCAACATGCACATACTGTGCTAAAAATCTCAAATACAAGTTTATAGAGTTCACTCTATCATTAGGGCTTCACAGACCACTCACTAAGCATATGTGCTTGAAGCTAGGCCCACCCTCAATCAACTTATCTCTAACTGTTGTAAAGGGACCACAGCATGAATTCTTTATTATATTTAGTCCTTGCAAAAATCAATATTCAAAACATTCCAAACTCATTCCAGCCCTCAAAGACAGAAGAGATAGATATATGTTATGAATAAATATATATAACACTCTGGTGATATAAGCAAAGCAGTTAGGAATATTCTCAAAGGACTAGCAGGAGGTACCAATGCAAACAGACAGACATCTGAAAAATATGGTTGTCCTGTACTGAACTGTAGTAGGACAGGAAAACGAAGGAAAATTTAAAGGATCAAGGAAGAACAATTGGCTTAAATATTGGGATTGGAGGGAGAAATGAGAGTTCATACTGAGTTCTAAGATTAATGGAGGTATCTTCAGAAGGAGTTTTGAGTTTTAATTTCCGCTTTTGACACGGACATTGAGCTAGCAGCTCTGTCCTATGATGTAAGACTCTGGCAAAGGCAAACTTCACGCTATAATATCATGGCATGGCTGTGTCCTATGACCAGATTGGTGCCTGACCCAACTGTCATCAGAGAAGCATTAGTTAGCAACTGATGGAAGCAAATGCAGTGTTCGGGAATCCTATGGAGGAGGAAGAGAAAGGAGTGTAGGAGCCAGAGGGGTCAAGGATAACATGGGAACTCTCACACAGTTAACTAACCAGGGCTTATAGGGGCTTGCACGGAATAAACCAATAACCAGGTGGCCTGCATGAACTTGACCTAGGCATTCTGCATATATGTTACAGTTGTGTAGCTGGGTCCTCTTATGTGACTCCTAATAGTGGGAAGAGGGCCTATCTCCAACTCTTTTTAATGGCTTTTGGGATCCTGTTTCTCATACTCTGTTGCCTTGCTATACTTAGTAAGAGCTTAGTCTTACTGCAACTTGATATGCCATGCTTTATTGATACTCATGGGAGACTCACCCTTTCCTAGATGGAGATGGAAGAGCAGGGAATTGTGGGGTGGGTTGGGGTAATGGGGGAAAGGAATTGAGAGTGGAGGATTTGGGGATGAGGCTGTGGCCAGGACGTAAAATAAATAGATGAATTTAAAAAAGTAAAAAAAAAAAAGTATCAAGTTAGGAAAGAATCAAGTATAAAACAATAACAATGAAAACAAATAATGCATAGGTAAGAATCCTGAGTTTGTTCAGTCTTTGGATTTACCAATCAATGTGTTGTATGATTTAATAATCATTCTAGTTTAATCATAATAATAATTAGTATGACTTAACAAGCTTCTATAAATATGTATTTATTTCTCAATTAAAATCTCTAGAATGCCAAAAGTGGATATCTGTAATCCTTATAGTTGGCAAATTGAGGCAGGATCCTAAGTTTGATACCAGCCTGGCTATAAGGACACTGTCTCAAAACCAATCGAACTAAAAGCCCCTGGAGTCCCTTACCGCTTACAAACTTTGATTATATGTTCTTGTCTATAATTAATTGAGCTGAGTAGAGTTCTTTGCTGTTTTCATTTGCTGTCATTAGCCCAAATTTAAACTTGCTTTATAAATGACTCCTTGATTAATTAAGTATAAGATGCAAACATTACCTCAGCAAATTGAAACAATGGTGACTTCTGATGCAACTCAGGTGACTCTGAAATATCAGGCCGGCAAGGCGTAGTTGATGCCTGAAACACAGTCAGACAGACAGAGTGAGCATCATGACAACAGCAGACGAACAAATGCTACCTAAAGCACTGTCAGCCTCACCATCTAACAACTGAGGCAACACCAACAAAAAAGTAATTGCTGAGTGCGGCCTGAATGGGACACATCTACAACACACTTGCGTATTTGAACACTCGGTCCCCAGTTGGTGGTGCAGTTTGGGAAGGCCATGGAAACTTCTAGAGGATAGGGGAGGGTTTATAGACTTGCCCAACTTCCTGTTTACTCTCTGTTTCTTGTGTGTAGACAATGATGTTATCAGCTAGCTTCCTGTTCCTGCTGGCATGTCATGCCTGCCTGCCACTATGGATGCTAGCCCTCTGGAACTGTTAGCGAAAATTAAGTTTTCCTGCAAGTTGCTTTTGCTCATGATATTTCATCACAGCAACAAAGAATAACTAATACACTTTACAAAATTCTATGCAAGTGACCACTCAAGTGGCAAATAATCGAAGAGCTAGTAGAAGCACGATACCTTCAGAATGTGCACAGAGATTAGCACTTTACTGCTGGCTTTCTGTCACAATCCAGAGAACACCTCCTCCCCTGCACTATGTTGCCTCAACATTTCCTATTACATGCAACACAAAAACACAAATTCTCTCTGGCAGGATAATTCCAGGAAAATAAAACTAAAGTTAAATTCTTATTTTCCAGGGTTTTCACATATTTATAGCATGAGCCCTAATCTTAAGAAGGTTAGGGTCTACCTAAACATTCTCTTCTTGTAAGATATACTAGCGAACATTTAACATTCTGTTATCACCTTGTTATTTTCACTATTAACAATACTTACTAAAAAAAAAAAAGACACCTAAAATTGTATCTTCCCAGGATTCTTCCAAGAATATACATTACCTCATTAATTTTAAGCAAGAAATAAAAATATTTGTATTGGGAGACATAACCATTTTAGTAGTGAATTCTAGTAAAGAAAGATTTCTTTTTTCTGAGCTAAGTCTCCTCTTTTTTATAGATGAAATTAATTTAGGATCACAGAGGTACCTGACACTCACCCTCAGTACTCAATCCCCCTTTATTTAGCTCTCATCATCACAAGGCACACTTGTTTACTGTGAATCCTCTCCCAGGGCCCGTTACTACATTATTTTCCAAACTGCCTAGGCACAGTGTGCTAAGAGGTATTTGTAGAATTATAATGAGATCAGCAGCAAATGCCTGTGGCACTCAGGAAGTAGAGGCAGGGGAATCAGAAGTTTAAGGTCACCCTTGGATGCATGAGACCCTATTTAAAAAAGATACTGAAGGAAAAATAAAAATTGAGAAGTATTCTTGTAAGTCCCCAAATCAGTGGGTTTCTCCTACATTCCTGAATAATGAAGTTAGGTTTTCAAGGGATAATAGCTAATTTTTTTCACTTTAAAGGAAAAGGCAACAGAAGTTTTACAAACGCACACACACATACACACAAATATACATCAACATGTGTGTGTGTGTGTGTGTGTGTGTGTGTGTGTGTTCCCACTCAACTTTTCCACTTGATGGCTGAGGAGGAAGGTATTTTTCTAACAGTGTTACAGGCTATAGAGTAGAAACATGTATTTGAAAAATTTTATGGTCACTTTGAATGTTTTAAAGAGCTATGAAGACTCCTCCAGTGATAAGTATCATGGAGAAGTTGCAGAACCCTTAATTAATTTGCCATCTAGGGCAAGCTTGCCTCTCTTATCACCACTTGACTATTAAGCATGTTGTGCTAAATGTACCACCAAGTGCCCCAAAGATACCAAGCTAAAGACACCAAGCACACTAAAAAGAAAGCCAATAAACCCTCAAATTAGTAGCCACAAAAGTTTGAAAATTTTCTTCTTGCATGGAATGACTAACCAAATTTAGGAATAATAAAGAAACCCTATGCATTTATCTTCTGGATATCTGGGGAAATGAAGTTCGATTTAAAAAAATCAAGGCAGAAACTAAAAAAAAAATGTAGTGTCTTTATAAAATTCTAATAAAATATACACAAAACAGAAACCTTAAAAGATATTTTCAGCAAAATACATTATCATTTAGGCAGGTCTCTTGGCACAGATTTGTAATCCTACTAGCTACTTGGGAGGCAGAGGTAGTAGTATATCAAGTTCACGACATGCCTTGGCTGTAGAAAGAGTTCCAGACAGCCTGGCAACTTAATGAGATCCTGCTTTAGGGGAACAAAAAGGTTAAAAACAAGATAAGCAAGCCAACAAAGACCATGGGATGTAGCTCAATTTAACAAAGTTCTGAGAATTGTGTGACATCACAAAGAATATATAGCTATGACATCACTAGTTAATATGATCTTATGGGATGCAATGATACATGCAGCCCGTTGCTACAATGTCATTACAAATAATACATCAGTGCATTCTTACTTCAGATTCCATGAGGTGGGAGAGGTAATGACTCTTTGAGGAAGAAAACTGCCCTGGTGGCTTAAAGTCATATTAACAATAAGAAAATGAAACCTTATCATTTTAAATATATTTTTCACATATTTGGTTGTTTCTCCCCAATGCCAACTCCTCCCAGATTTGCTTACCCACCCACTCAACTTTATGTTCTTTCTCAAACTTCCTCCCACAAACATTTATTTACTTGTAAAATCATTGCAAATCATGAAGTTTAAAAGTTAAACTATTTTCTTTATGAACTTTTGGTATAAATGATTTTATAAAACTAATTGAATGGAAGGCTCATACATAAGAAATTATCAAAGTGTGCCTGACCAGGCACAAGAAGGAAGTCTAAGCATGTGTGTTTGTGCTAACCGTGCAGCAGACAGAGTGCACAATGATGCTGACTGACTCCATTCTCTTATGTGACCTGGAAGTAAAGAACAAGTCAAGGCTGCCTAGTGGCTAAAGGAGCACAAAGAGAACTACTAAACCTGCATTTTGCTCTAGTGGACCATGTCCTTTCTTAAAATAGGTATTTGTGAATTAGTGTAGTCAATAAAGCATAAAGGAAACAGCACAAAATTAGGAGCCTGCGGGACTGGGATACTACAAAATTATGTACTTAGTGACTTGGTTACCTGACCCTAGTCAAAGCAGAAGAGAAGCATCATGAAGGTTTAGAGTAGAGATAAAAAAGAAGGGGAAAGAGTTGCAAAAAAAATAATGCCAGGAGCATAGAGGACAGACAGCTCTCCCCAAATTCTCTCTTTGATTTAGATGTAATTCTCAATAAGCAATGAAGGGAAATGATGTAGTTTTTAGAAAAACTAGAGAGCTGATGTAAATGTTTATCTAGAACAAATTAAGGTAGGGTAAATTGCCCATTAAAATTTCATCAGAATGTATATATTCAAAGTAGTAATTTACATTTGTAACCATGATTTCATGTCACCAAGGTAAGTATGAATATGTTACAAACAAAGTAAAATTGGATGTGATACAC
This sequence comes from Microtus ochrogaster, assembly GCF_000317375.1. NCBI lineage: Eukaryota > Metazoa > Chordata > Mammalia > Rodentia > Cricetidae > Microtus > Microtus ochrogaster. The sequence continues at coordinate 60,817,340 of NC_022010.1, forward strand.
GTTAGGCATTTTTATCTAAAGATATCAAAATGCAAAAATGATCCTATGATATGGCAAATGTACATATTGTATGAATAGAAAATGCTATACTTGTAAAAGGGAAGGTATATTTCCTACAAAGGGGTCCTATTACAGTCCCAGACCTTATGAAATGTATAAAATGCTATGTAAAACACTCAAATTAATTATTTTTGTTAATTGGAGAATGATTTTAATGGATCACCACTTATTCCTCAGCATCTATTCTTATAAATTAATTTAGAGAAAAGAAATAGGCTATGGTTAAACAAGAAAATATAAATAATTGTTTCTATAAAGTCTCTGCAATAATCCATAAAGCCACTAGGTGTTGCTCTATGCCCAGAAAAGAAAATAGCTACAGGGATTTCTGCATAAGTACACATTCAAATCTTCTTACACCCAATCGCTACCCACTTTGATTTAGCTTCAATAATGAAGGAGGGGAAATGATGAGTATAATTAAAAATTATGACAAAGTAACATTTTTCCCACAATGCCCAATCAGATAGTGAGAGATCACAGGTTAGCATGATTGAGCCAGTTATGATTACAAGCGGCTTAGGAAGCTGAGTATTAACAACGGCTGTTCCTACTTTGCAAAGCACAAAGGCAGAGCTGCACGCTGCTTGGCACTGTGATGAACACACAGTCGGCAAAGGAGCAACTGCGCATTGTAGATCAACCACATATTCCTACTCTCTCCAGTTCAAATGTTTATTTCTCATTCACTTGTTCAATAAACACTAGGTACCAGCTATGGGAACTGACGCCATTAGAAAGTTCAAATGCCACTTGCATCCAGTGTACAACTGGGAATAAAATGATGATTTCAGTCTTAGTCTGTTTGCAGTTCAAGGGAAGAGGATAGCTACACTGCAGAAATAAACAGTGAAAGCATATTAGAAGGGTCCTTGGGAGCACAGAGAAAAATCCTTTATCGTGTGGGCGGAGGGAGTTAAAAGTAATATCTGAGACATACTTGGAAAGAAAGGCAGACTCTCCCTCAAAGGTAGAGAGAGAATGACAGTCATGGCAGGTGAGGAATGCACAGAGGTAAATCTTGGCTGCGCTTTTGAGAAATGGTGACTTTCCCAGTGTGGGTAAAGAATAAGATGCCATACACACGTAGTGGGAGATGAATCGGGCTGACAAAAACTGGAATTCTGTTGTCTGGGAATTAGGCTGGAGGAAACAGAGGGCTGGACAAGGATTTTGGTTAGAGGAATTGCATGAGGAGAGATATGCAGTTAGATAATTATGGCAGAGGCATGCAGGACAACCATGGCAGGGAGTGACTGGAGGCAGGAGGAGACCAATTAACAGGTAGGGGAAATAAAGCTGCAGAGATGCAGGGCCCCAATTAAGTCAGAGATAGCGCTTGCCAGTCCTCAGTAATTGTCTGGAAGGATGTCAGGGCCTCAGCAGAAGGGCCAGACTACACCTGTATCTTTATAGTAAGGGAAGCGGAGAGAGAAGTGAGAGGAGAGGGAAGCCTCAGTGGGGGCAGGGAGTAGGTTTCAGGGGATGAGAGGAGTGTGTCTGAATGTCTGTCTGACAATGGCATACGGCACTAGTACCTGGCTACAGACCTGAGGGTCCTGTGCTATTCCTAGAATCTGTTGTATCATCTGGGGTAGAGGTGGGAGGACCTAGTTCACTCAGGGCATCCAGGCCAGCAGCAGCCTGTCTCCACTCCATAGATAAAGTTTTCCTATTATCACATTCGGTGCAGCCAAGCTCATAAAAGAGCACAGGAAACTCCATCCTGTTTATACAGACAGGCAACGGTAGTAAAAGTTCAGACAAAGGATGGCATCTTTCTGCCTCCATTTCCTCATTTGATGAGCTGGGAAGCCACTTCGTCTTCTTGCCATGTTAAAGCATCTATGACTCCAAGTACAGATTAGGGAAAAGGATCTGACTACCTGTGCTTTGTGCCCCACTACTGATAGAAGAAGCTGGGGTGCTTGGCAAGATGGGTAGTACAGTCTACAAAGTAACATAAAGGGGGTGACTTGTAAAGAGGAAGAAACAAACCAACCAACCTCTGGGCACCTACTTCCCTTTTACTGTGGAATTCAAACATAACACATATATCCTAACAGAGTATTCAGAAGCCATAAACCCGTGAAAAGAGGATAAAAGCTATGATAGGTACAGACCAGGAGATGAAACAAGATAACGGAATTTTTAATGGGTTTAAGTCTCCTGGACTAGTCAAGCAGATTAGTCTAAGGCAAGCACATATCAAATTAACTCAAGTTGTACTGGTGAGTAAGAAAAGAATTTTTCCCACTCCACTATAACAGAAATAAAAGTGAAAACTTTCCATTTTATCTATATCGATATTTAAACAAAGTTAGAATTCAGTGTTCAAAAATAGGGGTAGAATCATGTAAACCCTACAGTGTGATCAACTGTTCATTGGCTCGGGTTTTGCTTATCTCTTCAGTTAGTGGAAATCAAGTGGGTTTAAATCCTAGTATTATGACTTCCTCATTCAATGGCCATGAAGAATGTAACAAGGAACTGACACCATAGAATTGCTGGGAGGACAAAATGAGTTAACGAATGTGAAGGGCTTAGCCCTATGTCTAGCTTAAAGCAATCTCAAAATGTCTTGTTCCGTGGCTGCTGCTAGCTCTAGTATGAGTAACACAGGACATACATCAGAATTGGGGATAGGTAGGTGGAACTGAACCACAAAGTCTCCTAGGAGCTACACAAAAACTGGCTAGACCTGCTGTAATGCCCGCTCAGGTCCGCCACTGCAGCTAGGAGCTAACATAGCGCATAATTACTAAACCTTACTGGCCCTGGTCCCTCGCCTCATGGTTTAATATTTATTCATAAAGAAGACAAAACTTAATTCCCAGGATTGCTAAGGAGGTGTTGTTCTTACCTTTTTAAGAGTAGCACTTTGAAAGGAAGAAGTATTATATGAAAGTTAGCTGTAATAGTTAACTGCTCAGCAGTATTCAGTCAAAATCTTGTTATTCCTCATCCTAAGTTCCTTAAGGTCCATTTAATACAGTAAATGAATAAAAAAATAAAAAATTAAACTTTTATCATAAACTTACAATAAAGCTAAATAAAATTAAATGCTATAATACATATTATGGTGACAGCAAGTATTTTAAGGTTTAGGGAAGAGAACTATTTAGCTCATGAAGAAGGTGAAAGATTAATACTGTTTCAAGAAACTAAGTAGCCGGGCGGTGGTGGCACACACCTTTAATCCCAGCACTCGGGAGGCTGAGGCAGGCGGATCTCTGTGAGTTCGAGACCAGCCTGGTCTACAAGAGCTAGTTCCAGGACAGGCTCCAAAACCACAGAGAAACCCTGTCTCAAAAAAAAAAAAAAAAAAAAAAAAAAAAAAAAAAACAAAAAAAAAAAAAAAAAAAAAAACCAAAAAAACCAAAATCAAGAAACTAAGTATAACATTTCCAAATTTCAATCAGACATTCATTTCTTCTTTTATAAACAGGCAGATTGTCAGTTGAAAATGAAAATCAAGAGGATTCTCCATGAAGTCAAAAGTTCATGTGAAGGATTAGATTTCTTTAAAAACTTGGGCCTTAAGAGATATCAGCCTCATAAAGGGCAGGTATTTGTATATGGTCTATTCCCTGACATGCCTTACACTCCAAAGACATTCCATGAATATTTTTCTTCTGAGTAAACACACTACATGGTGGCACATTTTCTCTGCAGTACAGCCTCACTGGACAGGCCCCCGAAGGGGGTGCACCTCCACGGGCAACTTCCTCTTCTACTGACCTAGCTTACCTAGCTTAGCTAATCTAAATTAAATTATCTTTCCTCGATCACCTAGTGATGACGAACAGAGCAAATTACAATTTTAAATTCTTTCCGTGTGTGTGTGTGTGTGTGTGTGTGTGTGTGGTGTGTGTAGGGGTGTGTGGGGTATGTGTGTGCATGATGGATGCATGCATAATGGTGATGGCAAAGCACACTGCAGCCTGCAGGACTAATAGATATAATTTAAGCTTCTGAATTAAATATGAAATGCCTAGAATAACTTATGGTGATGATCCTGTATACTTACACGAATTTTCAAGGAGTAAAAAATGCCTTACAGGCTTTATTTAATTAATCTTTGCAGTAGCCACAAGAGTTACAGGATTCAGGCATTTTTATTCACATCTCTGGACAGGATGGAAGGCAAGGCAAAAAGTGGGGAAAGATATACTGTTATATCTATTTGTTCCACCAAGCATTCAAAAACGAGAGACCCAAAGTCTAAGGCAAATCTCATACACTGCTAATGCTGGCTTCAGTTACTAAACTGAATAGACACGCCTTCCTTCAGCAGCGATGAACGTTCTTCCTAACTACTCTTATTTTCCATTTTGCTTCCTTCTGTTCTAGCTGAGATGATTGTTGTCCACTTGGGTACGACAGCAAATGTTGTCCTTGCCAAGATTAGTCCAACTACATTTTGTCTTTTCCATATAATCTATGAATCTTAACACCCCCTGCTTTTATTTTTAAATTCTAGTTTAACTTTGCATTTTTCAGACTAGCACAAATAATGGAAAACTCTATCCTAAGATTACTTTTAGCAATTTTAGATCAAATATTTTGCTTTACTTGTATTTTTATCTTCCAATAACTCACTGATACCATATTGAAGAACTTTCTAACTGCCTCTTCAATCAAGAATCTGATAAAAAGAATATTACTTTGTTTCTTTTACCTTTTTATTTCCTGTTTCTTTAAATTAAACAATGAATTCACTGAAATATCAAGTGTTTTGTTTAAAGTGGTTCACTTCTACAGCTCAAGAAGATCTTTCTGTGCTACTGCGCAAGCAACTAGATTTGACTTCTGACTTAACTGATTTGCCAAAATGTCCTATCATATCCTTCCATTTCTTCCACTACGACATCTCAAGAAAGTAAACTGTCTGTAACTGCAAGGGTACACCAAGCAGACCTATGATACCATTGGCCATAGAAGCTTTTCAGCAAAAATATATCATTTCAGTAAAGAAAATACCTGTATTATTTAAGAAAATCTATTTCCTATATTAAATTCCACACTTTAAAAAAGGCATTCTCTTTAGAACTCTGCAAATGTGGTGAAATCTCAGGCCAGGGAAAAAGACAGCCCCTTCCCTCTAAGACAACTTCAAAATAAGACTCTCTCATGTCACTTTGAATGTCTTTGTGATTATACCTTTCAGTGGTAAAATTTCTGTAAGATGTCACTTTGATTAGTCAAACTAAACAGTATAAATAGATTTCACAGTAATTATTCCAATATAAAAAATACACAATTTCTGAATTGTTCTCTATCTTAATTTTCATACGAAGACCTAAATACATATTTATTTTGTTTATCTTAGGATAATCTGTCTATATAGAAGTTCTGTTTACTAAGTCTACATACTTATTTGCAATAAAAAATAGTGAGGTAGAAATCTATGGACTAACTGAAGCTTACTGGTCTCTAAAAGTAAGCTCTCTGATGGTATCAGGACATAACATTTTACTTAAGTTTTTACTAGTTTACTGTTCTAATAGCTCAGGATTATTTTCAGGAATTACCTAAATGTCTCCTGAGATGAGGGGAAGGAACAAGAACACAAAGCTGGATTCCTAAGGATGTAACTTCTGCTACAGGTACCTGCTCCTGCACTGTTCGCTTCTTTATCTATAGAGTTCTCAAAATGCTTCCACTTCATTATCACTGTAGTGCTTACACTATGTGTCACAAAATGCTATGTTTTTTAAAGGAAGCAGAACTTACTAAAAACCAGCTCAAGTGATGTGGGATTCCCCTTTGTATGCTATGAATGAGTTTTATTACCATTGGTTAATAAAGAAGCTGCTTTGGCCTATGGCAGGGCAGAATATAACAAGGTGGGAAATCCAAGCAGTGGGAGAGGAGGAGGAAAGATGGCGGAGTCAGAGAGACGCCATGTAGCTCTGAAGGAGAAAATTGCCAGAACCTTACCAGTAAGCCATAACCTCATGGCGATATACAAATGAAAAGAAATGGGTTAATTTAAGATATAAGAGCTAGGTAGGAATAAGCCTAAGCCATTGGACAAACAGTATTGTAATTAATAGTTTCTGTGTGATTATTTGGGTCTGGGTGGCCGGGAAATGAAGGTGCAATCTTTGCTTACACATAAGTGGTAAAATTTTAAGCAAAGTAAATTAATTTCCTTTTTCTTACTAGTATCCAGAAGATCTACAATGATCATTTGTTTATATTTGTTCTGAAGTGGTAAAAGAAGGCTAAAAAGTTGGGAATAAAATATAATTGAATCTGTGAGGAGAGGTAATGCTGACTTTTGCAATGGTCATGAGTCAGACTGCTGAAAGATCAACTCTGTTCACATCCACCTTTGGAATATTTAGACCACTCTAGAGAATATGCTTTGCCCTTAGGAGGTCATATTATGAGCTAGGGATGAAAATGATGTCTAACAATGCTGCCATTAGGAGCTAGAAATACGCTCAGTAATGAGCTGCAAAAGCAGTCACATGTATGTGATTTTCAGTGGAAGATTTGCATACCAGAATAAATACTTCTATAAAGATTAATACTTTTACTACATTAAAATGAAAAAAAAGGGGGGGGGCTGGAGAGATGGCTCAGCAGTTGAGAGCATTGCCTGCTCTTCCGAAGGTCCTGAGTTCAATTCCCAGAAACCATATCATATGGTGGCTCACGGCCGTCTGTGATGAGGTCTGGTGCCCTCTTTAGGCATACATGCAGATAGAATATTGTATACACAATAAATAAATATAAAAAGAATAACAAGGAAGTTTAAAAAAAATAAAATGAAAAAAATTGTTAAATTGAATACAAACTCAACCATGTTGTATCCTACATAAAAAACTGTAAGTAACAACAGCACCATAGTATAAATAGCTTGTACAGTTGAGTAGATTTTAACTGTAATCTACATGGCCTAGTCAAAGTTTAAAACAGCAGTAAACAGCACAGGCTTGTAATAAAACTAAAATAAAAGAAAAAAAGTGAAAATAGAAAGGAAAATGTTTGCAGTATGTTTCCATAGCAGTAATAAATAATATTAGGGATAGGCTTGCTACTAGATTAATTTTCCATGGGAATATTGACAGTTCTTGCTATTTTGTCCCAAACAGCTATGTTGGTTTGGATGGAAATTTTCCATCTGAAGACTCAGAATGTAGCAAAAAAAATGACCTGCAGATTAATTCAGCTGATCTCTGTTAAGTGGTCTAGAAAGTAGAAGGTGCCACAAATGCAAACTAGCGTGGTTAGCTGCCACAGCTGAGCAGAATCAAGTCTAAAAACGTTTAGCAAAAGCAGACTAATAACTAGATCACAGAAACAAGGTCATGACAGCCCTGGGTCCTGTTCTTTTCCTAAAGGATGAAACAGTTTTGTAATGCTGTCATTCCAGATGTTCAAACATGAGTTTGGAATTACTCAGATACTAGATTGACAGACAGTCTCATATTTTTACTGTTGGCTTCCCACTAGCACATCTAAATGAGAACATGATACAAACAGGGAATGTGTGGAACCGAGTGAACTTATTTAGGATACAATCTACACACAGATGACACAATACAACAAATGCACAGTATTGGAGTTTTTACTCCCAGGTTCAAACAACTGCAGATTCTGCAGTGGAGTTGTGTGCCTGTCCTTTTGGCTCGTGTATACTACTTCTGCTACCCTCAACACATTAGATGCACAGGTAAAGTTTCTCAGCGAGCTGTTAAGGGTGGAACTGCAGCAACAAGGTGAACAAAATGCAGATGTCTATGTGCTGAAACACCAGAATGCAGTGTGAAGAGCAAGGAAGACTAAGGCCTGGCTTACCTCTGGCGTTCCAAGAGCATGTTCTCCAGCTAACAGCAACATGCTCAGGCCTCCCATTTGAGTAGGATCTAAAGATCAAAAATGAAAATCAACTCAGAAACATGAAGAACACACAACCATATAGAATAAAAAAGGATATTCATAAAGGCAGAAATACAAACTACCCACATATAAATTTTATGGAAAAATAACAAAATTCATTCTTAAATAACCTGGTACATGTGTACTTACTGCAATACGTTAAAGAGCCCCTTTCTTTTCTATATTTTGCTTTTATTTTGGAAACAGTGTCTTACTATGAAGCCCGGCTCTACTACAGCTCATGCTCTCCCTGCCTTAGTCTTTTAAGTGCATGGATAATAGGCATGACCACTACACAGGGCCTTTTAAATGCTACTGCTCTACCACCATTCCAACACAACACTTTCCCCAACAGTACAGCTGTTATCATAAGTATCATCTACCAAACTTCCTTTCTCCCAAGGCTTCTTTCCAAAATTGAGGTGTTTTGATGCAATTTGTTTTTAATCCAAGCATACTCATGCTTGTCTTCTGAGAAGTTTGAGACTTAATCTGAAATTGCTATTTCTACTATGTGAAATCGGGTTTGGTCAAAAGAATTAGGCTATCAGGGAACATGGAACAGAGAAATTTCACAGTGGCCTCCAAAAAAAAATACTCTCCTTAAAGCTTCCAAACTAAAATAAAATAAACAGATATGCTGTAGACATTATAGATCTTCAGGCATATCAGGCTCTTGCTAAAATAGCTTGAAGATTAAAATTAATGTTTATGTTAGCAAACTATTTTTAATTTTTTAAAATTCATTTTATATTCTCCCGCCCCTCCTCTCCCCACTGCCTTCGCCTCCTCCCTCCATCCACTCCTCCCAACAGGTAAGGACTCCCATGGGGAGTCATCAAATTCTGGCACATTAAGTTGGAACAGGACAAGCCCCTCCCCACTGGTTAGCCAACTCTTTTGCTTTAATTCTTTCAACAGTATACTGACACAGAAAGATAACTAAAGAGTCCAGTGTTAGATCTTTGCTCCAGGTTCTATTTCCATGAGAGACCTTTACTCTTTAAGGCTGTCTCAAATTTTAAAATTGAAAGCACCAATGATTGAGCAGACGGGAATGCACCCATCTCTGGTGCACACAGGTCTCAAGGCATGCATTTTAGCTTTAGGATGAGGATATGGAAGACTGCCTGAAGACATTTTTGTCTAAATGTATGCCCTGAAGTAGAGCTTTGTTCAGTCTGCCTTGAGATCTCAGGAATCAACTTTGATCACACTTATATATAAATTTTTTAACTGAGAAAAGGTTCTGAAGTAGACATAAACACAGCCATACGCACAGAGAGAGAGAGAGAAGAGAGGAGAGAGAGAGAGAGAGAGAGAGAGAGAGAGAGAGAAGGAGGAGGAAGAAGAGGAGGAGAAGGAAGAGGAGGAGAAGGAAGAGGAGGAGGAGGAGAAAGAATAAAAGATAAGGAGGCTATGAGGTAATCAGAGAAAAAAAACATGTCATCAAATGATGGTGACAACCTACCAGAAGCCACACCGTTGAAAAATGACCCTCCCCCAGCAGCCACAACCAGCTTGATCTGGGGCAGATTTTACAGGCAGCCACAGCTGCTGTGAATTCCTGAGTGCGGCAGTTAGGTCAGTCTCAGAGGACATTGCTTCCCAGAAGTCTTCCCAACTTCTGGTTCTTTCCATCTTTCTACCCTCTGTCTGAAACATTTCCTGAGCTTCCGGCTTCTGGTAGGATGTCAGTGCTCCAGTGTGTGGGCTCGCGCCACCACTACGCATTTAATTGGATTATTTAGAAAAGAATAAAGAAAGGAAAAATGGAAGACAAGAAGTTGGGAGTCACTGGAGTTGGTCTGGAAAGAGTAAGAAAAGAGGGGGTGGATTTGATGAAGATATATACATGTAGGCAATTCTCAAAAAAAATCAAAAGGTTGTATTAAAATCATTCTTAATTGAGAGTTGTTAGCAGTGAATAGCATCACTGAATGAAGACTTACCATGTGACATGCAGAGAGGGAGGGAGAGGGGAAGAGAAGAGAAGAGAAGAAAGAGAGAAAAAGAGAGAAACACAAAAACAAGAACACTAGAACTGGCCCACTGTAAGCCACTATGAAACAAATTACTAGGAAAAGTCTATAGTCTTGCATGGTGGAGTTATTCTGGTGTGCATAGTATGCCCTTGATATTTTTATCATTAAAAAGATTTTCCTTTATTAGTAAACAAAAAAAACAACAACAACAACAAAAAAAAAAAAACAAATGATGGTGAGTTAAGAAAGCCAAACACTGGCAGGCAGCCAGGCAGGAGGACACACAAAGAACACAAACACTGGCTAATCTGGTAAAAATAAAGGCCTGCCGTGCTTTTAAGCGTCTACTTTCCATTAAACCTTAACTTTAAGAACTACTGTGCCTGATAAAATAGATGCATACATTTCTTTAAAAGTATAAGTCAAGAGGGGGAAATGAATTTAGCAGAAAGTAAGTGTTTAGGATGCTTGAGAGTGAAACTTTTGCAGCTGGCATCCTAGGAACCAGGGCTGAGTGGTAGCATTCAAGAGATAAAAATGTGCCACTCAAATTACAAAGTAAAATAGGAATACGGCTACATGATAATCCAAGTCATATACCAAATGTGACTTTGTAAGAAGTTTGTTATTCATCCTAAAGGATACGCCAAGAAACTATCATTTTTCTATCACTTACATAATGCTATTTAAAACTATCAAAATACATTCACATAAGTAGAACACTTTGCTTTTACTGAAGGTTTATCAAACTCTATATTTTTCCTTCCTTGGAAATCATATATTTGACAAAGTTGGATTTCTCTAAATTGTGAAATGTAGAGTGCCAAGGACCACTGAATAAATAAACAGATGAGATTCTGCATTAAGCTGACCTTTAAAATTCCTTTTGTATTGCCTTTGTTCAGATAGCTAAACAACAGTTTTTAATCACAGGTAATTTGGTTCACTTTCATCTTGTTGAAAGGAGCTTAACTAGCAGTGAGCGAGCTCTGGTCATGAAATTCGAACACATGACATAGGTCTTTATTACTTGAGGCAATGCTATCAAGGTGTTTTTCTTCCCTGTATTTTGCTTCGAGGAATACTACTTTTTAAAGCTGACTTACACATGTCTTAAGTCTAGATTCTACTTCTCTTTTTATAGGTAAAAGGTAAATTAATAAATGTCAGAAACATTGTTACTAAAAGATGTATTTACACACTTTCTATAATTTACATACAATTCTTGTTTGGTTTGTGATGAACCATTAAAGAAAACTCAAAATGAAAACTCTACACAAAGTAACAGATTTAGAATTGAGAGAATAGCAATAGATGCTAAATGGCAATCAAAGAGAGTTTCGACTTTAGCCATCAATCCATCTACTCTTGGTCTCAGACCAAACCACCATAATCTGGGAAGTCCAGACACTTCACAAAGACCGGTACCAAGTGGGCTGAAGCTAACACTGTGCAAAGTGAGAGCTAACACAGGAACAGCTCTGCTTTGGGTTTTCAGGACACATGTTGAGAACTGTTCTGGAATTACATTACACACACTGCACTCAATCACCTGAAGACTTTGTTTCCCCAAGATATGTCCATACGCTGCTTCATTCTTCAGGCATTCATCCTATATCACATGTACTTTTCATATTGTGAGCCCAACATTGAACTATGAAGGCTTATGCAAACTACTGGGCATTTAAAATAATTTACAATCACAGTATGGCTCAACTGCATCCCTACTAACCTTCCAACATTGTAAATGGTTTAGGACTCTGAAAAATATTTTCTTGTAATATGGTATAGTAAGTCAAGCTCAGCACGAACTTCCCTGCTTTTGTCTTATTCAACCTCCCAATTTCTTCCTGGCAAAATCCTCTTTTGGTTACTACACTCAATAGGAGGAAAGATCTAGCCATTCTGGGCAAAAGTGTAAATGTTTTATTTCATGGTCATAAATGCATTAGCATTCCTTACCACCCAAAGAGTAAAATAGCAAATGGCACCATCTGGAATTTTAAGTTTGCTAAAGGTGAACATTAATGGGGATCGAAGGAGGGGTAGGGTGGGGGTTCTCTTTAAGATTCATCTCAGATTTGGATGGATTTGTTCATGGATAAGATACTCAGATGATCTAAGTAACTGTGGGTTTTTAAATACCCATAACTCCAGTGCTTACTCTGCTTAATAGTTGGGAGGAGGTGTGTGTGAGAGAGAAGGGAAGAGAGGGAGGGGGACAGATTTATTTTGTTAGTATAACATTTCCTGACAGGCTCCAAACTGCTGTGACGTTTCCTTACTGCCAATATCAGGATCTCCACAGCATGTACAACTTGGCTGCATGTCTTCAGTTCTTTGTATACCATGCCCTAATACCTCATGATTTGCTAGAGTTTCATACTGGTCAAAAATTTTGGTCTTCTCAAATTTGTATTATTTGTTTAAAACACTTGGTGCATTGTTCTGTCCTTTAAGAACAGGTGCAAATTATGGAAACTTACCAGCCATTCCAAAGTTAAGCTGAGGAATTTCTTCTGTCTTTGCCTTCTTGGGGGTTGGCAAATCTCTTGAAGAGTCAGATGGGAAGGCCCAAAGTTTCTTCCGTGGATTGACAGTGGGTGTTGGCGATTTTACAGGCTTGTTTGTAGTAGGGCACCATCTGTAGCCAGGATTTGCTTTCATAAATGCATCTTTATACTATAAACAAATGAGGGCTTAATTAACATCCAGACCCAGAAGTTCAACAACATCTACCTTTTCCCTCCCTCATTCCATGATTTCAGTGGCTCTGCTTAGAGAAGATGACAGTGTCACGCACCAAGATCTAGAGACAGGGTGGAGTTATCTAACTTGTGGGCCGAGAATACGGGAACCAGACACTCAGAATGTTCTACTCTTTTTGTTGTTCTTGTTCTTAAAAAGTTGCCTGACTTTGTTGGCAGAGGAGGCTTTTGTATTAGAAAGAGCCCAGGGCTCTGAGGGTGGAAAAGGTGAGGATAAAACAAGCTGCAGACATTTAGCATAGAGCAGTGTCCTCTGTGGGCCTTAAAAGGACAGCACAGCACCATCTATGCTTCGGGTTACTGTCAAAAGTGCATAGCACCAATTTCTTCTCTTAAAGTTTTAAAAATTGTGTGTACATGTGTGAATTTTTTTTTTCCAAATAGCTGTTTTGCCTACATGTGGTATCACTTGCCTATGGAGGCTACAAGAGAGAAGTGGATGCCCTGGAACTGGAGCTAGAGGTGATTATGAGCTTCCATATGAATGCTTGGATTCAAACCTCAGTCCCTGTCTCTACAGACCCCAGCCCCTATTTCAAAGGACACTTTAGTATACATTTCAGAGCACAAGTTAACACCATGCCCAGCAGCCAGATTGTGCCCTTACTGGTTAACTTACCCTGCTAAGAATAGTTTTACAAAAAGTAAATCTCTGTCTCAGTGTTCTTTAAGGCTAACACAAAGTAAAATGCTCAATTATGAGAAAAGGAACCAAGACCAAGTAGAAAGGGAACAAAGCAGGCTAGCTGGCCAACTTTCTGGTTACTCTTAGACACAGGGCAAGCAGAAGAGCAGTGGAAGCCTGATGCACCTGGGCTCAAGCTGTATTTCCACTTAGGAACCGATGGACATCCCCTCCAGTTTCCCCATCTACGATGTGCAACATAACTGTCAATATTTTTCAGTGGGCACACAGGATGGCAGCTATGAACAAGCTCTGATGTGACATGCTGTAATCAATCCATCACAAGCTTTAGATTTACACTCACCTTTTTTTTGTTGCTTCCTCCCTTTATCCCTTCTTCTAAATCCACTACCTCTTTCCTAACGTCCATACCTTCCCAGAGCTATACTGTTTAATTAAAAAAAAATATTTCCTATGTGTTCTTTAAATATCACTATCAGATTATTTTATTAGCACATTTTTTGAAACAATTTGGTTATATAATCTGGTTCTGAATTCACAATTCTCTGCTTCAGTCTCCCAAGTACTGAGGTTATAGGCGTACATCCCCATGACCATCTAACACATTTTTTTCATCCTTGCAGGCTTGCCTTTTACAATGGTAATGTGTTCTAAGCTCCAAGTTGCTTTTAGACAAGGGGTAAAGGGTACTATTTTGAGGAAAGGTATAAGGAAAGAATACCTAATCTTAACAATGCTCCCACTATATAAATAAAAGCTACAATGTAGGTAATAATGTAGTATTAATTAACAATGAATGATATTTATCCCAATGCTATCTTAACTCATTTTTTAAAATTATTTTATGTATAACATATAAGTTTGCCTATTGACATATAGGGGTGTGTGTGTAAAAAAGCACATAGGCCCCTAAAGTCTAGTAATACTTTTCTCTTTTAATTCAAAAAGATTTCTTTTATTTGAATTATGTGTATGTGTCTCTGTGTGAGTATTTGCACACTGGAGGCGTCAGTAACCTGTAGTTACAGATGGTTTTAAGCAGCCCAGTATGGGTGTTGGGAACACTAGAACACAAGGACTCTTATAACTACTTAGCCACCACTCTAGTGTTTAGTTCTATTTTTCGTAAAAATAAAGAAGTAAAATAAGACACTAGGCCGGCACCAAATGAATTTACAACTGTATAGCAGAATGAATTTGGAAACATCAAAGTTGACAGAAGAAGACACACTACCACAGTGAATTCTTGTAAATGGGGAATTTACATATTAAGTGGAGGCAGACAAATAACCCTGCCTGTTGTCTGACGGTAGAAAGTGATAAATGGCAGGCAGGGGTGAAAAGGCAAGGAGCAGACACATGCATCATTATCATGCCTCAATAAAAGGTGCATGTGGAAGGTGTGCCAGTAACTGAACGTTCAAAGAAACTTACTAATAAATTTATCATGAGAAATAAAATCATCTCTTTTTTGGTAGGTAAAATTTTCTAAGCAGAAAGCACCAGCTGTAAAAGAGGCTGAATGACGTTAGTACCCGAATCTCTTGCTCCTTGAGAGTGCCCTTCTCTTCATATTCAGTTTTTTGACACATCCTTAACTAGTAACATTGCTAAGGATCACTTAATGATCTGTTTCAGTAAAAATCAAGTATAATGGAAATTATACTCTCATCCTGATAAATTATCAGTTTATACTAATGAAGGCCGCCTTACACTAATTTATGATAGTGCTGAAGATAGCATAAAGCACCAACAATCAGCACCAACAATCATTCTCATGCTTTTGTCTCTATCCTCTGCACCTTCACTGCAAAGACACTCTTCTTAGACACTGGAAACAGAAAGAGGGGAATCAAGCAGAGTCCCTCCTCTCATGCTGCTTCCAATCCACAATTTACCTCACAAGCATTTCTGTTTACACATGGTCTACAATCCTTGTCCTAACTCAAGCATGAAAAATGGGTTTTGCGACGGGTCTACAGAACAGCAAGTTTCCTATGAGTGCAAGAGAAAGGCCTGGAATATGGGGGATGCTTTAGACAATTTACTATGAAGGATAATACTCTAACTAAATCACAATATGAATTGTGCAGACTCTTAACTCAATATAAATGTTCAATACACACACATAACATTTTTACTTTTTAGCTTTTGTTTGTTGTTGGGAGATTGAACCTTGAACCCAGAGCCTCAGACATACTTAGTACCCATCTTATTGCTGAGATACAACACTAGACCCCTAGTCAAGTATATACTGCTCAGAAGGGCTAAAATTGTGAATGACTGAGGAAAAAAAAACACATAAATTTATTTACAGAAAACACCAAACCAATACAAATTATGGACTGCAAGAAAGTTCAGAGGCAAGAGCAGCCTCGGAGAGCAAAGATGCCTGTATGTCCTTGGAACTTGGTCCTTCATCAATCATTTGATCTGATTCAGCTTTTAAGAGACACAGGAAAAGCTTGTCATTTGTTATGACAAGGTTACTAGAAAAGAGATTACAAAGGAGGCAGGGAAAAGAAGTAATGCTGGGAGACCTGGTATACAGTCTGGAGCAAATAGCCAAGTGTAATAATTGCCATGTAGGTCAACCAGGTGGACAAAATCCATCATCACAGGAGCGAAAGGCCTCAAGAGATAGGCCCCATCTATCCAGACATCCAGGGCCAGGTTGGAGGGGAGAGGGAAGCTCATTTATCTTCCAGGAGCATCAATCACAGATTATTGATCCTAAGATTTTGATGAAAAATTCTCACACATATCTAGACTTTTGCTAAAATACTGATGTTCAAAATTCTATGAAAATCAAAATTCACCCTATGGCCTTCAACTTTTCCTACAAATTTCCAGCTGATTAAATAATCTATTGTAAATTTGCTTTACAGAGAGTTCTGCACTGATAGAAGGCATTCAGTAATGCTGACACCCTTTTCCTGGCCCTAACCACTATTGTATTTTGTTAGAATAACAAAAAAGAAATTGCTGCTTCTTTTGTTATTCAGTACTGTCACTAAATGCATACCCTCTGTCACCGTTTTTTACCTCCTTTATATCTGACAATGGTATTATTATATAACAAAAGACAATAATCTATTATGTTAATGCTTTAAAATGGGGTCTCAAACAATAAATGCTTTCCAGATCATTACATAAATGGACATTTGATCTACAATGTACCTTAATATTAATGAAACATTTTCTCCATTTATTTAATTTTAGTTGTATTTGGAGTACTAACTCAGTGTCTACTAGTGTTTCTAGTTATTATTTTCAGTCTAGATCTGCACAATGAAAAGAGATGGCGATTCTGGTGAGATTCTAGAATAGACATTCTGTGAACACTTGAATAACCAAAGACAGATTCTGCTGCTACAAATATATGAAGCAAAATCTACCAGATCAGTTGACTGATTATACAGAAAATTATCTGAAATTTGACCAAAGAGTCCCCTAACACACATTTTTTTCTTATAATCATATCCACCATGAGGAGCTGAAGGAACTCCCTCCATACTTAGTTGTTAGAGTTGGGTCTTCCCTCAACAGCAGGCAGAAATTACAACATACAACCAGGTCAGAGTTCAGCAAAGCATGGTGCTAACTTTTTCAGTACCTGGTGTGTGTGTGTGTGTTTGTGGAGGGGGTTAGTCTGTACAGAGCACAGGGAGAAGTGCTGTTAACCAGTATTGGGGAGTTATAACCTGTACAGAGCACAGGGGAGAAGTGCTGCTAATCTATACAGAGTTGAGGAGGGGGAAATATGAATCTGTACTTCCTTCACAGAAACCTAGACTTGTCATGAATAGAAAAAGAAAAATTATATTGCTACTTCATCTTTTAAAGATATGCTTCTTTTAAAATCAGAAAGAGAAAAGTACAAACTATATACTAATGTTCTAGTCAACTACATGCCACAATAATGGTCTCCTAAGACTGCAGAGCCTTGTGCAGTAAAAGGTATTAGTTGGGTAAATAAACCACGATGCTTGCACAATAACCAAAATGCCTCAGGACACATTCTCAGGCTATCCCTGTGGGTAAACTATTCTCACTTTAATAAAGGCAAGGATTCAGATAGCAAATAAATGTAAAGCATTCCTATTCACACATGTGCTGAAAGAATGTCATGTGTTTAGTAAAATATTCAAAATTGAGGGTTCAAAGTTGAAAAGTTATACCTGAAGTAGTTTTCGAAACCACCCGGGCTTGGGGACCAGAGGCTTCTTTGTGTCTAGTTTTGTATCACTACCAACTACCATAAAATCTGACTACTGGAACTTCTTAATAAGCATTGGCTGACTGAACTGTCATTCCAATTAAGGCTGCAATATTAACAAAAAAAGGCTTCAGCACAATTACATGCACTTTAATGTAACTGTGAAACACTAAGTAAATAAGCTGAAAGAAATAACCACCAGAGACCAATTGTGTGATAATTTGGGAAGTAGCTGAATCGATTAGACTATGGAGTAGAAATGAGACAATATTTTATATGAGTAACTATAAACAAAGCAAGATGCAACGTGGAACATTCTGGTTTCCACTTGTAGGCTGCAGGGGGCTACCTAAATAGATTTCATTATAGTACCACAATGGCAAATATTGTGAAGCTAATTAAGTAATTAATAAAAAATTTCCTGTGCAAAAATAATAGGTCCTCCTCTTAAAAGTGGCCACCTATTGGGTTTGTAAATTAACTGTATTTAAGAAGAGGCAAACACTATATTGGCAATATGCTGCATGTTGTCCAAAATCAAACTCAAGCGTTTAATTATAGGAAGCACATCCAGCTCACTGTGAGGCTCCAGATAATTGTTTACTTTATCATATAAGCATGAGTATGAAAGGATATAAACCTATTTAATGAGAAGAGTTTATTGTTAATTACTGTTAGGCTTGTGGAAATCTATTGGAACATTTAAAATCGCCTAAGTTGCTGTAATTGATTTTAAATTTTATAGAGGCCCAGCACAGTTAAAAGTCTATCTTGAACAATTAGTAAATTCCTAAAGCCTTCTGCGATCATTAATTACACAGCAACACTAGTCATATACTCTGGATTCAAATTTCCCTGTATGTTTTTAAAGAAATTTTTATGTTGGAGGATTCCTTATTAAACAACTTAATAAAACCATGTCAAGTGAAGGCATTATTTTTCCACATACTGAGATGTCTAATAAAATATCTTGAAATTACATTATTTTATCCCCTGCTGGTTCATTTTTTTCTCCTCAGAAGTTAATGGGGTGGCAGGGATTTTCATGAATGAAAATGTTTTGCAAGTTGAAACTCTAAGGAAATAATATTAGAACTATTCCTTTCAGACTTAACCACAATACAGTACCTATGCCTCATTTAGAACTAAGTCCACTCATAATAGATGTGGACAATGATCGTTATTGATCCCATATTAATGTAGAAACAAATATAGTACAGAACTTTTTGAAGACATTTGGTTACTGCTATCATTTTGGAATGAATGTGCCACCTTTCTTAATATTCTTCCCATGTGGAAATGTTTCTCACCAGTTATTATTGTTCACAGTTTTTGCGAGCATGCATACGTCACAGTACACCCTGTTCTATTGTCATTCATCCATATATTAGTTTTAAATCTTCATGCTGCAATATTTTTCAGAACAGAAACAAGTCAAAGCATCTCTCTTAACAATTGTGTTTACAAAAAGTGTTTACAAAAATTGTTTTTATTCAAAACACAACAGAGTTTAGAAGGCATACAAATCTTTGTCCAACTTTCTTATTGTGGTAATTGTTTTAAAAATCTGAGACCACACACACACAAGCACACACACAAGCACACACACACACACTAGTTATTTAACATCATAATGTGATCATAATATATTCCTGTGATATGATAAGAAAAACCGAACCTGAGGTTGTCATCTTTACAATGGCATTTGATGACAACAGAAGATGACAGTGTCAGCAATGGCTGCTGCGGATTTGCTGTGGAAGAGTTACAGAACTGGGTGTCCATAATCACTGTCACACCTTGTCCTTGCAACCTACCTCCTTGGCCATGTCTGTATATTTCTGCTTTTCCTTTGGATCAAGAACAGCCCACCAATCAGCTAGTATCTTGGTAGCACCTCGGTTATCAAGCTTTGGGTGTTCCTGTCGGACTAGAGAGCGATGACGCTTGCAAAATAAAAGAAATGCATTCATTGGTCTCCGAGCTCGCTGCTCTGGTGACTCATCATCTTCAGTTTCACCAACATCTTGCTCTAGGCCATCCGCCTCAAGAAGATGAACCTATCACCAACCAAAGCAAAAGTCATATACTTAACACAGCTCAAACTATTTTGATTTAGCAATCAGTTTTTGATTTGTATTTTTTCTTAGCTCTATTTAAACATCTAAGAAACTGAAAAAGTAATTTTTTAAAAAATCATTGACTACTCTTGGTGGATGATAACTAACTTACATGTGTCCTGTTTAGTTTCTATGGCAATCTGTGTGTATTTCTATTACACCATGTATTACATTGTGTTGATACTGCTTACCTTTTTTCTCTCATTAAAGAGTGAACCGTTTGGGGATAAAAGTCTTTTATTTACCTTTATAACTACAGAGGCCAACTCATCTGGTATTAACGTTTAGCCAATTGCTAAGTGAACAAAATATTATTTTGTGGTTTATGGGCCTCAAGATTAATTATATCCACATAAAGTACATGTATATTAGCTCTTTCTGCTCTTCAAGAAGTGGTACTTTTTGAAGAAAGTTAATAACATGAGAAAGTTTATCATGAAAGCAAATATAATTAAAAGCAAATATACAAAACACCCAGACTTTTGCACATGACACAGAAGAGCTTCTTACATAAAGTATTTAACATAATTGTTTAAAAGAACTTCATAAAGCATCTTTAATCCTGTAAACATCAGTCTTATCTTCCAAGATGTTAGGGCAATAAGGATAAATTCCCATAGGCTTAAGCAGTCACCTTATTTTTAAAATCTTTCTTTTCTAAGCACTTTGTTATCACTGTTCAATGTCTGCAAGGACTTCCACACAGAACTGAATCTGTCTACTCACTGCCCTTGTGAATCCAGTAATTCTCAGGCCTAGTACACTTTGTCCTATGGTCTAGTCTTTCTCCTCTTCTTGTAATGCTTCCAGCAAATGAGTGCTATACTACATTCCATGAAGCACATCACGGAATCTCAGGAAATAGTGAGACTGCAGTATTTCTAAAACTGAAGTATAATTCTGTGATTTTCCTAGAAACAAATGCAGTCGTGTACAGAAATCCAGATTGTGTAAGGTCATGTCTTTCATTGCTTGTTCTACAATCAAAGCCAAGAAGGCTCAAGGTAGTCATCAGTCTGCATTACACAGAAAGGCAGCAGTTCTGATACTCAGTAGACTGGACTCTCTGGGGCCTTGTTTAAAAAAAAAAAAAGTTTGCTAGGCTTTAAGTTTCTGATTCTTTGGCTCAGAAGTGGGACCTAAAAGTTCATATTTCTAGCCAATTCTCAAGACGTGCTAGAACCAAAACTAGAAGGCAACTGTGCTCTTTTATACGATATTTACCAGGCAACAGCTAACAAAACTGTAGAAGGAAAATATTTACTCAAATTTACCATTTTAAAAATTATTATTATTAGAGTATATGTGTTTGTGTGTATGATAAGAGGTTGGTACCCTTGACACAGCATGCTTGTAAAGGCCAAAGGACAACTTCATTGACTTGGTGCTCTCCATTAATTTTTATGTTGCCAGGTTTGCATGGTAAGTTCCTTTACCCTCTGAGCCATCTTACCAGTCAGTCACAAGTTACTACTTTTAAGTAAATATTGCAAATATAACAAATTGGCCATCAATTGTGGTCAAATAAATAATAAAGTCCTGAAACTATGGATGACTTGAAAATAAAGAGTACATATTTTTTTCTTCATTTTATATATATAATTACTAGCAGTTATCTGAATTTTCAAAGGACATTTATTTGTTATTTTGAAACTATGAAGCTAAGGAAAAGATAGGACTAAAATTCATTATGTAAGTACATATAGACAAATAAATTACAAAGCAATGCGCTGATAACCCTCTTGTAAATAAAGGTGTTGAAAGCTGAATCAAAACATGTTGGCTGATCAGCTGGAAGGTGTGGAGAAGCAAGAACTGGGGCCTGAAGCTTCATTCGAACATCCACACATAGTTCTATGGTACAAGAAAATGATGATAAGGTTTTTCAAGTAAGGAAATAAGAAATATGGACCATTTCAGGAACAATGTGCTATGCCATGCTGATAAGTGGGCATTTAAACCCATACACCAGCTACTGATTTGAAACAAACTGTCACAAAAAATCCTTAACTACTACTAATGTTATAGCTATTTCATTAAATTAATCAAATGAAAAGTGAGCAAATTTATAAACCAAAGAAAATGAGGATAAAAAACAGCTGACTTTAGTTTACCAAGCATCTCTTAAATACAGGTACCTAAGCTAGATGCAATGATATGATGGTTCTGTCAACTGGACAGGATTTAGAATCACTATAGAAACAAATCTCTGGACATCTCTGTTTAAGGACTTTCTTAGGTTAGGTTAAATGAGATGGAAAGATGCACCCTAGAATTTGGGTGGAGCGATTCTGAGCTGTAATCCCAGATTGAACAAAAGGAGGAAGGGAGCAGAACACATCTAATGTTCTCTCGTGACTGTGAGCTTGGGACAGCTGCCTCCTACCACTGCTGCTGTGTTTCCCTTGCTATGACAGACTACATGCCCTGGAACTTGTGTTGCTTTGGTCAGGTGTTTTGTTGCAGTAACAAGACAAGTACCTAAAATAAATGTAGAGCCTTAAGTAAATTTCTGAAGCAAGAGACATTTGTATTTTAAACAAAGAGCTGCTGCTGGTACTGCACACCACAAGTTCTTTTGAATTAAATCACAAGCAACCAAACCTTGAGAAGTTAATTAAAAGTTTATTTCCAATGTCCAGAAAAAAAGAGATAGCAGAAATCCAGACAAGAGGAACAGGAATAAGATATGAGAACAGAAATAATATTCAAGATAAAACCAAGAGTGATTGGCATTTAAATCGGTTTGAAAATTGAAAATGATCCTGGGAAAGGCAGAATAAATAGTGATGGATAGTCCGCATTTGAAGTAGCTATTGTTAGCTAGGTGGACACCGGCCAGTGGGATAATGATTGAGTTATACATGAGCAAAATTTCTAAGAATAAAGGGGGACAGGAACATCTCTAAGACAGAATAAAAGGATCTAATGACTTTAATCTTTCACTCAGCAACTATTTACTGGGACTTGCCATGCTCCAGGCCCTGTTCTAACAGAACAGGGAGTACAAAAATCCCTGCCCTTGTTAAGGAGGGAGGTGACATGACTGGCCTTCCATTCTCAAAGGATCCCTGTGACTGCTTTCTGCAGAACAGACAATTCAAATGAAGCATGGAAGCAGGATGAGGGTAGAAATAAAATAATCTCTGCTAGAAATGGTGGTGGCTTGCACAAACAGAGTTCAAAAGAGATATTAAAAAGGGGTCGCAAAAAAAAATAAAAGGGGTCACATAGAAAACGTGTTATAAAAGGAACATCTGAAAAAATTTGTGGATAGATGGATGGAAAGAGGAGAAGCTTGGGGAAAATTAGATGAAATAAGTATTATGAAAATGTTGCAGTGGCCTTTATTGAGAAAGGGAAAATATAGAAGATTTGGAGGAGAAAAGTAGAAACTTAGTTTTGAATACACACAAACTAAATAGACAGACAGACAGACAGATAGATACAGACAGATAGACAGATAGACAGAGAGAGAGAGAGAGAGAGAGAGAGAGAGAGAGAGAGAGAGAGAGAGAGAGCGCAACAGACAGACAGACAGAGGGACAGACCGACAGAGAGACCGTCTGAAATATGAGCTCAGAGTTCAGGATAAAAATCCAGGATGGAGACAGAGATCAAGATTACAAGCTCAGAAACAAATTACTTTTGTTTGCTGAGACAAGATTTACTACAAAGCTAGCCTCAAATTCTTAATCCTCTTGACTCAGTCTCCCAAACTGTACACCCAGATATGAGCATGAATATTTGAGGGTAAAGTAATATATGAAAATCAACTGAAAAAATCAGGAAGGAACGGAGGTGAAGGAAGCTGTATAAATAGAAGGGGATGCTGTCATGGAAAGAGGAGCCAACCTCAAGGACCAAGTAATCAACAGAGCAAATGAATCAGAAAAGTCAAACGAAGCATAAAGTCAGCAATTTCCTGAAACAAGAGTGCCATGATTTGAAGATCCCTTTCCAAAACTAATCTTGAAATTAAATGGGCACTGAAACATGTCTCGTGAGCAGATTAATGTCGATATTATGGCTTACAGTGAGAATGAGCTCACTCCTCATAAAAAGATGAGTTCTGCTAGATGTTTGTTTTTATTAAAAAGATGGTGAGTAAATGTCAACAGCCTGAAAAACACCAAAGCCATCTGTGGTGACAAATACATGCTTTTTGTCCCTCCACTCAGCATACACACACACACACACACACACACACACACACACACACACACACACACTTGTGTTTCTGCTATGAGCCAGGCACCATACTTGTTTCTGAGGCAGAAGAGAGGACAAAACAAGTGCACAGCTAAAACCACAGGGCAAATATTTATGAGTGCTATGAAGAAATCCCAACTTTAAAATACAACGTCTTGGCCCCAAGTCTTCAAGGATGTAGTTCTTTACTGAAATAATGAAAAGTCAGTTATACTAAGTCCTAGAGCTAACTGTTCATACATAGGAAAGGGATGTTCCAGAAAAGAACTTGGAAGAAATGTGGCCACAGAGACTTCGGGGAGGGGATTAAGTACAGTCAGATACAACAAGGGCCACAGCAATGAAGACTAAGAACATCTCTGAAATGGTCTAACAACAAGAGGCAAGGCTGGGCTGGAAGCAAAGACAGGGGAACCAAGTGAGGACATTAAGCTTCATCAAGAGCCCCATCTGCATCTCTGTTATCACAGTGAGTTGATAGAATTCCTAGAAAAGGAATCCTTTTTACTCTAAACTGAGAAGGAACAATGAAAGTTAAATTTAGGAGTCCTAGAAGACATAAAATTATGTTAGAAAATGATTCATGCCTAAGTATATACTTGAGATATCTATGGTTTAATGGAAGGCTTACTTTATCAATATCTTCCTCTTCCTCGTCTTCTTCCTCCTCTTCTGAAAAATCAAGAAGTTTCTTGGCTAACAACGGATGCCACTGAAGACACTTCCGTTTTGGTCGTTTTCCAGCCCCTTCTCCTTCTGATGAATGTTCTTGATTTCTATTACTGCCTTTCATCACTGTGACCTGGGGCAGGAGTGCAAAAGATGGAGAGAATGTGAATATGAACCAAAGTCAGTTTGATTAAAATTACTTAATTTTGTCCAGTTAGCTTTCATTGGGTTATAATTTTAATTTCTAAATTATATATCAGCTTAGGCACTTACTGGATTCAGTGAGAATCATAAGTACATAATCATGCATTCATTTTAATGGGCTAAATTGAGCTAAAAATTTTGCCTTAATAAGTCTGCTTCTTTCCACTCCATAACTCCAAAACTTAAAACCTAAATAAGCTATTAGGTGATTACCAGTTACATTAACCTGTTCATATTTATTCAGAATAGAGTCTCACACTCTCCTAACACAAGACTTGATGAAAGACGACATTTGGGAGAGCAGAGGGATTCTGAGAGGGGTCCTCTACACGTTCTGTCATGACTATTACTTTTCAAGTGAATTTGCATTCTATACTAAGATAAATATGTACTTGCAATATTAAATAAGTGTTTTCTAAGAGTCACTTGATACTTGGTTTAGGTTTAAAATAAAACTATTTTATACAATAAAATACATTTTTTCAAAACCTGTGCAATTTCCAAGCATTTGGTGCATGAACACACTGTGGGTCACAAAGCAGAGTGATCCCTGTCACCTGTCTACAATCAAATAAAACAAGCGCAGGCTTTTTTCCCCCATCTCTCTAGCATACATGCAGCCTGATTTAAAAAGGAAAAAAAATGATATCTTTACAATTTTTAAATGCATAATTGGCTTAAAAAATTAAGAGAGAATCAGGTTATAATTGTGACACACTATCCTTTAGATCCTCAATTCTCCATTAGTTTTTAATGACTTGAAAAAAGTTGATAAAAGTATTGTAGGTTGTAACAGCATGTATGTCATTTTGCAACATGACCAACCCTAGAACCTAAAAGTTAACTAAGTACTTTCTTATATGCTCTCATTTTTTCTGATTTATAATTTCTCACTCATTTTATATAAAATACAGATTACTATTCGTATATATTCACGTAAAACTCAGGCACTCTAGGGAAATGCTACCAAACATTAGGTGGTTCGGGGACACAGGCTGACAATTATGAACAAACACACTTCCTCATCTCACTCCATGGATATTCCGGCTAATCCAATGCATGCAATATAATGCCACTGAACTTTAGACACCATGTTGAAACAGTCTTGGGTCCATGCACATAAAGCATCAAGATCCCATCCTGTTCTCAGATCTTGTAAATAACACAGCACGAGCAAACTCATCCATCTTCTGTATTTCTGGATTTTGAATCACACTTAGGCTTTACTTACTTTAAAGCCAAGAGCTACCCACTAGTGTTTTCTCTTAGAACTTGTATGACTTCATCTTAGACACTGAAACACTTTAATAAAAGTAGGAAAGTAGGGATCTAGTTTACTCAATTATTGTAAATAGTTAGCCAACTGTACCAGTACCATTTCTTAAAGAATCTAGATTTCTCCTCACTTCCCAAGAATGACACTTTTACCCATACTAAATTTCCACACAGACTCAAGCCCATTTTGCTATTCCGTTAATCACTGCCTCTCTCTAACTTCTTATGAATACCTTAACCAATTATAATAGTCTTAGGAACTACATCATTCAGCACCCTTTAAATTCTCGTATTTGTGTATGTGGTGGGGTAGTGAGAGACAGCTTGTAGGGGTTGGTTCTTCCTTCCGCCATACAGACTCTAGCAATCAACTCAGATCATTAGGCTTACGTGTAAGAGCCTTTACCCACCGAGCCATCTCCATGGTTCCAAAGTTGTATACATCATGCCCTTTCTATTAGATTAACATATCTTGTTCAATCTGATAAAAATGGTGTAACAAAATATGACTACAATGCAGTTTATTTAACCAGCTCACTGCTGATGGACAGTGAAATAAGTCTTTCATTGAAGATAGCAATAAAATATGTGTTTTAATAAAATAAAAATTTTTATTTTGATAAAAAAATACCTTCATAAAGTAGACATCCGTCTACCACTAAGCCAAAAACAAAGCAAGCTGAAGAAAGTGAGAGAACTGGGAGGGGGAAGGGAGAGAGGAAAGAAGGAGTAGGAAAGAAAAGAGAAAGTGAAAGGGAGGGAGAGGAGGAGGAAGCAACACAGTGTCCCTGTGGCTTTTGTAGTAAGAACTTCTGCTGAATGAATTGTATGACTCGTGTGGCTGCTTTAGGAACACAAGCAGTTATTGAAAACTCGACTAGAACAAGTTATCTGGCATACTCTTAATAAAAAAAATTAGATTTCTTGTGAATTGATAGGCCATTTAACAACTCCAATTTTATCTACAAATAAAGCTTGGCACAGGAGCCCAATTTCCAAAAAGACCCTTGCCATACAGAAAGTAAAGAAAATGGTTGCTTCTGCGGTTTATTAATCATTCAGAATAAGCTGTCTGAGTGGTAATTAAACCCATATTTGGGACCCAATATTTTATGAGATAACACATAATTTAATAGTAAAAGAAATCAATGGGAAACTATACAGTTGGGCATTTAATCAATTGGAGAAAGCAAAGTATTGTCAGTGCCTTTAGAAAAATGAATTTAGTACCCAGACTTGTGAATTACATTATACTATTAGTTTTACATATAAGCATTTATTGTACATACAAACATATGTTCCAGTATCCTTCACAGATTCTAAAATCCTACGATGCCAAAATCTCTCATAAAATAGTATAGTATTTTACACAAGCACACTGTTTTATGTGGATCTTAAATATTCCCAAAAGCTCAATGTTGTGAAGGTCTGATCCCCAGCTCATGGTACCGTGGGGAGGTGGAACTTTACAGGCTGGTAGAAAAAGATAATCTTTGAAAGAATGCTCTTGAAGGAGATGTGGGGACCCTACCCCTTCATCTTTCTTTGCTTCCTGACTGCAGTAGGGTGAGCAGCGTCTTCTGCCCCCTACCACTGTGTACTGTACCACCACTACAGGCACAAAGTAATGAGGTCAGTGATCACAGCCTGAGCATGACCAAATGATCTTTCCATCTTCTAACTTGATCTTATTTTGCCAGTGACATAAAGCTGAGTAACATACAGAAGTATCTTTCCCCATCTTTCAGTCATCTCTAGATTATTTATAATGTTAACACGATGTAAATACTGTGTGAATCATTGCTCTACCATACATTTTGGGGATTAATAACAAGGAGAAGCCTGTACAAGATAAGCACAGATGTGAGTTTTGTTTTTTCTTCCTTGAATATTTATGAGGCTGGTTGAATCAAATAGAGGTCTATCATATATCTGTGTATATATAAGTCCAATATTCATAGATAAAATAGAATATTAAGAATCAAATTAGTGGCTAGTATATGTAGTTTAAAGATCACCTTCATTCTCATCCTGCATTACCTGTTCTCACTCTTTTTTATATAGTACTCATATGACTTTGGCTACTGTACCTTCTTTTAAAAGATTTGTTAAATTTTATGTATATGAATGAGTGCTCCATTGGCAGGTATGGTTTTATGCCATAGGAGGGCATCAGATCCCACTATAGAGTCACCATGTGGTTGCTGAGAATTAAACTCAAGACCTCTGGAAGAGTAGCCAGTGCTGAACCACTGAACCATCTCTCCAGTCCCCACTGTACCTTTTTTTGATAACTTCAAAAATAATTCTCTTCATACAGAAATACACATAATGAATTTATATTGGCCATTTCACCACATTTTTTTGTTTTTTTATTTTTTTCCATTTATTTATTTATTAAAGATTTCTGTCTCTTCCCCGCCACCGCCTCCCATTTCCTTCCCCTTCCCCCAATCAAGTCCTCCTCCCTCGTCAGCACAAAGAGCATTTCACCACATTTTTCTGTGAATTATATTAATTTAAATACACCCCCTCTACTGTCGAGTCTTTTCATAATGGTTCAGGACATTGTCGTCTGTTTGTCTGTCTCCTGTCATACCAAAGTACTGAAATCAGTTAGGTGTAAGCATCAACAGCTATACAAACCCCAGTACTTAACTGTGGCAGTGATCCACTGTTTTTATATACTATGGTGACTTCACAATAACCACCACCTCTTCTATTTCTCTGAATTCTGATATCCTTCTTCTGAGTGAGAAAGGGGAATGAAAACTGCCCAACTCTGACACACTGACCAAGGTGGCCTGTGGTGGGTGAAAACCAACAGCCACCTGGAGTGGAGGAAAATAGGGCCAGCAACCCCAGCACAATGTCAGAAACAAAGCAGGACATTTAATTTCGGCACTCATGAGAGATGAAAATAAGAAAAAGTGAACTTCAGGTAGTGCATCTCAGATGGAAGAATCAGGAAAGTGTAATCTAAAGGTGTAAAACACCTCCAACTGTGAACTGGACACTTCAATAATTTACAGTTATAATAACTATCTAATAAAACAAGCTAGATTTTAATTTCCTATCATCTATTTTCAAACCACAAAAAGAAGGTAAAACCATAGGGGATAATGATGATCCTGACTGTAATTCTCAAAAGCAGTAAGAAATAAAGAGAAGAATCAAAAGAAGTAGGAAAGACAAAGGCAAAGAAGACATAAGTCTGAGATGCTACCACTGATCTTCAACAAGAAGGTGGAAATTTTATTAATTTTGACAGTGAGAGAATAGCAATTCTATCTATCTATCTATCTATCTATCTATCTATCTATCTATCTATCTATCTATCTATCTATCTATCTATCTGCTGTTTCTCAAATGAGAACAATTCAGCTGGCAATCTATATGCAATAAATGAAGCGACCAAAAACTTTCATTCAAACAGGAGTTATTCTATCCTTTATGACTGTAAGACAATCAATGGTAGATTACTTGATCAATGGGCTCAGTACTTGCAAGACTAAATGAGAACAAAATGTTGCTGCTGAGGCTGCCAAGTGAATGAAGACCTCTATGCAAAACACGGAATAGTTATTTAATATTACAAAAAGCAATGTCACCAGTGTATTTTCTATGGGTGTACTCACTGTACTGAATATTTTAAAAATATTTTCTTACTTTCACTTATGTGTATATGTGTAGATGGGTAGGTACGTATATTTGCACAAGTATAGCTGCCCATAGAAGCCAGAAGAGAATACTGGATTGCCTGTAGCTGAAGTTGTAGGTGAGGTGCTGGGAACCAAACTTAAGGCCTCTATAAGAGTAGTAAGGGCTCTTAATGCTTAACAATCTCTCCAAATCCCTCACTGACAATTTTACATGGTGCAGAGAACTTCAGTTAACTGTGTTCTTCAAACTTATTCACTTAAGACATGCCTCATGAGCAAAACTCCACAATAACAACAACAACAACAACAACAACAACAACACTAAAGACAGTCAATGAAAATAATGGAGGGAAAATAGATTTACTATTAGCAGGCCTCAAATAGATGTCCCCCTCTGTAGTCAATGACTTGTGAAGTTAGTCACCACACAGGTCCCCTCCTGAGAAAACTCAACAGTAGTTTGCTAACAGTGCCCAGGACACTGACCAGAGGCTCTCCTTCAGTGTCAGCACAGCACACCACTTCCTTCCACACCCCAGAGAGACAGTACAGTTTTAACAGGCAGCATCTACCCACTCACCAATAGTCTAAGGTTCTGCTTAGAAAAGTCAGGCTTCTGCCACTCACTTGTAGTCCACATGCCTGCAGACAGTATCTCCAATCTCAAAACTGAAAAAGGAGAGGTATCCTTTCCTTGTCTGATTGGAGTCAAAGACAGTATGTTTGAAAAAGATCCTCTCAGTCTTTATCACCTTGTCTTACAGCGCAGACCATCAGTACACATCCTTCTTTAAAATATTATTTCGGGGACGTTTCTGGGACTGTTGGCGAGCCGGGCTTCCTTTTTTCCCGACATCTTAGGGAG
This sequence comes from Microtus ochrogaster, assembly GCF_000317375.1. NCBI lineage: Eukaryota > Metazoa > Chordata > Mammalia > Rodentia > Cricetidae > Microtus > Microtus ochrogaster. Next base: position 60,847,918 of record NC_022010.1, read on the forward strand.
GCTGCAGTGGTCGTCGCCACTCTCCTAACTTCATCATGACGCCCAAGGATGACAAGAAGAAGAAAGATGCCGGAAAGTCGGCCAAATAAGACAAAGACCAAGTAAGTAAGTCCGGTGGCAAGGCCAAAAAGAAGAAGTGGTCCAAAGGCAAAGTTCGGGACAAACTCAAAATCTAGTCCTGTTTGACAAGGCTACATACGACAAACTCTGTAAGGAAGTTCCCAACTATAAACTTATTACTCCAGCCATGGTCTCTGAGAGACTGAAGATTCGCAGTTCCTTGGCCAGGGCAGCTCTTCAGGAGCTCCTTAGTAAAGGGCTTATCAAGCTGGTTTCAAAGCACAGAGCCCAAGTAATTTACACCAGAAACACAAAGGGTGGAGATACCCCAGCTGCTGGTGAAGATGCACGAACAGGTTCAATCAGCTGTACATTTGGAAAAATAAAACTTTATTAAATCAAAAAAAATTATTTCGGCAGCACAGAGTCCTTTTAACTTTCCTGATGTCTAATAAAACGCTATCCCTATCCTAGGGATGGAACCTCAGACACAGGAGAAGATAGGGGAGGCTCATGAACTATGTTAGCAACACACATTGTAACCTGAATGAAGATGGGGATGCTTCACATCTTTCTCTACTCTGCAGCAAAAAAGCAACTGTGAAGTAGCAGTTCTATTACTAGTGCATAAACTGAACCAGTCTTCTCTTAGTCTTTCACAGGAGGCTGACTTCTGTAGAGGCCAACAAATATCCCAACCTTGAAGCATTGCTCCTTTTTAGCCTGAAATCCCATTTTCTGTCTAAGTTGTTACTCATCCTTAAAGACTGCTGTCAAATAGCCCCTCCTTTCCAAGACCTTAGTGTGGGAGCCCTGAATCAAAGCCCAACACACCCTTCACTCCAAGCTTCCTTTGATCCCAGTTTCACTTCCCTAGTTTCTGTTACTTGTGGTCAAGTATACTCTGAAAAATTACAGAGAAAAATTAGAGAAATAAACTATTTTTAAGTTATAAACCATTCAAAGTAGCATGAGGAAATAGTGTGTCATTCAGTTGGATACAAACCAGGCATTGGTTCAGTGACACTACCTGTGTATTAGTCCACTTGGTAGCTACCCCAGACATCATACACAGCCAGACTCGGGAGGGCCCACCTCTTCCAATCAACTTTCATTTTAATAATGACTCCAGAAAAGGTATGAGTGAGTGAGTAGCAATGTTAGCAACTCAGATATGAAAAGTCTATGTGAAAGAGAAGCTGTGAAGTTCTTCCTTTAAGGGAAAAGGTGAATGTTCACAACACATCAGGAAGAAAATTCTATGCAGAAATTGCCAAGTCTATAATAACAGTGAGCTTTCAAATCACGAAATTGTGATAAAAAGAGAAACGTATGCCAGGTTTGTTGTTACACTTCAAACTACAAGCTATAGCACCAAAACATAAGTGCTTAGTTAAGATGGAAAAGATATTAAATCTGCAAGTGAAAGATAGGAGAAAAACCTTGTTTGGGCAATGGTAGCAAACTGCATCAGAAGGAATTCAGGCTTCTGAAAGACATCAGCATGGACTCTCCAGAGGAACCACAGGCCATTTACTGAAAGTTAGGGTGGTGATACAGACTCGCAAACAAGTTTAAACTAAAAAAATAAATACCACTGGAGGAAGTGTGCCTGCCAATGAAGAGGCTATCGACACATCTATATTGCACCAACAGCACACCTTTTACCAAATATATTCAAGTTCTCATTATATCCATACTTTTATTATATCTTATTATAATAATTCAATTTTATTATCACCTTATCATTATTAATCTATTACATACCTAATAAGTAAATAAACATTTGACACAGGTAGAAATGTATAGTGAAAACCTAGTATAGAGTACTGGCTGTAATTCCCACCATCTACTAATGCCCCAATGTAACGATCACGTTTTCTAGTATTTTGTAGAGGAGTTTACATCCCAAATTACTATTCTTCAACTGGCTTTAAAAATTGTCTTTTAGTTTACATATTACAAAGGTTTTTATTTATATGCATTTATTAGCATTTAGGTAATAATTATCACATTGACAAGAAGAAGCACAAGAAAATATGGTCACAGGTATTTCCTCTTCCTCATTATCAGCAGCACAGTTGGGACCTGTCTGTGTCCTTGGTGTTCAACCTCACTCACTGTAACTCCCATTCAGCCCATCCTTTGCTTCTGCTCTGTCATCTGCGTTTCCCCATTGCTTCTCTCCACCCCTTCCTCACAGCTTCTGTGCTGTGCTTTATGTGCTCTTCCATGTCTGGGGCCCGTGGCCCTGTCCTCTCTGCTCCAATCTGCCTCACATACTGCACTGGCTCCAGCTCATGTCGCCTGTCTTCCAGTCATCGGTACTTCCAACCAACCACACTTACACATAGGCTATACTGTAGTTTTTGACCTTTGTCTTTATGATAATATTTTCCTATACACTGTATGTAATATTATGCCCTCATGGGAATTTCTCTCTCAGAAACACTTCAGAGTAATGACTGTGCCAGAATTGTGTTTTACCCATCAGTCATGATGTGGGATGCCCTTCTGTATCTGTGTTGCTTTTATTGGTTAATGAATAAAGCTGCTTTAGCTATGGCAAGGCAGAATATAGACAGGCTGAAAGAGATATATAGAGTAGGCAGAGTCAAAGAGACACCATGTTGCTGTCGAAGGAGAAGCACCAGGAACCTTTCCAGAAAGTCACAGCCTCATGGCAATATACAGATGAATAGAAATGGGCTAATTCAAGATGTAAGACCTAGCTAGAAATAAGTCTGAGTCATTGGCCAAACAGTGTTGTAATTAATACAATTTCTGTGTGATTATTTTGGTCTAGGTGGATGGGAAACAAATGAACAGTCGCCTACTACACAGTCAAAGCAGAGATATCTGTGCTAGACAAAAAGTAGTGCTTAGAGAATAGGTGGAGAGTGGGCATAGAAAGGACTTCTCAGTTTTTGTTATGCTTCTACGTTGTTCTGTTGGTAGGAGAAAGCAAGCGTGAAAGAAAACATGCAGAAAGACAAACAAGAACTGCAAGAGTAGGAGAGAGAAAAGACATAACTTAGCAAGGGAGTATGATATATGTAATAAGTCACACTTTAATATCAGTCTACAAATATGTTCCAGTTCTTTTATTCCTTTCCGTGGCCACTGTTAATTGCTTTTCATTCTCTCAAAACACAGCCTATGGGAATGGGGTTCACTGGGGCTCTTTTCCTGTCACTGGTACTGTCCTTTCACAACCCAAGCTCCGAACCTCTTAACCACCTTCCTTCTCTAGGCCAGTTCTAGGGTTTCTGGATACTCCTGTGACTCACATTTCCTCAAAACTCTGCAATCTGAGGTTGGTCTTCAGTGCTCCCATGCGAACCACTTACTTGCTTGTCTTCTCACCCCCAGTGCTCTGTAGGAAAATGTTTTCCCCAGTTCCTATTACTGTTATGAGCATGAATAATAACGATAATGGCAGCTAGTCATGTATGCTTCCTACACACCACATGCTAAGAGCTTTTTACTTATTAACACTTAACTGACAACAAGTCTAAAGAATTGAAACAATAAAACAGAGGCACATATAATATAGAGACATGTTTTGCCCTTCTTATAAATTAAGAAAAATTTTTATGTTTCACTAGACACATGTCACATGAGTAGGCTCGAACAAGGCGACAATATTGATCATCTGGTACTCTACAAATGATATGTATAAATCATACCATGAACACAAAATTGGTAGAGACAATATTTGAACTCAGAAGTCTAGTTTCAAAATCAGTTCTTGACCATTAATCAATACTACTTCATAATAACAGTAAACTTTATTGAATAACATTTGCTACATACCAAACACTTTAACTCTTATTGTAAGTTTTGGGGAAAGATGCTATAAAGATTACCTTTTAAAAACACAGCAACTGTAAATGACAAAGCTAATGAAAACCATAGTCACAGGGCCAGCATATGACGGGGCTTGAATTCAAACCTAGGTCTCAGTTTTGAATCATCTTCCATACTGCTGTTCATGTCACAATGTGACACATTCCACGAATGTCCTTGCTTCCTGGTTAACATGTCAAATTCCTACCTGGTTTACCAATTCCAAACTTACTTTCTTCTTAGGCAGAGTCAAGGTCAACCCCTTCCCTTACTCCAACTGTACTTCAGTCTTCCTTTTTTGCTACCCTGAGCTACATTATATTTTCAGTTTCTTTGACAAACTGTTGGCAACTTGCTTCATCAATCTCTTTGTCTTCAGTCTTTATATAGTCCCTCTCTGAGACTCTCTGAATCCCCCACTAGCCTCTTTTACCAAGTCTTTTTTCTTCTTGTATAAACTGGTCTTTCCCAGGCCACACAGACAGCTCTCCAACTATACAAAGGCCATGAAGCTAGCACCTATGCAGAATTGGTTGGCGGGCATTTGTTCATAGTGCTCAGCTTGTGGTGAACTGACGTGGTCCTGATTTCGGCTGTGACCTTCAGCAGCAGTAGCTCCTTAGAGACCCGCTCTTACTCTCTAGCATGCAGATTTTCCTAGCCATGTCACAGGCCCTCACATCTCTAATTCACTGATTCATATTTCAGCTATGCTTTCTAGACTCCCAAGTAAGTTACCTTGCCTGAGATACCCCTGAGGAGTATGTCAAATCCTAGCAACTAGGAACTAGGCATCTCTTACCTTCACCCAAATATTCAGAAATATTTTATATGCAGTTTTTTTTTCTTATGCACATACATTTACATATGAAAATGTTTATCTTTTCTGCTTTTTCTCACAAATTATTGCATATAGCTATATACCCCAACATCTAGTTTCTTACCAAGATCTGCCCCTTCTACTTCATACATATATTCCACTCTTTTCCATCAGCTTGGTCTTCTCAGCTAATGTTGCACTGATATCAGTTTCTACATACAAATCAATCTGTCGACGGACTTTTTAAACAGCATCTTAAAATACTAAAGCGTAAGTCCAAACCCCTATCTTTACATAACATACGAGACCCGCTTGGCCTAGTCCCTGATTTATTTTACAGCTAGAGGTTTCTTTGCTATGAAAAATTTGGCAACAATAAGAGGTTTCTCAACTCACCAAATGAATTCAAAATCAACCATGTACATAATGAATCCAAGCTGTTTCTGGCAACTCACCATGTTACATTGTTACTTCACCACAGTCTTGGTACTGGACACAAAGTATACATACTTTGTACTACACATGTCATAGCATGCAGTGTAAACAAACATGCTGCTTCAGTCACCAATGCTAGGAACTGTGGTGTGCATTGTGCTCATATATAAACATGGTTCAATTACAGAAAACAAAAATCTTTTAACATTCTCTTACCAATACGTCTCAGATTTAAGTATTAAATTAGCATGTCTTTAGATTGTATTATTAGAATGTTGGATTTTTTTAAAGTATTGTTTATGTTGCTAACTTAAATTTTATTTTTTTAAAAATGAATCTTTTGGCTTGAGATTAAGGACAGAATTTCCAACAATCTCTGAAATGTCCCCTAAGCATATTTCTATCATTATCTCCTATATATTTATACAAGCTGGCATTCTTTATTTTATTTTTTATTGGTTGATTTTATTGAGTTATACATTTTTCTCTGCTCCCCTCCTTTCCTCTGCCCCCCCCCCCATCAACCTTCTCTTCATGGTCCCCATGCTTCCAATTTGCTCAGGAGATCTTGTCTTTTTCTACTTCCCAAATATATTAAATCCACATACGTTTCTCTTAGGGTCCTCAATGTTGTCTAGGTTCTCTTGGATTATGATTCGTAGGCTGGTTTTCTTTGTTTCATGTTTAAAAACTACTTATGAGTGAGTATATGTGATAATTGTCTTTCTGGGTCTGGGTTACCTCACTCAATATGATGTTTTCTAGCTCCATCCATTTGCTTGCAAATTTCAAGTTGTCATTATTATTTTCTGCTGTGTAGTACTCCATTGTGTAAATGTACCACATTTTCCTTATCCATTATCCAACTGTGGGTTGTTTTTAGGTTCTGGCTCTGACAAACAATGCTGCTATGTCCTTGTGGTACAATTGAGCATCCTTTGGGTATCTACCCAAAAGTGATATTGCTGCGTCTTGAGGAAGGTTGTTTCTTAATTTTCTGAGGAATTGCCATACTGATATCCAAAGGGGCTGTACCAGACAAGATGGCATTCTTAATGCTGACAATTATAAAATAAATCAACTCTGAAAAATACTTAAATATACTATGATACTATTCTACAGTATTAAGTCAACAAAAATTTAATGATGTAAAAATATACAACTACATATATCATCACTATTTTCTTATCATTAATAAATGGTAAAATTATATGTGTACCAAAAAATGGCTGGTGCAGGAGAACTGTCTGTATTCTGTCAATCATGTTTTAAATAAACGCTGATTGGCCAGGCAGGAAGTATAGGCGGAAAAACCAGACAGAAAGTAAAAATGATAAAAGGAGAACAGGAGAATTCTGGGAAGGAGGAAGTTGATTCCTCCCACTCCTACCCACTCCTGGCAAGACCACTGAAGCAGCAGGATGTGATCTGCCCCAGCAGAAAAAGGTACTGAGCCATGTGGCTAACATAGATCAGAAAAATGGATTAATCAAGATGTGAGAGTTAGCCAGTGAGAGGCTAGAGCTAAAGGGCCAATCAGCTTATAATTTATGGAGACCTATATGTGATTTCCTTTGGGGCTAAACAGTTGTGGGGTACCAGGTGGGACAAAAACCCCAACAAGCCAGGCACATTCGTGTTACAAATGGCTTTGAAATGAACTTACGATTTCTTATTAGTAAATATCCATTTTGTATACCTATTTCATATACCTAGATACCAAAGAGCACTTAAAATTTTCTGGGGTTAAAAAAAAAAGTGTTGCCAACAGAAGAGGTTTAAGAAGCTTTGCTGTGATGCCACACAGAACACCCCGTTTCCTTCTCTGCATTACAGGGTCCACGATACAGAACAAGAACTGCCCTTGTTTCCCAAGTCAGTTCCTAGGCCTGGCACACTCTATGTAAACAAGTATTTAATGAAGGAATCCAAGGCTGTTTCCAGCGGGTGACTCCTTCCATCTTTCTTTGTTCATACTTCTTTGTAACGTTTTTAATTACTCTATCTATATTAAATCCTGCTGTGACCCAATTCAGAAATGTCTAGTAGCCATCCACTCAAATCACCAAACTGAAACACCTGGTGATTTTATTTGGAAACTGTTTTTTATGTAACAGTCATGATGGAAGAATGATTCCTAATGAGTAATTCGGATCTCACAGGAGAAATGACTGTCCTTTTCTCCGCATTCATCACTGAAGTCTGACCACTTTATCTTCTGTAGTTTATGTGAGCGCTTCCATTTTAAGGAGTAATTACACATATTTTTTCAAAAATGAACACACACATACACACACACACACACACATACACTGATCAAAATTTAAAAGAACTGCTTTTATTTAATATGACTTAGTTGTTTTTAAGTTTAAAATGATCTTAAAAATCTGAATGTCTCATCATTTGTCGTGGTCGTCAATCATAATGACTGAATTTCCAAGTCAACACCGTATACAAACAGTTGGAATCCTTTTTCTGTGCTACTGTTCTTTAAAGGGATGGCAAATAATTTCATGACTGCTAACTTATGTCACTGTTCAACGCAAAATTTCCCAGTCTAAATAGTTGCAAAGGGAAAAAAAAGTACTCATTTTTCAAAGATAGAAAAGAACTGTATTTCTTTTTCGAATACTCTATTATCTTTATGAGTGACTCAGCACCTTGAGTGCCTTAGCTTTTCCATGCTCCGTCCTCCTGGAGTTAACTCATCTTACATCAGATTTAAGTAATGAAGGTAAAGTGCTGCTCACCTTTCAACTGCCCTGTGCTCAGAATACAGCCCTGGATATGTATTTACTCACAGAACTGGGAGAACTAGAGTTCAGCAGAAAGCCATTTGTTTTATATTTCACATTTGGCAAGTCTTTTTAAAATATATTTCTATTTCCTGGTTTAGAACACATGAAACAAGAAGTATTTCCTGAAGATTTGTTCCCAACAGTATCCCGTTCTAAACATTCACAACTCACTTCTTATGACACCTTTCTCAAATTAAGTTCCTTTTAGGTCTCTGACCTGAAGATACCCTAATTCCAGGGCTTTCATACTGAAGACGTGTTTTGATTTTCTAAATAATATGTATGGCATTTGTTTTTAAAGATACTCTTTTTTTTTTTTGCAGGATTAACCAAAAACAAAAGAAAACAAAAACTCTCACTTGCAAAGTGGGAACATAAAGGACACAAGGTTCACTATGACCCAGAGCCCCAGCCTCCTGTCTTCTCGGTACCCAGTGGGAGAACACTGTAAGGTACATCTGCGAGCATCCTTGTTCACTGAGGCATCTTCGACTAAGCACTTTTCACTGCTCAGGTTAGGTAAATCTGCTCCCTCTGTTGGCCAATTCTGTATCTCCTAGCTTATTATTTGAAGAGAAAAACAATGTTTCCTAGCATACTGAGTGGCTGTTCCCTGTGCTGCACTCAGGAGCCATGCAAACTCGGGAGAGACCACAGAAAGCTCCCAGGCAACCCAAAGAAGAGTTAAACTCAAGGATTTAAAACTGTGCACCACTCTCCCCTTAAGCAAGACTTTTAGTCTACTGAGATGACAGCTCCTTGATTTCTTTCCTTTCTACCTGGAGTATCCAGTCTCTTTCCATACTACCAAGAGGCAGTGTGTGCAGGAACCACAGGAGGGCGTGTTAAACTTAGACACTGATTTGTCAAGATCACAAGAGTTCCTGACCTGACAAATACAACAGGGACCACAGCTGCCAAAGGCTCTAACTGATGGTGACTTTGTCAAAGATAGAGATAATAGATAATTAGGTCATTTTCTGACACACTTTAGAAACTTTTAATTTTAATAAAGTACCTTATAATTGGAAATTTGAGTGCCTTTCATTAAGTTCCAAATATATTTTATAATACGTAAAACCTGCCATTGACACCTCCAGTTGCTGCTTTACCTGTTACCTTGTAATCTTATAGCACCATGTAATCTGTCAAGCCTTTATTATATTCATTTATGTCCATATCATTATTCAATTCTGCAAAGTAGGAAAAAACATAACTACTTTAAAGTTCAGTGAGAGAAGCACACAGAGATTTTTAGTATCTTTCAGATGACACTGACTGCCATAGCCTTAAATGCTCTACACTTTCAACCACAAACACAGGTAGTGTCTTACATCTAAACTGTCATGGACTGTAGTATTTAAACAATGCTTACTTTGTAAAGAAGAATATCACCATTTCAAAAAGCTTTTTGGGGGGGGGCATTTCATTGGTATCTATCAGTACTTAAGAGAATCACCAACATCCATCACATAGATTTAGCCTTCTGAATACACTGACGGGGTGGGGGGAGGGAGAAGGACTCAAGAATGGAGAGCTCATGTATCTGTACTCTGCATTTTGTTAGTATTGATGTCCTTGTGAATAACAGTCCATGGGTACTCAATCAATCTGTCAAGTGTCTTATTGATGGAGAGAAGTTGAATCTCCATCTAATTTTTATGATAGGTGCAGTGGAAAAACATCATGAATTCTCAGTACTTGAAGTAAATGCAGTATTGTGCACAGTAAATAGTTTACAGTTTAATAGATATCACAACAGCTTGTTATTGCCACAGGCATAATGCAAGGAAGGGAGGCCTAGCATATAATCCCAGAGGAGCATGTAGCTTCCCACGCTTATCACAAGCACTTTTAAGTATCAAAGCAAAAATCCATAGCATATTTTTGTTTTCTTGTTTGAGACAGGGTCTCAATAATTAGCCTCGGCTGTCCTGGAACGCATTATGTAAACCTGGCTGATCTCAAACTCAGAGATCCACCCATCTCTGCTATTAAACTACAGGGATTAAACGTGTGAGCCACCATGAGCATGATATAGCTAATATTTACTAGATTTTAAAATATACTAAGAATAGATATATGGGTAAAGAAATAATATATGGGCACAAACTCACCATAGAGAAGAATGAATGCATGTCATTGAGAAACAAATGGAAACTGGAGATTGTCATGTTATATAAACAAGCCAGACTCATAAAGTATTACATATTTTCTCTCATATGAGGAATCTGGAGTTAAAAAAAAAATAAACCATGAAAGTGGGAGCAAGACTATTTGGGGACCAGGTGGTGGAGGAAGGAGGACAAGAGAGAGCAATAGAGGTGGAGTAATAGAATAAGTATATATTATATGCTAATGTAAAACATTACATGGGAACTGATCATCTTGTACAACTAATATACACTAGTAGAATTATTTAAAATGAAAAGCAAGTTCGAGTGAAATTTTGGAAAAAAAAAAACGGAACATAAATGTCAAACAATCTAAGAGGGAAAATACATCAAGCCTATCCTTATTCATAATCTAATGGCAAATGTCATAAACATTTTATACAATGTTGCAGCTTTTCTCAAACAGGAAGCTAAGCTTTATCTTGGAGTGAAGAGAACACTGCTTCTCGAGCCTTGCAAGCAACTTAGCTCTCATGATTCTCATGTTCTTCAGGTGAGCTCTTAAACGGGGCCTCTGCTCAGACCTCTCCATCTCGTGTCAACCTTCGGGCATGAACTCACATTAAAAGAAATGGTACTAGTTATGAAAGATGAGTTCAGGCAATAAAAGATTCACTGGTAAGATAGAATCTTTATAATAATAAAACCATTTGGGAAACTAGACAGCGTGTAATAGAGAGAGACAAATGTGGCCCGAGACAAGAAAGAATGCGGAGGATATAATACTGTGCTGCCATCTCCTCATGTGGGCACCTCAGAGACACTGAAGCCAATGGAGAATTCAGACCAGAATCCATCCATCAGGATTAATTCAAATTTATTCCCTCTGATAACCTGAATTTAGCCACTTAACCCTTTAACAGTTAAACTTCCTTCCCCACACTGCTGAAGGCACTGTCCATTGTCAACCTAGTTCCAAGACCTTTCGGCCACCGTAAAACTTTGCCAGCTCCACTTGGCTTTTCTTTATATACATCGGGATGCGAACAAAAATAATTGTTGTAACCTAAGACTGCAGTAGGTTCTGCAACTTGCTAAAGTGCTGAACTAACTGGAAGGGAGTCAGGTGGCTGGCCATTTCCTGAATCTTAAACTTGAATTACGAACTGGCAAGATGTGTATAGGAAAGGGATTCTCAGGAAGAAGAAAATGTGGTCAAAGGCAGTCATCCTGTGATTTTCGCACATTTCCTCGCTTGTAGGGATCCTTTCTGCAGAGAAGCAGAGAGCCATGAGATGAACAGTACATTCAATACTAGCGTTCATCCTGGCTTAGCTCTAACGAAAAGTATCCAGTATCAGGCCTGCCCAGTGACAAATCTGTAACCTGATAGAGTAAAAAAACTGGAAGGGCTTCCAGAGCTCAGAAGGCTGTTTTAGGGCTAGTGGGAAACAGTGCTTCCTCTGAAAACCTCATGACTCTGAGTTCCAGCTTCAGAATCCCGGGTGGAAGGAGAGACTCAACTCTGGAAAGTTGTTCTCTGATCTCCATGCACAGGCATGCAAGCATACACACACACTTTCTCCCCATGCTGCTCCTCCCTACCACATACAGAGTAATAATAAATAAAAAGTTTTTAAAAAGAAAGTTGATCTAACTGACCCCAAAGTCTCATCACTCTGATGCTGTGATTTGGCCTTGTAACCATCGTTACAACTGAATACCTCCTTCCCTGTACACAGTCCTCCACTACACCCCACAGCACACACACACACAGAGGGTACAGACACAGTTCCTCCAGCAACCTTTACACTCATGGAAGTTTATCTGCAGTTTTATCTGTATAGATGTGTCTTTTGTCATGGTACTTTTATGTGTTTTTTCCACAATTTCCTCCTGGTTTAACAGCGGATTCTATAATTTAGAAATTAGCTACAATGTTGAATGCTGCACATCTTCACCGAGTTATATTTTAATTATTGATACTTTAAAGTCAGATTTTGTATTAAGAAAAAAATTTTCTCCAATGATTTAATAAGGCTTCCTATGATATGTGTGTTGGTGGCAACTACAGTCCTTGCTATTTCCAAGGCTAGCGAAGAACAGTACATTTTTATTGGAAATAAAGGTGGACTTGCAGCAAAAACTGAAATAAGAATTCTAAAACATGACTGGGAAAGAGTATGTAGACCTTTGCTTTTCTTTCTCGAGTTACCAATATTGCAGGTACCACACTAACTTTTAAACTATTTAATTCCCGCAATGAAACTATAAAATAGGAACCATATTGGGCAAAGTTTTGATGTAAGGAACTGAGAGGCAGAGAGGAGCTTTCCCAGTGTCACTGCCAGGAAAGCTGGGACACTGTATGAGTAGGATTGGAGCCCGAGAAGCCCAGACGCAATACTGCACTGCTATGTGGCACTTGCCAGGCCTCAGTGACGGAAGGAGTTCTCCACTACTGCTACAGCACCTTTAGAAACAGAACTAAACTCTAAAAGGTTTCTACCGTGTCCTCTAAAGATCACGGAGCTCATAGGGTAAGTAAGGAAACAAAAAACAAGGAAAAGAAAAGAAAAAAATGGTAACGACCTCTGTCATCTTTAACCTGGGACTTCTTTTTACAAGTGAAGAGTGTGCAAGTCAGTATAGTTCAGCTCCACCTGAATTAACATTAGGAGTTTAACTATGATGAAATCGCTACCTTAAGAGCTTCACTATCAAATGACCCATAAGTTCATTTAATGATTTTTTTTAAAACAAGTAAATATTAATAGAACCTAGTTATTTTATTGGGCTATATTTTATTCTTTATTACATATAAAATAAAAATAGATCATATATAAAATTAGTATAAAACTCAAATAAGTTCTCTTACTAGTAAGACTTGTTTTAGTGTTTTCCATATAGCCCCAGGAGTCTATTAAACCAGCTACAAAAAAATTTTAGGGTTCACCCTGAAGGTATGTTACCAAACTTATATGGAACCCCAATTCTAATTTCCCATCTGCTACAAATATCATGTGAGGTGATATAAAGAACGAGTGTACTGGGAAGAGGGAGATGCTAACGTGACAGCCATCTCACGTGGAAACATGAGGGGCCTTGATCCACCGCTTCCAATCTATAACCATGAGCCTTGAGACTTATCTCACACAGCCACGGAGACAGTAAGAAATAGTCACTTTCTAACACCAAAAATGAGAGCAAAGTCCTCTGACAAAAAAGAACACAAAGAGCTATCTCATACTAAAGTTGTAAACCACCACTGCTTGAATTGAAGCAAGGCAAAAGTTTGTCTTTCAGTCACTTCTGGATTTAGGTTCCTGGGACACAGACATTTGTAGCTGAAGTTTGCAAGTAAGTAAGGCTGCAGAGTGCTGGGCTGTGCTCATGGCCCAAAACCCACTAAAGACCTCTAAACCTGGTCTGTAAGAGGTAAAGGCAGAACTGAGCGTGTATGCGTGCGTATGGGCATGTGTGTTTGTGTTTTAAGATACACTCTCATTATATAGTCCGGGTTTGCCTCAAACTGTCCATGCCCCTCAGGCTAGCCTTCAAGTGGTAATCTTCCTGTCAGTCTCCTGAGTTCTGGGGTTACAGTGATGCAATACCACAGTAAACTAGACATTTTAAACTAAACATTTTCAGACTCTGAACTGATATAAAACATGGGTCCCTTTTTAAAAAAAAAAAAAACAAAAAACAACTGGTTATAGCCAGACGGGGGTGGCACACGCCTTTAATTCCAGCACTCGGGAGGCAGAGACAGGAGGACCTTTGTGAGTTCAATGCCAGCCAGGTCTACAGAGTGAGTTCCAGGACAGAATTCAAAGTTACAGAGAAACCCTATCTTGGAAAAAAAAAAAAAAAACCAAAAACCAAAAAACAAAAAGACATCTGGTCATTATATAGATATACGTGTAAACTATAGACATAGACACATTTGTCTTAGTGTATTACAAACCTGAGAGCATTTAGAATTCATATCATTTAGTGAGACACAAGCGGCTAATGTATTGTTTTTAATGTTAAAAATTACCAGGTATATTGATAATAAAAGATGGAGGAAAGGACGGCTTAGTTTTTTTCTTCCCACTAAGCTTCTGAAATGAGCTGATCAATACAGGAAAACCTCCTAAGGGGCAATTTTACCCTATTACCCTAAGGAGAGAAGCAGGCAAGAAAGAGTCTATCCAGGACAAAGTTCTGTGACTGAATATCTCTAAGACACCAAGAAGCAGAAATAACCAAACCCTGTGGTTATAAAGGTAGGAACAACAGCCAGCATTGAGAATTTTCACTGGAAATCTGTAAAGACGACAATCGGAAAGGTTGAATGACAAGAGTCTGTGGTTTCTGGGACTTCTGCCCAGAGTATTAGTCAAAATGCACTGGGGCATGAGGAACCGTCATGTATGGGAGACGTCACTTACAGTTCATGAAAGTAAGTAACCAAGAAGTGGAAATCAGGGTCCATTACTCACAACAGGATAACTGAATTATCCCAGCACCAACGCTGGTGAGAGCTGGTGAAGGAGAAGAAGGGTGAGAAAAGACAGGGTATTTCATGCATGAATCTCAGGCATCAGTTCTGATCCTGGTTGAAATGTCCCCTCTCTCCTTTCTTTTCCTTCACTGTGCTTATGTTGTCCAAGTATGACTCTGTAACTACCTTAAAGCTGACCCAAACATTACCGCCCGACAGTCTTCTGAGAAAGCAGCTGACTAAATACTCTCCGGGTAAGAAGCTGTCATACTGACAAACTATTGTCTTTACTGAGACTGTCTCCTGTCAGTCCTTAAAGCCCAGGACTCTGGCAGCCTCTCGTTACACAGTATGATACTTCTTAAAGCTTATAAATTTTTTCTCTGTTCTTCATTTTCTCTATAATTTGCACTGTGACCTCAGGTACTGATTTGGCAGAGGCCATGAGAAAGGCACTTAGTGACCCTAAACTATATTTCCATGATAGCCATGTTTCAAAATACCTAGCCAGTTGTCTGTATTTTAGAGCAATTCAAATCGGGCATCACTACATCTTGATGGCATTACTGTATTCCCTAGTCTAAAATAAAATGAAACAAAGACAAAAAGATGAAAGGCAGGAGACAGACTAACAAGCAATTTTGATGAGAGACAACAAAACACTGTAGTTAAAACTATAATTCCATGCAATGTTATTCTTGAGCAAATGCCAAATGCATACATTTTTGTTTTTAGAAAAGCATTTCTCTTACTGTTCACTGCTGACACTGATGGCTTAGTTAGGTATCACATTCCTAAGTTTGGGGCAAGTGTTCCCTGAAATCCAGCCACATGGCTTACAAGGTTTTAGCTATCTGGGCTACTTCTTGGATGGTCTGCCTGCATGGAGGTACAAAAGCATGGCATACTAAAAGCATCCATAAGATCAAAGGGAGACCTTTCCTTCTGTGGGATGTGGGACAAGGATTTATTTATAGCAAACTGTAATGGTAAAGAAAGCTTGAAGACCTTAATGTCTTATAGTTAAATGTTGTATGTAGTTGAATAGTCTTAATCCTTCACATTTTCTATTACAACAGAAGTCTAATAATGGCATGCATCTTTCATTACAAAGCAAGCCTATTTGGGGGCTGTAGAGATGGCTCAGTGGTTAAGAACACTGGCTGCACTTCCAGAGGACCTGGGTTTAATTCCCAGCACCTACATGACAACTAACAACTGTCTGTAACATCACGTTCACCTTCTCAGAGGCATACATAAGGCAAATAAAAAAATAAAACAAAAACCATCTTATATCTTATAACAATTATCTTATGCCAATTAACTTCCTTTTATTCCAGTCCATTTTAACCTACTAGAGACTATAAATGACACTATATCATTTACTGAAATATTTTGTAATCCAAAAGTCACTGCTTATAAGTAAGAATTTCCAAGTTTAATTTGAGAAGGAAAGACACTAACATCATACACTAACAGGGAGGCTCTTATTTTTGGTAACAAGCAGCCCTTAGAGTTGTTAGTAGGAGAAACAGCAGGTTCTAGTGAATCACAAGGACAGTTTGTAATCCTTGATTGAAACTTCTCATCACCACTTGAAACTGGTCTGAAGTAGATGATACCCTAAAAACTACACCTAAGTTGTCTTTACTGGCACCAAATACTAGGCACACACATGTATATGCACATGCATCCCACATACATAACATCACATCAAAAGATAGTTTTGTTTGAACATGATCCCCCCAAAGCAAGTTTTAATTTCGACATTCATCCACAAAGTTAGCACTCAGCACATTGACAGACTGACTAAGAGCAGGGCAACACAAGCCACCTCATTTGTGAGCATATAATGTGGGTCACCAGAGCGAAGCTCAAATTTAAGGAATGATAACCTGACAAGGTCATGCGTATGCCACTGGCTCTGACATCATTACAGTAAACTGTGATTATAAATCCATACAGTACCCTAAGTTTTCTTCTAGCTGAAAAAGAAAACATCACCATCCATTTTTACTAAATGACAGGGATTTTACAGACATATAAAATACATAAGAAAGGAGTTTATAAAATACAAAAGTTCACTTTTAAAACCTGAACCTCACTACCTTTGAGAAACAGAAAAACAATGAAACTAAGAAAATACACCAAAATTTGATGGTAAAAATCAGCAAATTTTTTTTCCTACAGAATTCATTGTAGTCACTCTTATTTACCATGATGTCAATTTAAAAGAAACCAAACTAGATGTGCATGTATGCTTAAAGAAAATATGAAGCAGCTAAACACCAGGAGCTCACAAGAGCCATGGGAGGGCTAGTCAGTGGGCTGTAGGTAATGTTGAGCTTCCTTCGTGCTTTCGAGTATGATTCTCATCTGACTTAGACACAGTGAAACTAGCAAGTTAATTTAAAAACAATTAATTTAAATGTAATTCAGCGGGACAGAGTATCAGGTTTCTAAGGTGCCAAATCAATATGCTGCCTTGGAAAGTCATTTTCTCTTCCCAATCTTTTGTGACCATGAGACATCTTTTCGCACTTGCTCAAAATTAACTGCTTCACTACTTAATTACTGCAACTATGGCAAATGGGCCTTTTTGTCTGTGATTCAATTACTGCGCAAAGTTTGCAGCTTGAGTATTAAGAAGTGAAGCATTTACTTGACTATATACAGAAATAAAAAACAGACTCAACATATCACAGTCTAATTAAGAGTGAATTTTAAAACTCTACTGTCTATGTTTATGCCACAGTTATCCTGGCTTATTAGCCAATGTTCTGGGCTGCAGTGGGAGAGCACAAATGCTGTTCTGCCTCATTTCCATAGCTCATGTGATTTCCATACCTTGATTGCTCACCCCACAGTATCACATCCACACAGCGCCTGATCGTGTCTTATCACCTAGGACAGAAAGTTTTTGTTTGCAGGTTTGTCTTCCACACTCAGTGGAAGCACGACTACTATAAAGACTGCATTCATTGAGTGCTGAATACTTGAACTGTCCTCAAAATAACTAAGGGAACAAATGTCAGAGACAGTTGAAGAAAACACTGAATCGTGTGTAACCTTGAGAATGTGGAAAGAAAGAAATGTTTTTTCCTTGAGAAAGTTTTGCACCTCAAATCTTTCAGTCGTTTCTAATGTCTAATGAAAGTACTAAAACTGTGACTTTATAAGAAGGAGGGAAGTTAGTTTACATGTAGTACATTTATAGGTCTCCTGTCCTTCCTGAGAATCTCTACATTTCATAACACTGCACGGCTATGAAGAATCTGAGTACATGCTGTCATTTTATAGCATGTCTGCAGTGCTAGCATCATCAGCAGCTGCTGAGCACATGGTTTACTGCTGCTGAGGACACAGCCTCCTCCACGGGTCCAGATTCACTTTTATGACCTTCAGATATAAAATTTGGGGAATTTACACCTGTTCTTGCCCACTGATTTGCTTGACTGAGACACAGCAGAGGAAAACTGACCCTTAGATAAGTAACCAAGTAAAACTCACACAGATCATAGTAAAATACTAATTTAAATGGAAATTTCCAGAATTTCAACAGGATTACACACATCTACCTTATTGTTCATGTACATGGAAAGCACCCTCCGTGTCCAGTGGTGGAAACTTTCAACCACTTACTATTTCTGCCTGACTTAGTTATACACACTATGCTAAGCCAGCATTTCTCAGTGGGAACACTGCCATTCTGGGAGGGCTAGGTCTTTACAGGCAGGGCCTTTTTACTCATTGCTCCATCCACATCCCGCAGGTCCCCTTCTCCAGTCTCAGGATGAAGCAAGCCCTCCTCATTCCATCACTGTGATAAGGTCTCACAAGTTTCCAAGCACTTCCTGGAGGGTGGTCGGACCTAGCTGGGAATCACTACAACATCTAATATATAAAATATAAAAACTACAATTCTGAAAACAATTTAGCACTATTTTTAAAAGCAATCTTAGCAGGGTTTTTTCTCTTAGAAACAATATTGCAATTTGCTTTGCTCAGTTATTTTCAAGAATAGAGTTCATTCACTATATCCTTGTGTCCTTGGCTCAGTTTTTTTTTACACTATATGATTACTTATAATCCTCATGTCATAAAAATGTCTCAGTTAATATTTCTACTTGTGTTTATTTACAAGCTAACAAAAAAGGTTTGTTCTTCATAAAGCAGGAATACCATATGTCAGCATTATTATTACCACCATCATTAGAGTTTACACTGTTGAGATGCCATGGTAGTCAGAACTATAAGAAGTAATGAACCCTTTTCCCTCTGCTAGTCATGTAGTAGCACGCATATAGATGCACACTCCAAGACCTACTGGGAAATAATATTTTCACAAGGTTGGGGTGACTAACCAACAGAACAATGCAAAGCTGATGAGTCATTTTTGAAATATGAAATGCCACTCTAAAATCTGCAAAAGAGCAATGAAATTCTAATCTATTATTTAGAATTGCAAATCTCCATTTTAAATTATAACAATTTACAATGACTTAGTATGAAAGCTGAAATGTTAGTGCTTCCTTACTTATGTGTGCAGCAAGCCTGAAGGACCTGTCAGTAAATAAAGAGACCTAAAATAACAAGTATGACAAGACCTAACTCAACAGAAGCACAGATCATCTCCTCTAAATATTATATAAACAGCGGTTTCTGACTGAACACTGGCCTTCTCTCTGCTCTTTCTTCCAACAGTGTAATTACATTGTCAGGTACAGCAAGCCCTAATGCCTTCACAATTCGGCTCTCCCACCAATCAACATGTTCGTTTTACATGGAAACCTCTCTTCCTTTTATATGACTAATACCACTTGTGCTCCGTGGTCTCTTTAGAAATACTGGACTCTTAAAACCCTATTTAGATTTGGGGACATTTTGTTTTGAGAAAAGATATAATCAAAAATGGTGTATTTGTCTATCTAAGCTCCAATTAAAAAAAGAAGCTCAGACATGCTGAAAAAGGTCTACTTTTATGTTTCTGTGCATGTATACCACTTTTCAACCTCTACTCTGGGTATACATTTTCCAGACTTTTCTAAGAATCAAAAGCTTTATGTAGTCAAATAAACAGGATTTGACTCTTCATTTATCTGTCACCTAAAACCAGGGCTCCCTTGCCTGTGTCTCACCATCTTCTAGCCACAACTGTTCATACTGATTCGCAGGAAGCAGCGGAAATCTTAAGTTTTATTTCTTATATACACTGGTTCCTCCCAGGCTTCCCTTCTTTCTGGAACTCAGATAAAGCGTAATATAATTATTAGTAGCTAACAGGACTTCTGTTTTAATTTTTTTCTTTTTTATATAAACACAATACAAAAGCAAGTAGGCAGACAATACAAAAGACCTGCTATTCCTAAGATTTTGGTTGCTGGCCATACACTGTGCCCTTTTTGAAGAGGTTGGATTTTATTCACCAGCAAATGCCTGCTGCTATTATGCCTGGGACATATTAGATGTTTATTTATTTATTTATTTATATTTTTTTGCTTTTTCGAGACAGGGTTTCTCTGTGGTTTTGGAGCCTGTCCTGGAACTAGCTCTTGTAGATCAGGCTGGTCTCGAACTCACAGAGATCCGTCTGCCTCTGCCTCCCAAGTGCTGGGATTAATGAATATCCATTAAATAAATGTTTATGTAATTGGGGAACCATGTACTTCCTATACTCATAGCAATTATGACCCAGACAAAGCTGAGAAAAGGTAGTATCAAAGCCCCCTCAATGCTGGGTGGTATTAAAACCCCCTTTAATCCCAGCACTGGGAGGCAGAGACAAGTAGATCTCCAAGTTTGATACAAACCTTGTCTACAGTGTGAGTTCTAGGACAAGGGATTACACAGAGAACCCCTATCTTGAAAAACAAAACAAAACAAACAAAAGGCCCCTCAAAATCTGAGACTGAATCTTGGTAGAGTTACTACTTTGTCATATAAATTGTGTACCAAAAATTTTACATTGTGCCACCTTACAAAGAAAGACTTGAGCTGTGCCATGCATAACTGGAATCTAGATTATCTATTTTAGGAACTCTGTAACTTAGAATCTTACATTCAAGAAAAAATATAGCACCATTTTGAAAGTAGTGTATAAATCCTCAATGTACATAAAATAAATACATCATTATAAAAAAGTGTGTGTGTGTGTGTGTGTGTGTGTGTTTGTATTTCAAGGCTCAGGGAGAGGAAGAGGAAATGGAAAGATTTTTAAGAGTCAGACATGGTAGATGACTCCAAGAATACAGTGCCTTCCTTGTAGGAGGAGGCTGCTTGTTCGTTTCTCAGCAGCCCTCAAAATAATCACACAGAAACTATATTATTTGCAAAACTGTTTGGCCAATAGCTTTAGCATATTTCTAGCTAGCTCTTGCATCTTACACCCCATTTCTATTATTTTATATTTTACCATGAGGCTCATGGTTTACCGGCAAAGTTTCGGTAGGCTCCAATGGAGGAGGCATTTGTCTCCTTTGGAAGCTACATGGCTTCTCACTGACTTTGCCTACTTTCTCCTCTGTCTCTGCTTGGAATTCCCACCTTACTCTATTCTCCTAAGCCACTGGCTGAAACAGTTCTATTCATCAACCAATAAAAGCAACACATATACAGAAGGACTTCCCACACCACTTCCTGACATAAGAGGACTGATAACATATGAACAGACAGAGACCATGACAGCATGCATAAGATCCACACAGGCTCGAAACCAGGCTAAATGTTTCACTGAAAAGGGAAACAGACACAAAGCCCCACCCCAATGGAGACGCTACTGACAATCAATACCTACTGGAAAAGGAACAACAGTTTTCTTTAAAGGTCTGTCAAAGGGTTTATCAGCTGCACTCCAGAACGACCCTCATGCAGGAATAGTTGGCCAATACAAAATAACTTTTTTGTGTATGTGTGCATGTTTTGTTTCATGCTTTGTTTTCCTATAGTCTTGCTGTTTGCCTTGTGTGTTGAGAAAGAACGTGAAGTAGGGTGAGTAAGGAGGCGGGGGGGGGGAGGGGGAATTCGGGAGGATTTGAAAGAAGGGAATGAATATAATCAAAATATATTGTATGAAAAAATTTATAAAAAAAAAAAGAAAAAGACATGAGAAAATACAGACCATGTTCTTAAACGTGTCTTTGAAAGAAACCCCAGATTACTTGCTCCACTCCAGCTGGCTATATCCAGCTATTTCATGTGATTTGAGCTGAAACTTAACAGCACAGACTCCTGCGTTTCTCTTATCCATAACCTCCATGCTGAGTTCCTGGGTTCCTTGCTCACTCTTACTTTGGGGGAATAATCCAATCTTTCTGTGCCCTGAAATCCTATAGATAAAATAGGAAACAGCAGTCTCTATATAAAGAAATCTTCAGACCTAGTCGTATCCCTACTTAGAACTGTGGCTTTCCACAGAATAAGTGCATATGAAGATCTGTTATTATTATTACAATTAATCAGAGAACATAAACAATCAAATCAACTTGAATAAGTTACAATTAGCAAGTACGAGCTATTGGCCTCATTAGCATCAGTATTCCTAAGAACCACAGCTCGATGTGCCAGCTTCAACTCTGCTGATTGTTTGCTGCTGCGTGAGGCAGGGTCTTTACTCTTTCCCAGACTGGCCTGGAACTTACCAGGTAGCCCAGGCTGACATCAAACTCATGACAGTATCACCTCAGCTTCGCCTCTGCTGCTTTTAATGTTTTAATGTTATCAGTGAATACTACAATATACTGTATGTCAAAATCTGTAGGAAAGAGAAGACAGAGGAGAAAAGGCTAAATAGAAATAGTGGGAGACTAACTAAAATCTGCCTGGATAAGGTGGCTATGCTTGCAATCCCAGCACTCAGGAAGCCGGAGGAAGACTGCCAGAACAGGCCAGCCCAAGCTGCAAGTAAGATTCAATCTCAAAAACAACACAAAGAAACCACCAGCAACAACTGACACTTGCTGTTAACAGACATTTAAAATAAACAATGGGAAAAGTGTCAGACCATATGTGACAGACCAATTATACTCGATCTTTGTAAAAATACGTAATAAATATTTGACTTTAAAGCTCAGAAGAATAATAAATAAATACTCTGCTTATAACATTCCCTCTATGTAATAGAATTGTGAGTGCAGTCTTTGTGGTCCTTTAGATAATTTTAATATTTCTAGCTTTCCCTTAGCATACAATGCAAAAATAAAACAAAACAAAAACATGTCTGGGTATAAAACTCTATAAAGCATAAACTCTAAAATTGCAACAGGCTGAACAAGGCTGAACTTTAAGCTTGTAGGCACTATTATGCTGTAGGAAAGCCTATAAATGCCCATG
This sequence comes from Microtus ochrogaster, assembly GCF_000317375.1. NCBI lineage: Eukaryota > Metazoa > Chordata > Mammalia > Rodentia > Cricetidae > Microtus > Microtus ochrogaster. Next base: position 60,870,811 of record NC_022010.1, read on the forward strand.
TAAAGCATGCGTTCCTTCTCTCTTCTGGCTGCTGGATTCAGTTCCTCTTCCCCGTTTGTGCAGAGGACTGTGATCTGTGAGTCTACCCCTAAATAAATAACCCTTTATTATACTCAATTCTGAGCTAGGGTGGGATTCCTTTTTAGCGTTCATCATCACTATTATTACTATTTTTATTGATAACTTGAAAAATGAATAGGAAATATTCCAAAAGATCAGGCCACTGGCACTTAGAACCTTAAGAACTTGAAGCTAAGCATACTTTCACTCTCTTAGAATCCCATCAGTGAATAGAGGCTGAGGCAAAAGGATCCAGTGTTTGGGGGTTGCCTAGGTTACATGGTTGAAAGGGAAAGAATAAAGAACTTCAGAACCATAAAAAAAAATATAAGCTATATCCGTTAAAAGCACAATGTTCAATGCCTGAAGAAACCAAGACTGTCTAAGTGATGATCATCATAACCAGTTTTCTATTTTTCTATGATTTCATAACTATTGCAAATATAAAAAAGATTAGGAAAGCAGGTTCCCAATAGAACACACGCTACCAAGCATGCTGTGATAACGTTTTCACCGTCCAAGGACTTTTAAAGTTTACACAAACCCTTGTTTTCATTAACAACAAAGATTCTGAGAAAACAATTTCTGTTTAAATTTCACCCTCTAGTCAGGAATGCCACAGGCGAAGTCTAGGATGCAATAATAAGGTGCCATCTAGTGGATGTTTTGTAAAGTTTCTCAGTTCATGCATACTAAAATTCCGATGATATAATCCTGTAAAAAGTTTCTCCACATGAGGAAGTAGCCACCCCTTACAGTTTCTCCTCACCAGTTACTGATCTTAGCTGGACTAAAACATACCAAACATACACACACACAAACATTCCAAACATACATACACACACACACACACACACGCACGCACGCACGCACGCGCTCGTAATTGGCAATATTAATATTAAATTCGAAGTTGAATCTCTACCACCATCACAAAGGACAAGAAAGAACAGGTCAATTTAAGATGCTCAGAAGACAAATCAAGGTCCATATATAGTTTGAAAGGAAAGCCGACTTAACAAATATGTTCTTATTTACTAGTGCTAATGATATGAGATTATTATATCAAGAACTATAATTACATTAGGCAGGTAATTATTGTTATTCTAAGCCACAGGAGGACACAGTCACTTGAACTAACCAAGCTACATCTGATAGTTAGATAGCAGCACGACCTCCCAGCAGTGGTGCCATGTCTGAGAGCACAGCTGCAGAGCTTTCTTGTACAGCAGGCTGGGCAGCAACACAAATCATAACCAGTTAAAATGAAATTAATGCTAAAGGGAGCACGGCATAAACACACATGGCAAAACACACATGGCTGAGAAAGCAGACCAAAGAGTTATTTCAATTATTATTCATTCCATAATCAAACAAGCATTTACATTTAGATTTAATCAGGTAAAAGTGCTAATTACTTGAATTATCACAGCTATAGTCCATACTTGAGCTCTGTTTATTTCAGAAGAAGTTTGGAGCATGCGCTGGTTGGTTTTTGTCCACTTGACACAAACTAGACATATCTGGGAAGAGGGAATCTCAAGTGAGGCACCAGACCCATCAGAATGGCCTGTAGGAAAGTCTCCGGGGGTTTTCTTAACTAATGGTTACCGTGGAAAGGTCCAGCTCACTCACTTATGAGTGATGCTACCTCTGGACACCATGAGGAGTAAGCCAGTAAGCAGTGTTCCTCCAGTCTATGTTTCAGTTCCTGCCTTGAGTTTCTACCCGGACTTGCCTCTGTGATGGACTATAATCGAGACATGTGGGCCAAGTAAACCCGTTCCTTCCCAAGTGGCTTTTTGGTCATAGCATTTATCACAGCGACAGAAAGCAAACTAGGATGGGAGGGGGCAGTAATTTTGTTACATTTTTTAAAAGATGGTGCATATAAGCTTCTTTTTTACATTTTTTAAATATTTTCACATTGCAATACAAAAATTAATGACTAATTTGAAAGATACTCTACTCTGACAAGTTTGTATGCAGCCTGTCACAACGCATTTCCCCAGGAACTTTGCGTTTGTTACTACTGCTACACTTGGCAGAACAGTTTCAGCTTAAGGAGTTATTCTTTTACAAGTGAAACCATTCATTTTATAGAAGATGGGACTACAGATACAATTCTTGGGTACCACCTAATTTACAAAGGGAGAAAAAGAAATCCACAAATGTCAAAGGTTAGCTAAAGTGCACTGAGCAGATTTAATTATCAGCATATTTAAGCTCATTGTCTCTTGATCACATGATTAGAGCTCTTTCCACTGAGCCACACTGACTTTTCTATTCTTTTTCATTAAAATCATCCTTTAGATGTTCTACACTTTGGTTTTACAGGGTCCTTATGGAAACTGCTACCTAGGTGGGTCTGAAAAGCAAATAAGGGACTTACTATGTTGTCTTCCATCACTACTGCCATAGGAAGGGGATGAGGTATCCTTCCACAACAAACCCATCAATTATAAAAGGGAGAATCTGTATTGTTCACTAAATGGGCATAAGCAGCCATTTCTGTTTTCCACCAACATGGTCCTTAGATTTACTGTAGCTGTGGGAGCAGTGCAGCCTCAGGGGTGCTTGGGAAGCACGGGCCCACACACAGGATTCGTGGGTGCATCCTCATTATTTGAGAAGAATCCTAACGTTCCTCTAAAGTGACATCTTTTCTCTCCCACCGTCTTTCAGAGAAAGTGGAGACACACCACACATTCTTTCTTCTTGGACTGCTTCCTGTGTCTTCCTATAAGTTTTTGGAGCAGCCGACAGTTGTATTTAACTTTCACATTAAGGTTAAAATCCTGATTGTTATTTTAGAATTTATGCCTTGATATTCACAGAACCAGATTTTGACGGTAAATAGTCGCATCGAGTGAAAATCTGTAATTCAGATGCAAATACTAACGAATGCCTTGGATATCTTACTTATCGCTAACTCAGGTTCACTTCATCTGGTCCTGGAAGAAGCAGCCCCTCTAAATCTCAGTAATCCTATAGTTGGAATCTGGAAAACACTACAGCAGATTTCAGCTCAGTAAGATTTATTAGGCACAGCCCAAACACAATTCTTCTGCAACAGCTTTAAAAGAAGTCTGGGGAATATAGTGATAACACAAATCTCAAAGGGGTCCTTTGTAGGTTACATGTGAATTGCTTTTGAGACTGCGTCTGTAGACATCTTACTTTGGCTCCACCTCTATACAAACTGCTCCGGGAGCCTAAGAAAAGCAGCTTTGAAATGGGCAAGTACACAGATTTTGTACTGCTGCCACAGGCCTGCAGCTGCTGCCAAAGGAAAGGGTGAGTCAAAGCAACTCTACACACCGCACTTCTCCATGTCTTCCCCGTACTTGGCAGCAATACACTGGATCAGTCATCCTGCTGAACATCCAGAGTCCAAAGTCATTACTAGAGCAAAGGTTTCCTGTCCAAGAACTTTCAACTGATATAAAAGTTCAACATTTCAGTGCAAAAGGGATCTTTTTATTTAATTATGATAAACTTGGAATCTGTGACAAATTAAAAAGCCAGTGATACAGTGAGTTACTAACAGTAGGACACCCAGATCCATCTTTCTGCGTCAGAGGCTGTACTGGCACTTATTCAAAAAAATAAAGTCACACTAACAGGTGACGTTTCTAGCACCAGTTATGCAGCCAGAGAGCACACATGATGCCTCTTTCCAGGCTCTTTGCCATTAATTTATAATTTAAAGGGATTAAAGATAAGGTACCAATAAGCTCTATTTTTCTTGTGGAAAACAGAAGTGGTATTAATGATTTGAGTCAAATTACATCAGATAAGTATAACTACTTTTTTTCCTAAATAAGGACTAACTTTACCTTTTGTAGTTATACCACTGTGGTCATACCAGAACCCATACCAGAATACATACAAGCACACTAACAGACATAGCATGTTGTGTTATATACCTATGCAACAATAACAAAGAAAAAGAGACCATGAATCTGAGGGAATGTGGTGCAGGAGGTACAATAAAGAGGTAGGAAGGAGGAAAGGAGAGAGGAAATGATTTAATTATATTACAATTTTAAAAATAAATGTGTTTTTAATTTAAAAACTGTGAGGCTCCTTTTCTCTATTACCATCATCTACTGGAGTCACAAAGACTGTTTATACTTATGTGGACTTGAACTACAGCTTTACTCTGACCCTCAAACTCCATGTCAGAAACTTATTCCCAATTCAAGTGTAGGACTAAGAACTTTTCAAATAAATTTTTCAAATTCTCACTGACTAGACTGATGCCGTTACTAACGATGTGAATTCATTACCTTCAAAAAGAATTAATGCAATTACTTTGTACTGGGCACTCATTGCTATGACAGACACATTTGATAAAAAAGAAAAATATTATGTGAGAATATTTCTGGATTAAATGTATCATAAGAACCTAATATTTTCTAAGAAAGGTTAAATTAATTTGGCACACTACTTTTGTGGACTGTAATACAACAGCGAATATACTTTTAATTCTCCTTCATTTCAGCTACTTTCTCACGGGACTCAACTACTTCAGTCACTATGAAACTCAACATTATACTTAGGTGTCATCTTGAAGAACTGCCCACACACAGTACAACACAATTTCAAAAACATGAACCTTGAATGAAGTTTCTAAAGGGTCACCAAATGCTTCCCACTTAGGGTCTTTCCCTGAAACAACACATTTAACTTATGTTTGAAGACTGGTGTCATATTATCCCAGATCCCTTCAGTTCAGAGCACACGTCAAGGGTTTTTATATGAAAAGATCAAATCCTACCAATATTTACTCTGCAGACTGTAACTCAAACATAAACACAATCTTTCCTCTATAATCTGTGCTGAATCATATGCGAATGTGTAAGACAATCACTTTTGTACTCAGGAAGCTCAGGTGAAGAGGTCCTTAAGGTCTCAACAAGTGTACCCAAGGCATCTGTGCTAATACTCCGTTCCACAGCGTAGCCACAAGAACACTCCTCTGAGACAGGGCCAACTAAAGGCGGCACTTCTAATGTTCCAGTACAAGTCAGGATATGGTGTTTAAAGCTTTCCCAAATACATTAATCTTTCTTTGGCTATCAAATATGAAGAATCACAAGACAAAGGCTTTGAAGATATAAGATTTCACTGGGTGGCAATGGCACACTCCTTTAATCCCAGTACTCGGGAGGCAGAGGTAGGCGGATGGATCTCTGTGAGTTCAAGGCCAGCCAGGTCTACAGAGTAAGTTCCAGGACAGGCTCTAAAAAGCTACAGAGAAACTGTCTTGAGAAACCACATATATATAAAAAACATTCTAAATATATTATTTGTTACTTCAATGCACTCTTCCATTGTGAACATTCAGTTACTCTGGGGACCTAATAATATTCTTTTCCTATCTAAATATTTACAACACTGGCTTCTCAAAGAGACCATCAGTTTGCAGCTCTATATGGATCTAATAAAATGTGTGAATAGTTTTTACTGCTCCACTCAATTCTGCAGTTCCTAAAAGTCCTCTGGGACATCATTCTCCATGTGCTTCTGGTTCTGTCCATTTCATTCTTTTATTTCCTCTAGTGAAAAAAAAGTACTCACTGCTTTTCACTAAAGAATAAACACAGATTTTTATCCCTCATCTTAGTTACAAACTGATGTAAGCTTTCATGAATCAATCTTGAGATGGAGATTTGATTGCTCCTTTGGGGATCAAACATTCAGAAGGGACACTGGTCTCTGTTTCTTACCTCCCTTATTAACAATCTCAACAGTGAGCTCAAATCTCAGCAAAGCTTAACATTAGCATGCACTACCCATGATAAGACCTTCAGTTATAGGTACAAACACTGACTAGAGCTGCTACAACTGAATGTGAATGCTTATTTTGATTTCTTGATGCTACCCCCAAATCAAATAACTTTTGTTGGGTAACTACAGGATGCCCAACTGAGTCAATGAACGTATTTCAGACAGCTGCATCTTGTTTTACGAACCTAATGCCCCTTTTGTTGAAGAAAATGCAGGTTGTACAAAGAGAAATAAAAATAAGGGGCAAAAATGAAGAGAAAGAAAGAAAAATATCTGTTCAACAAAAAGCATCTTTTAAACATATTTAAGAGTTAAACAGCAATATGAAATATATATATGTGTGCATACATATATATATATATATTCTTCAACCACGCTTTAGAAGAAATCACCTTTAAAAAGAAGTAACATTAAAAAAAACTAACAATACTTTAAAAAGAAGGAAGAAAAGATCTCTCTATCTCTACCTCAAAAAAAAAAAAAAACCTTCCAGAATGCCTTGTACAAGGAATTCAGAGGCAGAAGGTAGACATGTTGCCGGTGTTGGTAAAGGGTAATTCATTGGGTATCAGAAACTAAACTTTACTTTTTCAAACCCCTGCAGTTTATTTTTAAGTGCAAACTAGTTAAACCAAGATTATCGTCCCATTCAAACATTTAAAAATAAGTTTCATTTTATTCTTATCAATTCTGTCAAAAACACCTAGGCAAGGGAGAGGTCTTGCAGACAAGCATGAGGTTCTCAGTTCCAATCCCCAACCACCACATAAAAATTAGAGCATAGCTTCACATACTTTTGTCCTCAACAGCAGGCTGATGGAGACAGCTCATAGGAGCTTGTTGGCCATTCCCAACGGGACCCCTAAATCTAAAAGCTGTCTGATTCAATTCCCAAAGCACTGGTTTCTCTGGGTCAAGTGTGCTTCTTAGAAGGTCGTGGGTTGCTAAGTGATAAAACACCCAGTTCACTCACCAGCACAAGATTTATAGAGGCAACACTGCCACCTACCTAATTATAACAAATTTATCTATAGGTGCCGTGTAAGGGTTAAATAACAGCAAATAACCATAAATGGATTCTTCAAAAGCAGCCAAAATTCCTCTAAGCTCAAAGCAGACTTTAACCTGAGGGCAATGATGCCACCATTCAAAGGAAACGCAGTACTTGGCAGACAGAGAGAAAGGAAGTTAAGTGTCAGTTGGCTGAGTATGAAAGAAACATACACAATCAGAGAGTTAGGAGGCAGCGGCTTGGCAGACATGCAGAAGAAAACCCTTTTTCAAATGTGCTGGTGTCCAGGCAATCATCTTTGAAGACACTGATTTTCCCAGAACAATGGTCAACCTTAAGGTGCCATCTTCTCTGTTCTCTGTGATTTATTTGTTATTCAATAATGCCTAGTCAGCCTTTTAGAAATGTGGATTTTCCAGGTAGCAGAATAAATGGCAACATATTGGAAAATTAACTTCAGGAAAACAGATTCACTGCTCACTTTTCTTCACAGCTTTCTTACCCATATGTGAACTCTTAGACAAAATGAATATTGTCCCAGCAACAGCTAACTTTTATGAGGCTGCTGAAAACTACTTTACCAAATGCTTTTTAATAATACATGTAAATCTGCTTTGGCATAATTATTTGAATAATTAAGTACAGATCAACTTTGGGCCTTTATATTCATTTCCAGGTTTGTTATAAAACAGCCATAAAGTTAGAATAAAATTGAATACATAACTGAAATTCTACTCTTAATTTAGCACTTCTATCTTCCTTCAGAAAGAAAATCTTCTGTCAAAAGTTTATTATTGGTTAATCTCTCCACTGTGTTTATGAATACTTCAACCTGTTAATACTACTAGTTTATTTTTAATATTTGTTGCAGTTGAAATCAGGGACCATGTCTCTTTTTCAGAAGACATTAAATTAAGAATTCTAAATTACAGCTCTGGTTTGGCAAAGCACTCTGAAGTCTAAATTAATAAAGTGCTAACTGAATTAATAGTATAAAAGAAACTTATACTGATAATTTGAAATATTAATGTGCATACTTAATAGATCAAACATTTTACATTAATCAAAGAGACAATATGAAGGTGGTTAGCAAAAGCATTTTCCTATCAGTAAAATTTTCAATTCATGTAATTCCTGATTTTTCTTTTACAAGCACAAAGGCATGCTTTTCTCCTTGCATTCCTAAGCAACAAAAAACTAACGTGTTCTTCAGATAAGATGGCTAACGACATCTTTAGAAAACAGAACACTGGGAAAAATATGCTTTCCCAGAGTTTAGTGAAGCAAGCAGATGGTAAAGGAGTAGGGCAGCCATCTGGTTTCTTATCCCCAGACCTATATAGTCTAACAGACCTCAGGTGTTTGCAGTCCATGAACGCTACAGAAGGGAGGTGACAGCTATACCTTCAATGATAAGTAATCTGGTATTTAAAAAAAAAAATTAAGACTATTTTTTTTTTCAATTTCAACCTTGATTTAGATATAGGTGAATTTTATTAAAAATAAATCTTTCATTAAATGTTTTATCCTTTTTCATTTTGTATATGAAAATTTCTCTCTTTACCTAATTCTTTTCTTTAATGTAAACACTGTTAGACTTACATGGGGATTTCAAAAGCAGATGAATAACACTAATGAGATCAAATTATTTTCTGACCCTGAAGGCCAAAAGGGAACCGTTTATTTGATCTGGGCTAAAGGTCAAATACTGAGCTCTCCACGAGACCCTGGCAGAGATGCTTAGGATATACAGAAAGCAGAGGTATGCCCTATCCTTTGCAGCCTGGTCTGTGGCATCATTACTTTCGGTGCTTAGTTCAGAGGAGCTTACCAACAAAGTTTGAAAACTACGTCACATAAGAATTGTAAGACCCAAGCTTCAATAGGCGTGAGAAGGCAGAGGGAGTGTACCAAGGAAAGGAATCTGGCCTCTCGGTGCCAGTTAGCAGGAGTCGCAAGGGGAAGAACCAGAGCAGAAAGCCAGGATCTTTCAGCAACAGTTACACAGATCCATCACCTCCAGGGAAGTCTAATACAACTCAAAAATGCTCAATGGGGTGTGAGAAAAGACCTGGGATTAAGTGGTACAGCAAGTAAAAAAGGGAAGGATGGATCCGTTTGGTCACAACCACAGGGATGGCGGTAAGAAGTAGAGGCAAGAAGGCAGAACTCAAGCTTCAGTGCTGATGAAGTAGGAAAGTCAAAGCATTTATTATACTTGCTTTAAAAAAAGAAAAAAAAATGTATTCCTTTTCTAGAACAAACCAATTCTAAGCAATGAAAGGGAAGTCCAATGTATGACCTGCATGTTATGGTCATGAGACACAACTAAGCAGGTTGCTGTGATGCAAATAGGGACCTAAAGCCCAGTTAGGTGTACAAATTCCAGCTGCTGACACACAGCCAGGACAATGGCAACTATTCTTCATCTTAATTAGGAGACGTAATTTTCAAGAGTGAAGTTCAAGATTACATTATTTATCTGCTTGTGTTTTAACACAGCCAGCTACTAGCAGAAGTACTTTCAATACTCAATCATTTAGTGAATGTTGCGGAGCAGAGGACTGATATATGAGGGCATACTGCATTTACAATGTTCCTCTCTATATTCAATAAACAACTGTTAGATATATAAGTACTAGCAGCTCTAGTAGTTTAAACCGTGGTACCCCTCCACGATTCTCAGAATACTGATGCGTAAGTAGTACCTGACAGCGGCAAAACATTGATACTGTCAGCTAAAGTTACCAACCACTAAATACTAATCAAGAAAAACTTTGGATATTAAAGTTGGAATGAACTGTATAAAAATGTAATAGATACCAGGATAATGACTAAGGAAATGAAAAATGAGTGACGGACATAAATGGAGAGACTGGCAAGTACACCTGGAGTCACGCTCAAGGGTTTAGAACTTTCTTGAGGCAAACAACAGTCAAGTTTAAATCACTGCAGTGGGCAAAAAACCCTTTGCGTGTCATTATCTCAACTCGAATTGGGGAAGAGAAATTTGTACAAAACATTCCCATTTCTCTGCACACACTGTCTCAGAAGTTCACAGCTAACATTTTTCATTCATCGTAAGTGAGCTCTGTATTGTCCCTTTTTTTTTTTTCTTTTTTTTTTTTGGAGAAAAGCTAATGCTGAGCAAACATCCACAGCCATCTTGACCTAACTCCTTTAAGTGAATAAAAGGTTAAGTTTTGCTAGGCCAAAATTTATCAAGCTTATTTGACTACCATCCCAATAGAGTCCCTGAGACAAGTGAGCACACTAGCCAAAGGCCGGCAGAAATAACTTCCTACTTTCCTTACTGCTACTGCTCTCTCACTCCTATTTCAAACTCACAGTTTAAACTCATGCGAGAAATTTGGCTAACACTACCTGATCTCTATGTAGCATTAACCACATGTCCCTTTAGCATACAAACAATACAACTCATTTACACGATTTTTATCAGCTTTAAAATCGTCCTCATTTGCATGTGGGGCCAACCTACCAGATTCCCCGAGAAGAGAGACTTGTGCCTTTTGCACTGAATTCTAGCTTACTACTTTTCTCCCAGGGTATCAGCAGCTACACTCTGAACAGTAGTCACTATATAAAGGCTGATTGACTTACTACAGTGGAACAATTCGCCTCTGGTATTTCTCAATATCCCAGGGAATCCTTGACATCTATAACATGCTGGAGATGATATCATCTGCTAGAGGCTTGGGGTCTTCCTTAGGGTGCCTGGGACAAGAAAAACAGAGAAAGACCAGAGACAGTCAGGAGAAACACAGAGGGGAAACACAAAGATAATCAGAGGATAGACATACAGAACTGAGAGTTAGTCAGAGTTGCAGGGATTAAGCAGCCAAGAAAGTCAGAGACAGAGAAGTCTGCAATCATAACTTGGGGTTTGGTTTGGAGTCCACATTTATGGTACCATTTATGAAGTGGTGGTGCCCTTGTCATATTAAACAAGCAATACAATCAACTGTTTAAAAGCAACTGTTGAGGTTTCCCTGATCATGTACCTTTACCCATCAACATTCATCTTCACCAGGTCCACACACAATGCTCAAAGCAACCTGGCCTGACAAGAAAATACCATTTTTCCAATTTTGAATATGAAAATCAGAGGTAATGTGATTTGCCCAAGGTCACAAACAAATGAAAAACTAGAGCACCGAATCAGACTCCAAAATTCAGTATTTTTCCTGATACCCTGTGCTGTTCCTATTAGAAAAGTATATAAACACAAATTTTTACATAAAATTCAAATTCTACTTACTTTAAGGTAATTTTTTCTATCCTATAGGACAATAACAAGGTATGTTACAAGAATATTTTTAAATATATCAGAAAAAACAGATAGAAAATTTAGAACAGAAACAAAATTGAGTGAAGTCACCAGAACAAATATAAAAATTTTAGGCTGGGTCGTGGTGGTACACTTCTATAACCCAGTACATAGGAAGCAGAGATAGATGGCTGTCTGAATTCAAGGCCATACTGGTTTATAGAGTAAGGTTCAGGACAGTCAGAGCTACACAGAGAAACCCTGTCTAGATAGATAGATAGATAGATAGATAGATAGATAGATAGATAGATAGATAGATAGATAGATAGATAGATAGATAGATAGATAGAT
>NC_022010.1:60882414-60886661 GCF_000317375.1 Microtus ochrogaster
GATAGATAGATAAGATTTTAGAAAGAGTTAAAATTAATTCATCTGCTTTTACGACTTTGACATTTCAAGATCCTAATTAATGATCCAACATATTTGAGCTGATCAGGAAAATGAAAACATACCACACTTCAGTGAATTCTTAGAGACAATGATAAAGAATAGTCTCATAGTTGCACCTAACCATCTACATACACTACAGTCCTATTTCACGACACTCCGTGTACAAACGACCACACTCTTCGTAACCATCAGTGTTTGCAGATCCTCTTGAGCAATACTAACACTCAAATAACCATCACCTTTGAGAAGCAGTCACTGCAATAGCCAGAAAAGCTCCTTCTGCACAGTGGGAAACATGTCATTGAATTTTACAAGACAACAAGAATACAAAAAAATAAAAAAGAAACTTCTATCCAGTTGTGTATCGATTTATCTTCCTATCATGTTCAGCAATTTTTAAAACAGAAAATTTCACATCAGGCATAAGAACAGTGCTTCTCTGCCCTCTAGTGACTGGCCAGGTTTTACTAACAACATGCTGCTTTTTCAAATTCAGTTTTCAGTAATACCTGGGATTATTTTTCAAACTACAGAGTAGCAAATTTTCATCATTTGAATACTGAGAAGATTCTTAATTAATTTTTAATGTATGCTTTGTGGAATAAACATAATACAGGAAAGAAAGTGGGAGGCTTTACTGAAATGGACTACTTAAGTACCGAAACCTCCTTGTTTTTAAAAATACAGTTTTCTGATCCTTGTACTTTTATGCATTTTGTTTAGGAAGACAAAATTCTAGTCAGTCCACATGTTGAAATTTTTATAAATTTCATAACCATATGAATTCTAAAATAGTTAACCCTTTTATTTTGAAGCCTGGGGTATAAAGATAAGGGGAACTATGTAAGTCACACATAGGTGAACACTTTTTGATTAATTACAATAAGCAAAAATTTATTTAGTACAAATTACTGAGTGTAATTAACCTTAATTTTTCTAATGGTATTTTTGGAGTTTCTTGGACCTCAGCATTGTCACTAGGAAATTCTCTATCAGTTTAATCCCCGCACTTGGGAGGCAGAGGCAGGCAGATCTTCGTGAGTTCGAGGCCAGCCTCATCTACAGAGTGAGTTCCAGGACAGCCAGAGCTCCACAGAAAAACTCTGTCTCAAAAAACAAACAAACAAAAACCCCACTTACAAAAGATCCAAAAAGATGTCACCAGGCTGTGATTCAACCTAGTAGCCTGATAAGGGAACTTCTTTGTCAAAGTAAAATGATCCTCTTGATTTCTATTACTGTGTCAAGAGGAACCAATGCCTTCTTAGAACATCATTTCTGTTCTCACTAAAGCCAGTGTATCAGTTTCTATGTCTACACATTTAGGGGCATTGCCTGCGCACTGAATATAATAAGCAGATATATCAAAAAGTGTAAGGATGATCTAAAGGCAGTGCTATCTGGTTAGGAGTGCAAGCCCTGCAGCCAAATAGGTAGGATTTGAATCCCAGCTCTGTGAACCAATCAGCAGCATAAACTGGAGCAGATAAACTTTCTGTGCTTTACTTCCTACATCAAAATAAGGACTAAAAAGGCACTTCAGAGCCTTATATGGTTACTGGGATTCAGTTTCCACTGATGTAGCATTTATCACAACTTAAATGGGTTGCAGATATTTATTCATGTCAGTAAAGGCAGATTTTAAATTAAAAATATATGCATATAGATATTTAACTATAATTAATGATAAATAACTTGAAGTATTTAGGAGGTGATATGATGATGCCTATAATTTATTTTCAATGCTATAAAATTTAAGTTGACTTGATGAGGGATAGAAGGATACACAAATAATGGATATACATTAAATACTATAACCCTTTGTAAAAAAAAATCTAGTGCTATTACAGTGTTGATCAGACACAGCAGTATAGTGTTCCACGTTCTTTTCTTTACACCCAGAATTAGTGCCTCAGTAATATCACAGAACAGGAGATCAGAAAGACTAAGAACCAGAAGGAACAGTCATCTGCAAAGAAAAAGTATTTGCTGGACATAACAGCACAAATTGATGACAGCAGTTGGGACTATACACACAAGACTTGAATACGATCAAGGCAGCCAAAAGTTCAGAAAGGGGAAGGCACAAATGGCAAATGATGACTGCTGGGGGAGAAAGAGAGTTTTCTCAGGCTCTAAGAGGCTACCCGTGCTCCCAACGACAGTTTCAAAACCATACACATATCTGCACAAAAAGGGATTCAGTAGACATGAAACATGGGGGTGTAACTGCGGAGGGGAGTGGATGGGAGAGAATGGAAGGCAGATTTGATCAAAATACAACATATGCATGTATAAATATTAACTATTTTTAAAAAATAAAAATATGCAAAATAAAACATTAAAAACTAAATCTACATGATAAGGATGAATTTCATAACAAGATATTTATGAAATATGAACCTATCTTTCATCAAGCTTATATAAAAATTGAAAATACATAAAGGTAAGACAACATGGGTACATGACTGTAATCCCAGCATTTAGAAGGTTGAGGCAGCAGGAACTGCATTTTAAGTTTGAGGGCAGCCTGGCTACATAGTAACTCCCTATTCCAAAACAAACAAAGCCTTCCTTAGCAGGTCACTATGATGCACACTTGCTCTTCTCGCATTTAGGAGGCAGAGGCAGGAAAAATTCAAGTTTAAGGCTTTGCTAGTTGACACAGCAAGTCCCTCTCTTATAAAATGCTACGGTAACAGGAGCAACAACAACAATATATGTAACAGTATAAAGCAACTGAGTTCATCTCCACAATAAATTCCAGTGTAGTCACTGGAGAAAAGAAAGTGTCAGTACATTCTTCCAAGCTGACAGAGAAGAGAAAGAAACAATAAGGCAGCATGCTTCCTTATTCCATTCTGGGGTGAATGTTACCATCACACATGTAAAACTCAGCTTTCAAACAACATCCAAAAAAAAACCCTGCAAGGTATAGTCTTTAAAAGTTAAAGAGTTCAATCCCAGTTTTGTATTTTTATTAGCTGAAACCCAGTTTTGTATTTTTTAGTCAAGAAGCTCAAACAAACTTAAGTGTCCTGAGTTTTTCAGTTCTTTAATATATTAAACAGGAAAAATGGATATCTACATCTAAAAGTTTACTACAGAAAATACAATGAAAAAATTATAAGCATAAAAATATATACAGCCAGGTATGTTAACATATACCTTTAATCCTAGTACTCAGGAGGCATAGGTAGGCAGACCTCTCTGAGTTCGAGGCCAGCCTGATGACCAGCACTCCAGGACACCCAGGACTACACAGGAGACCTTGTCTCAAGTAATAACAATAACAATAACACACACACACACACACACACACACACATGAATATATATATATATGAGTAGTTATATAAGCATAACACGGGTATGGGTTGTAAGGTAACTCAGCAGGTAAAGCACTCATAAGTCTGACAACCCGAGTTTGTGCTTTGTGACCCACACGGTGTGGGAGGGAAGGATTGACTCCTTTGTTAGATCCCTGATCTCCACAGTCAACTTTACGTGTTTGTATATAGCCCATGAGCCACAACTGAAAGAAAACATGGATCTGTTTTTCCGAGTTCGGCTTCTTTCTCTTAACGCGATTGTCTTCAGTGGCACCATTCTCCTGCAAGGATGCTGCGTGCATTCTTCCCGAAGGCTGAAATGAATTCTGTTGTGTATCTATGCCACATTGTCTTTAGCCATTGTTCTGGTTTTGGATATCTAGGTTGGTCCCAAAATTTAGTTATTGTGAATAGGGTTGCAGTAAACACTGGTAAGCCATGTCTCTATGATATATTGAAATCCTGTGGGGTGGCTGGGTCATCTGGAAGACCCAGGCCGACTTCCCGGTGGCTGACCTAGTTTGCATTCCCATCTGGGGACCACATCCTCGCCACTCTCTGCTGGTATTAGTTTCTGAGTGGTTCCCTTGGGAGGGGGTGGAACCTCACTGTGGTCTTGTTTTGCGTTTCTCTGCCGGTTGGTGAGTTGACCACATTCTCATGTATTTATTGGCCATTTGTACTTCACCTTTTGAGGGCCAACTGTTCATTTCACTAGCCCATTTATGGGTTGGGTTGCTTGAGGTCCTTTTAATTTATTTTATTTTTTTAATTTATTTGTTTATTTATTTATTAATTGAGGTCCTTTTAAAAAACATGTTAAACACACAGTCCTTTGTCATTAAGTATTTTCATA
>NC_022010.1:60888137-60947948 GCF_000317375.1 Microtus ochrogaster
TAACACACACACACACACACACACACACACACACACACACACACACACACGGCCTGAGAACTCAGCATATAAAGTGTAAATAAAAGCGCGATTACCACTGTTACAGACACTGTTACTACCTGGAGTGCATCTTTTATACTCTTGCCACCATCATCTGCAGGTGAAAACAGGTGACTCCTTATCTGCCTCAGAGCCCAGAAACTGCACATACAGGTGAAGAGTTTTCAAAAGGAATTTTATTAAGAGTAGACTTTACGTAAGGTATTACTACACTTTGTGTAAAAGAAAAACTGGCGATGACAGGAACCCACTATTCACCTCCTTGCGATGCCAAGTATAATAATGTAAGTCCTGTGGGTGAAGCATTTAGGACGCATGCTTACCGGTGACATTCGAAGTCACTGCAGTGCATGTGAGGCAATGATATTAAGACCTGGATAAGCCTTGATTTGAAACAGTCGAAGGCAGCATCCAAGAGAAAGATCAAAATTACCTTTACAGATAACAGGTTCTAGTTTCCCTGAGAGTGAATTTCTAAGTACCCATAGATTATTTTATGAAGACTGGCACTCAACAGCATACGGCGCTAGCTTCTCTAGCTGATGAAAACCATTGTCTCCAAACTTCCTTATCCATAGATAAAGCCTAAAGACTTTAGCATTTAGATTTTTCTCACTATCCATCTACTCGCTTTTCTGCCTTCCCTAGTCTAGTCATATACTCGTTTTCCTGTGGCCTACGACTTTGTTTTGCTTTCCTTTATAAACAATTAAGTCTTGCCATTGTCTGTTTTTAGATATAGTATACACTTCTACCAGTTTTCAAAGCTTCAACCCCAGCTTTCCCTAATGTTATGCCTTAGTTTCTTTCTGAATCTCTTCCAAGCTCATCTCAAATTTACAATTACACCCACCAGGCATGAAGGTACATATTTATAATCCCAGCACTCGGGAGGCTGATGTGGTCGAATCATGAGAAGGCACACAGTAAGACTTTGTCTCAAAACAACAACAACAAAATTAAAATAACATTCTAAACACAGCCTCATGGCTAGCTTCTCTCCACTGCCAATCCAATCTATCCAGAACAATGCCTCTCCTTTTTCTGCAACAACTTTTGCTGCCATCACCTTTCTCTGTAAAACATTAGCCCTCTACACCCTCAAAACAAGTTCTGTCTATAGCCAAGTTCTATAGGTTACTAATTTTAAGTTTGTTCAGGTGAGAGACCTGGAATTCAGATTTGAGAAATGGTGAAGGCTAACTTTACAATAACTAAATACACTCACACATACACAGAGATGGGGGGGGGCAAAAAGAGGGGGAAACAGAGATGGAGAGAGATAGAACTGAACAGTAGCAACCACTAAATGTTTCAAAAACATTTTCACTGAAGAAGTCCTTGAAATTAAATATCAAGCTGGGGGATGCAGCTCAGTGGTACTGTGCTCAACTAACAATATACAAAGCCCTAGGTTTGATTCTCCAGCACCACAAACAACCCCTCCCACAGCAAGTTCTCTTTAATTTCTAACCCATAGATTTGATAAAGGCTTACTTGATTTGAATATCTCAAGTTATATCCAGACTTCATAATGTGACAGTGTCATTACAACAACACAGAACAGATTTCTCCTGAACAAAGACAGTACCAAAGTCCCCAAACCAATTTTTCCAGTCCTTACTTCTTTTCTGCTCAATCCCATCAATGTCATTTGCTTAAAACTGTACAGTGGTTTGTCTACCTTTGGAGGGGAAAGAATAAACTTACCCTGGCATTCTTTTAAGATCTCTTACATCTGGTATTTCACCAAAGTTCCCTGTTTTAAATTCACCCAATATCCTAGCCAACTGACACAAGGCATCTAATTTAACCTTCTAAGCTTCTCTTTATTTCCTTGTGTTAGTCAGACCCTTTATCATGGCAAGCACCTAAGAAAGACAGTTCAAGAGGAAGTATTCACTCTAGGTCTAAGGTTTCTGAGGTCACCTCTAACCACTGCTTTGTGCCTGAAGCACGGCCGAATATCAGTGGCGAGAGTGTGGGGCCAAAGAGGCTGCTTACCTCTGGGTAGCCAGGAATCACAGAGGGGAAAAAAGGTTAGGGTTAAGATACAGTCCCCAAGGAGAGTCCCCCAATGACCTATGTCCTTCACCTAGATCCTATATCACAAGGTTTCCAGAACCTTCCAGGGACACCTTCAGCACCTGAGAAAATACAATTGATAACATTCCTTTGTAAAGAGGTCACTGAAATCTCTAAGTGGGATTCAGGATGTCAGGTCTGTTAATACTGACCAGGTGAGTTCAGATTGGTTAGTCTGGGGTCCTTCGGTAATAAGAACAAACACATGATTTTAAAAATTATCCTAAAGCTCAGAAACAAAACACAAAAATGTGATCCATATAATGGTAAGTTGTTGTTTCTGCCTATGCCTATTAAATTTCAAGAAGCAGTAGTGAGTATTATGCAGCTGGCAATCTATAAAACTATGTGTGCATGTAGGTTCACATTCACGTGAACACATGTGTATGCAGGTCTGCTCAGTGTGTGTGTGTGTGTGTGTGTGTGTGTGTGTGTGTGTGTGTGAGTGAGGCCAACCTCCAGTGTTGGTTTTTGTTTTTTGTTTTTTTTTTCTCGAGTTAGGGCCATTTGTCATCTTGGAACCTCACTACCTTACTGATTAGGTCATGTTGTTTGGCTAGGAAACATCAAGAATTCCCATCTCTGGCTCCCCAGTGCGGCATTCTAAGTGTGCACCAAACTCAGGTCCTCAGACTTGCCCCATAAGCACTCCACTAGGCCATCTCTCGGGCTCAAACAAGGATATGTATTTATAAGCACTCAAAAGAAAACAATCTAAAGTATAGAGGCACTTAGAAACTCAAATCAGATGGATGGACGGACAGACAGTCAGAGTGGAACACCTTCACTAGCAACGGGATCTATTATAACAATCTTATTGGAAAGATTTACCTCATGTTTTCTAAATACTGAATCAGTCTCAAAACGAATAAAGAAAGGCAGTGTCTCTTAACACAGGTATACAGGCGTGAGTAAATAATATACTAGATAAAAGATAAAATTAGAAAGGGGCCCAAGTGACTAGAAGAAAAGACAGATGCATAAGGAAGGAAGTTGGGGAAGACAACTAACAAAGTAGATGGGTGAATGCTAGGTGGGAAAAATGACAACAGGAAAAGGGGGTGGGTGGAAACCAACAAAATGAAGTACACATAAAATACTATTGGAGTACCCATTACTTTTTAATCTAATTGAAAATACAAAAAGAAAAGGGCAATGTTATCACTGTAACTGAAAAAAACTAAACCTCAGACCTGAAACTTTTCATCCATTTAAATGTTCACTTCACCAAATGAACTGAAAGAGTCCTCCTGTGTGTTTCTGTCCTTCAACTGCTCAATAAAGTAATTGCTATAGGAAGAGGTCTGGCATTACTGGGGTTGACAGTGACAGCTGATATCAAACCTTTACTGATTCCTCTACAATATACCTACTTGATGATCTGCAACACCAACAATCCTGTGAAAGCAGAGTATCAGGCACA
Source organism: Microtus ochrogaster (assembly GCF_000317375.1). Taxonomy (NCBI): domain Eukaryota; kingdom Metazoa; phylum Chordata; class Mammalia; order Rodentia; family Cricetidae; genus Microtus; species Microtus ochrogaster. The sequence goes on from NC_022010.1 coordinate 60,891,706, forward strand.
TGTCTATCTAGGTGACACTTAGGTACACAGAGCAGTATATACAACTCTGCACATATTTCTCACACAGTGTAGGTTTTATTGTCTCTTATTTGATAATTCTTCATTATAAGTAGGGCAGCAAAATTCAGAAGGACACTGTTCACCACATAATAGTAGCTAAACTCTAAACACAAGCCAACCCTCTACACCCAGGTTTTCAAGAAATCTGTGCATCCAGTGTCTATAACAATGTCTAGGACTTTAAAACACAAAGTGAAAATGTTCTTATCATGAGAAGGTACTAAGGACCTCACATCAGTGTTAAAGAAAAATTAAATAACTGCATAATTCCCCCTTTAAAATTAGTCATATATGACTAATTAGTGGGGAGGTAAAACTGCAAACTCAAGTAATAGGAAAAAAACCTCAAGTTATAAAACTCAATATAAAGTCAATGGACAATATTGTTAACTATCATCTTTACAGATCATTTTGAGAACAGGCAGCCTAAAAATACCCTAGAGTACAAAGTAAATGCCAAATCCAGTCAACCTTTTTTGACATATAGCCCAAAGTAAACTAACAGTATTAATACTGCAACTTTCACATGTGTTCCACTTGCAAGTCCACAGCTAAGTCAGAGAGTAATTTGTTAGGAAGCTAGCACATCCTAACACTTGCTGATTAAGAGTTCATGAAAAATGAGCCAAGGTACCTACAGTTGTTCTGCTATTCATTTTAATTTCTCAGAACCACTAACATTTATTGATTATAGGGTCAAATGTAAACTTAAAGGCATAGAAAAACGTTGAATTTCAAGAATACTCCTCCTTCTTGAGTTCAGCTGGTGAAAAATTAAATATGCAAATATAAAATAAATTACATACTAACATTATACTATATTATTTATAAAATATAATATATAATAATGATTTGGTGCTTATTGACATTAAATTTAATGGAATACATTATTAAACAGAATGTGAATTTGGATAATACTAATCTGCCAAATGTTACCAGAGCAACTTCCACATGATAGGCATTGTTTGCAGGTTATAGTACCACAGCCATGCAGACTCCCTAATATAAGCTTAAGCCTCTTAACTACTTGAAGAGCACTACATGTGTAGAATATACAATACTAAATTTATATGTTAGTATAGTGTTCAGTTAACATAGTAATACATAATTTATATTGAAATGCACAGGAATTCTGAGATAGAAAATTACAGTTTTCATATTGCTACAGTTAGATCTATAAAATACCCTGAAGACCAACTGGATAATGGCGTTATGTCCCCAGTGTGGGACTACTGAACAGCTACAGAACCTGTGGGGACTAGTGAGAAGTCAGATCACTGGGGTATGCTCTTCAAAACACATGTCTACCTCATTTGTCTAGCTCCCTCTTTCCCGATCGCTCTCTTCTCAAGTTTGAATCATTTCAGAAATAAAAAGCTTTTATAGGAAACAAATCAAAAGAAGACAAAGAAGCAAAACTGCTTCTTAACCATTAAAGTGACATCTACAGAATAATATCACTGCTCTCAGCTTACCCTGTAGTTTATAAATACAAAAATTAACTGAAAAATCTTACAAATTAAAGTTATTTTGCATAGGAAGTGTTTAACTCAATGGTCTATTACTCTCTGATTATATTTCATTTCAGACTGATGTCAAATCAACAGAAGTTGAAATTATTCTAGGGATACAGAAAATATTCACAAACATCTATCAGGAAAACCAACCAACAGCAAAAAAAAATGCTATATTAATATACAACAAGCAATGTACCACTTACAACTAATCCTAAGTGACAATCCATTTGATGCGTGTAACAGAAAAAGTGTACTATCACATAGTAAAAAGGAGCCCTCCATACTCAGTGGGTGGCATCTAGACTAACACTTGAGGGCTTCAAACTACTATTATTTAACTGTTACTTTAGTTTGATGTGAAATGTCTCAAGGCCCATGTACTAAATATGTGGTCCCCAGCTGGCAGTGCCATTTTGGGGGGCTATGGAACCTTAAGGAGACAGGGCCTAGCTGTGGCCCACACTTCCTCTGTAAACTGGGCCAGTGAGATATAACCAGTGGAGCCCAGATGTCATGCCTTCCCTACCATGATGGACTATATTCTTTAAACCAGGAACCAAAAACAAGCTCTTCCCCTTGAGCAGTTTCCAGACAGCATTTCGTCAGTGATAAGAAAAACAGCTAACACAGCCATCATCAGCAAAGAGGGAAAAGGACACGAAGGAGAAAAGGCAGATGGACAGACGTGATTTAAGGTTCTTTGATTTCTACTGTATTACTTCACATACACAACTTTTTTTCTCTTTATCTAAGCCTTGAATATATGCCAATTAGCTGTTTGGGTTCTCAACTGTTTTACAAAGTAAAAGAATGTCGCCTTGAAAAAAAAAATAGAAATTTTTTGACAAGAGAGTAAATAGAACCATTATTCTCTTGTTCTTCAACCTAAATTTTCAAATATTTGTTGCTATTGCTAGGTAGCAATGAATACACAGGGTAGTCATTTTTATAGGGATGTAATTCCTCTGTTTGGTTCTTTGTTTTTCAAGTTCTTAGATTTAATATCTTCTCTTACAGTAATCTCATTATCATATACAATGATTTCATAGCATAAAATTATAAACTCGGCAACTTCAAATGTCTCCTAACACAAAGGTACCTAAACTGTTTGTAGAATCTGGGACCACAATTAACCAGATTTCTTATTTATGAATTAAATAACTTAGAAAACTTTGTGTTTGCATTTCATTCTTTAGTATAAGAAACAGCTCCCTCCATGGTTTGCATTCTTCACCACTAAAATTATTCTTGAAATTGAGTTTAAGAATCAAGAGGCATTTGGCTATAATACCATCTGCAAAATAATTACAGTGAAAAAAATAAAGTATTCATTTCCTTTCTCTCTTTGTATATCAGCAGTACAGATAAAGTTCGGGGGGGGGCAGAGGAGATGGTGCATACCTTTAATTTCAGCATTTGGGAGGCTGAGGCAGGAGGATCATGAATTCAAGATCAGCCTAGGCTACATATTTGAATCCCTTACTTGAAAAGAAGCTTTAATAACATATAAAACTTAAGTCATAAACTATTATGAGCATATTTTCCTTTCCCAATTCTATATACAAACTGCAGATAGTCCAGTCTACAGCACTACTTGTTCATTTCCAAACTACTTATTAGACAATAATCTCAGTTATATGTGCATGTGAGAAAGTGATGGGCAAAGGTCTAAAGTTCAAACATAAAAGAACTAGTAGCTGGGTGGCAACAGTGCACGTCTTTAGTCCTAGCACTCAGGGAGCAGAGGAAGGCAGATCTGTGAGTTCGAGGCCAGCCTGGTCTACAGGGCTATTTCTAGGAGACTACACTACAAAGAAAAATAAACATACAAAAAGGAATTAGTAATCATGTCAACTATTCATTTCTTAAAACTAGGCAGAGATAGTATTCCACATAACAAATGGACTTGTGCTCAGGTAATTTATGTTAAACACATGCACCTATTGAAGGGCCGCTTGGAATTTTAAGCCTATTGTAATTTTAAACCTAAGTACATTCAGTCTCACTAAATAAAAGCAGAAGAGGGTTATTTTGAACATACAGGCAAACTGTCCCACCTGATCCTACTCCACTTCCAAAGCCACTCCCAGATAAACATTTTTGACCAAGTCATCTGTTTGGGGCAATGAAATATGAAAGACAATGGCAGAGATCACTCCACAGTCATTTTAAAGCTATGAATCTACAATCGCTGTTCTTTCAACCTTAAGGTTGTGTCTCACAAGGTAATGCTCCTTCAGTTTCGTTCCCTGAATAAAGAGCATGAGTAGCTATGACTGTGAACAAAAAAGGAAAATAACTTTTACCCTAACATACCATGAAAATTTGGGAACTCCATGTGGTGGTTTGAATAAAAACGGTTCCCACAGGTTCATTTGTTTGAATGCTCAGGGAGTAGAAGTATCTGAAAGGACTAGGAGGCGTGGCCTTGTCGGGGAGATGCATCATTAGGGGTGGACTTTGAGGTTTCAGGTGCCCTGCCAATTCCAAAGTCATTCTCTTTTCCTGCTGCCTGCTGGTTTAACTCTCAACTACTTCTCTGGCACCATGTCTTCCGGTGTGTTGCCATGCTCCCTGCTATAATGCGAATGGACACTGAAACTACAAGCAAGCCCCCAATTAAATGCTCTCTTTTATATAAAAGTATCATGGTCATAATGTCTCTTCGCAGTAATACAACACTGGCTAAGACACGTGATAACGAAACATAACTTTGTCTAAGCTGACCGATGTTTCTCAATTTACTAGACCCTGACATCCATTGTCAATTCCTAGATTACTCTTGATTTTGTATGTCATCTTTTCTGATTCTTATTACTATATTTATGATGTATTTAAGATGTATATAAACACACATATAAATATAAGTTTCACCTTAAACTTTATCAACAATTTAAATTTCTGTCTATTTCTATTTAGAGTCATTGTAACATACTTTTATTGCAAAAAATTAGTTCATTCATAAATCAAAGGTCACGTGACTACTTTGTCAAACTTGTTATAAAATGGCCTATTTATGGCTTAGTTTTCTGAATAGGTAAAATAAAATGTCCTGCCTTATTTTTTACATATGCTCTTATATGTAAGAGACTCGCTGACACAAATTTTTCTTTAGGCCTCCCTAAATTCTCCTTTGGATTAGCAATAAAAAACATACAGAACATTTTCCGATCAACTGTCAAATATCCCATATTGTAGCCTACTAACTCAGTAAAAGCTTGTGTTCAGACTGGCCTTCTCAAAGCCAGAATTTATATCAGTAAAAATGAAACCTTAAAAGATGGTACAGTGTAGAGGAAAAACAATAACAAAAGCCTGCTCTTAATCATGTTAAGATTTTGTTGGTGTTTAAATGTGCTTACAATAAATATATATTAAATAAAATTATATGCTTTTACTAGGTATTATACCCAATGACATTCAAAAGAATAGAAGCAATATACTTATGCTCCAGCATAAGAGTAACATCCAGTAATATACTTCCTCAAAGACTAAAGTAGATGTAATTATTTTAGACATTTAATAGGCTACAAAAATGTTTTAGAATAGGAAAAAATTCTGGAAAGTTAAGTAAGTATCTTTCTTAAAAGCTGTGATAGGACTATGTAATATACTTGGTTATGTTAATTCACACTAATTTCTATAACCTTAAAACATCTATTCACCACACAATATTCATGTATCACTAATCATATACTCTATTTCAAAACTGGGAAAACTACAATATCATTATTACTAAAACTAACTTTAAAGTATTATTGTTATATTTTAAAGCTGATAAAGAACTTCTTTTCTAAAGCAAAAGTTTAAAAAATAAGCTTTGTACAAAAGGACAGATTGTGTTTCGAAGGATGATACAATTTTTCATGTGTACATTATTTTACAAGCCCCAACCTTTCTTCATTAAGTATTTTCGTACTTTAAGTGGTACAGCCACACACTTGTATATTATTGTCATTAGGTAATAATGGCTGCTGGTTCATCTTTTACCTAGGGTTAATACTATATGAGAAGTTGCTTCAAGACAGATTAACCACTTAGGTATCTGTTAGGTGTGCAATTTATGTCGAACTTCAACAGATTGACTTGTACCAATAACGCAAGCTGTAATGAAACAAGAGATTTTGCAAAGTTAAAATTCATGATTCTATAAGAAGTTTAACTTACTTGATGAAGATTAAAATGCTACACACAAAAACACTGACATGAGAAATTGTACAAGGGTCACACTTCCCGGATCAATATGGAAGGTGAATCCATCGAATGGGAAAAGGCTGAGACCAGCTCTGATAGCACATGGTTCTTGACTGCCTCACTGCTTCCAGGTATATAAGGAAGATGCATGTCCAGAGCAGCTCTTACCAGTCAAGTCAAGACTTTCCATTGTGATTTCAATGGAACATCAGAACTTCCGGCTTCTGTGATGCAGCAGGATTCTGTGGGAGACACATAGCAAAGTGGTTAAAATGAGAGCCACAAAGACCTTTCAAACAAAGACCACACATCTCCTTTGGCCAAATAATCCCAGATAAAAGGTCAAATATCCCTTTGCTAACCACTGGTTTTTAGAGAAAATGACCGAAACTGTTTATCATTGACTTTAATACTAAAAAGACAGTCCCTACAATTACTCAAGGCAGAGTCAAGTTACCTAGACTCAGAATTATAGGCAATCAATTCCCCAACTTTGGCTAAAATGAAATGGACATTTACAGACAAACCTCCTGCTAGGTAGGAAACTGTGAATTTGACATTCACACTAAATTCAAGTTACTTTTTTTTGGCCCAACTCAGCTAGAGAAACTTGAATTCTGTGGTACTATCTTTGATTTCTTTAAACATAATAAATGAAATAAAGTGATACAAATGGACAAAAAAGAAAACAGCGAAGAGTAAGGGGTACAGATCAAACGGGACAAAAAAATTTTTTCTAACTATAAAATAACTAAGGAAATGGAAGATAGTCAAATAGCAACAAAACATTAAGTCAAATGATACAGAAATTAAACAGAAGTACAGACATATTCTGAAATCATATTCTGTTTAAGAATCAGTTATTTCATGTTCTTTCTGAAACAATTTCTAGCTTGCTTCAGTGGTAATAAATCCATACTCAACTAAAAAGGAAAGATGCTATACATATTGAATATTAATTACTGACTTAGAGCTCCTTAATCAGTTATTTTATGACTTATCTAAATGTTTTTTGCTTTATTCTTAATCAGTCAACTTGGATATGTAAAATACGGCTCTTCAATCAAATATCAAAAATGTGCTATAATTCAATGAAGTTATTCAGTCAGAAATTGATGATTGTCACTGCTATTAGCAGAGGAAATAATGAACATTAAATGATCTCATATTTTCACACCAGATACTACTGAGTCATCTCCAGATATTTGAAAATAATAAGGCTAAAATTTTTAAATCAGTCATTTTTAATAATATTTTTATTTGTTTGTTTGTTTTTAGAGACAAGGTTTCTCTGTGTAGCTTTGGTACCTGTCCTGGAGCTAGCTCTTGTAGACCAGGATGCCTCGAACTCACAGAGATCCACCTGCTTCTGCCTCCCGAGTGCTGGGATTACAGGCTTCTGCCACCACTGCCTGGCATATTTTTAATTAAAATATTATATCATTTCCCATCCTTCAACCCCTTCTATTCACCATCCGTTGTTCTATCTCAAATTAATGGCCTCTTTTTAATTATTACTATACACAGACATATATTCCTAAATATACAAACACAACATGTTCACTCTATATGATGCAACCTGTATGCATATGATGATCTTAGAGCTGACTCCTTGCTATTGGATAAAACCACCATAATTCCTAACTACATTCTAAGTATTTATCCTCATATATCCACAGATAAGGGTAGTTCTCACCTACAAAGAAATCTCTCTTTTTGAGAGAGACCATTACAGAAATGTAAAACTGATAAAAATGCAGAAACCAACTGAGTTTGGGGTTCCCAGTCTCAGTTGATATATCTATAACACAATTCCTGTACCTAAGGCTCAAGGACCACTGTGGAAGAAAGAATGGAAATATTTTAAGAACCAGAGGAACAGGAAGCTTGTAGTGAGAGTGTGTCTCCTAGAAATGTTAGGGAAGCTACACCCAACATGGCTACCTAAAAGAGACCTAAACTTAAACATTGAGGGACATGCTAAGAAAGAGAAAGTTCCCGGGCTCCAATCCATAGACAAATAACTAGGGAATGCTGGGAGTGGGAAAGCCAGTTATTTTTAAGCTAACTACAAAGAAGATATTATATGTATATGTATAACAGCAATGTTATATGTGTTATATATATTCTCATATAATATATATATATAAAAGAATGAATGATTTAGATATACATGAATATATCCAAAATAAATGTCTGTTTTAGGAAGTAAACGTAACAGTCTCCAAAACTGAACAAATAAGTGGTATAAAAGTCTATATTTTCATAAGATATAAAAATTATTTTAAAATACTATTTTTAAAAAATCTATAATCAGAAAAATAGCTCATATAAAAGGCACCAAAGTCAGAAGACCTCAGTCGCATCTACAGGACCCACATGTTGAAAGAAGAGATTCACACAAATCATCCTCTGACCTACACACACACACACACAGAAAGAGGGAGGGTGGGGGACATTAGCCCTCATACAAGCGAACCCAATGGTGATTTGAATGTACCTTTAGTTCAAAGCCTAAGTAGGTTATTGTTTGAACAACCAAGTATCTACCTGTGTTTTCTGAGTCCTACTTCGGCTTCCTTTCAAGCCTACTCACCCCCACAGAACCTCAGAATTCTTTTTCCATGGTCAGCTCCCATGGTGTCAATGGGTGTCCCTTCCACTTCCAAGACCTCTGCTCCACACCCAAGATTTTGCCTACCAGGGCAACCCTGATATAACACATCTTAACATCGATATGCTCTGAGAAGCTATCATGGCAAGTGAAAACACCGTCTATTAAATATATATTATTCACCTCTTATCACAAACAGCGCAAGTGACAAACCTATCCTAAGGATAGCTTAATCAACTGATGAAATATCCTGCACAGTCCAGCCCTTGGGGAACTGTGCATTGAAAATCCTGTGATACTAGAAAATGTGAGGTCTCACTTCTTACCTTGAGACAGACCTCTAATTAGTGTTAATGTCCAGCATAGTATTCAAAGGTATAGTATCAAAAAACAAAACAAAACAAAAAACTTCTAAGCCATAATTGTACTATGCACCCCCGTGTTGCTACTACTCAGTCAGTGCGGAAAGGATCCCAAGGAAACTATGCGCCCACTTACCCAGAAGCATATTTATTCCCCATGAATGACTGCTTTTCTGATGTTTTCATCAATTCTCTGGATAATAGATTACGCTAACCAACTCATTCTCATACATACCCCTAATTCAATCAAGTTCAATAAAAGTCATTCTGGACTGCAATTATTTGCTAAGGAACAATTATACTCAAATTAAAAGAAATGGCTGTGCATGATAGAATGCACGATGAGAGGCCTCTCCATTTATATAGCTCAAGAACAATAGAGTCAACCTGGTACAAAAGGAAACATTTTTTTCCAAGCTCCTGAAAACAGAAAACTCAAGTTTTTACACATGGAAAAGGATAAAGGACGACTATGAAGCATCAGGTTTTTGAATTATTACGTCCAATGATGTTTCTGATTTGAAAGAGACAAAAACTCTACTGAGTCACTATAATCTCTAATAGCCAAAACAAGCCCACTCTACAATCTAAGAGTTCTAGTGCCTACCAGTCACTAAATCTGCTTAGCATCCACCAGTTTCCAAACAATATATGTACTCCAATCTTTATTTTCAACACAGATTTTCTTTAAAAGACACTTCTTGTCTTAAGTTTTTACACAAATAAAATTTGTTTTCTTCAATTTACTCCTTTACATATACACTGCATGTTTATAGGTGAAATGAAATACAAACTCTATTTTTCATGTTTGTAACATATATTCATGTTTATTTTTTAAAAAGTTTCCCCTGTCCTGTACATGTGTTTCCCCCTATTCTATATACTCTTCTAACTTCCTGAATCACAGCATTTGATGCATTCCACGGTTTTGTAGAGTGAGGTTGTTAGGGCCACTGCTGTGCAGTTTTAGCCAATGAATAGTATACCTCGGGTCACTGTGGTCTACCACAAACCAGAACTAGAAAAGGCATGCACTGATCTCCAGCTAAACCATTCACTGAAATAAAATATCTTTATAAGGAGAGAGATTATCTCCAGGACACATGTATGTGTGTGCATGCATGAGGAGAAAGAATAAATAAACCCCTTCAGTTACTACTGCCTACCTGTCTTTTTATAGTTGAAGTCTAAACCACAACTATTTCACAAGCATTTATGGCCAGGCACCAGCTTTCAACTGGCATTACAAATGTCAGCTATACTAAGAATGGAAATCTTTTAAAAGAACATGCAAGCCGGGCGGTGGTGGCGCACACCTGTAATCCCAGCACTTGGGAGGCAGAGGCAGGCAGATCTCTGTGAGTTCGAGGCCAGCCTGGTCTACCAAGGGAGTTCCAGGACAGGCTCCAAAGCTACAGAGAAACCCTGTCTCGAAAAACCAAAAAAAAAAATAATAATAATAATAAAAGAACATGCAAATCTGATCTTGTCACCTTCCCATCCCCTAGCATTTCCTAATAACCCAGACCTTTTCCACTAAGAAACACTAAAAATGAGAATAAAAGCAAACAAGTTCCCCCTACATCTATCAGGAATTACAAAAACTGTCCATTTCTTTACTTTACAAAAAGTTTCCAGAAAATATTAGCTAGTATTGGCAAAATACTACATTCACTGTCTAATAGTGCCCTCCAGAAATGCCATAAGAAATAAATGGCAATTTTGTACCAATTACAAAATTGTGTTTTAAAAACTATCTTCTACTTACTCATCTGTGAACAGAAGAGTAATCTCCCACTGTTTAAGAAATTAATGATCTATTACTATGTGTTAGCATAAAATGCATAACAGTCATACTGATGATATAGCTGATAAATTATGCACACAGAAAAGTCACACAATAATATAGTAATAGATAGTAAATAATAACATGGTAAGCAAACAATTTTATTTCAAAGTTAGAATGTCAGCTAGGGAGATAGCTCAGCCAGTAAAATGCTTGTTTTGCAGGCATAAGAACTTGAATTCAAGTCGAAGAAGTCAAGCTTTGGAAAAGAGACTTATAATTCTAGTACTACTAGGGAAGCAGAAGCACCAGGGAACCCTGGTGCGCACTTATCAGCTAGCCTAGCCACCTTGGTAACACCCACACAAGCAAGTGCACACATATGCAAACACGTGTACATGAGAGTGCACACACGCATGTGCACACACACACCAGTTGGTATGCACACAGTGACTGCTATGCTATGCAGGAGATGGATAAAAGGAGAATCTGAAGTAGAGGTGGCAGTCAGAGAGGGTGGAAGAGAGTGGAAGAGGGGAAGGATGAGCAATAGTGTTCAATACTAGAAGCATGGCTTGCGAGACATGTTAGAAGACATAGAAGGCAGACCTGACTACAGCAAAATTCCCACATCAGAAAGTAGAACATGAAATGTAGACAAATAAGAAAACAATCTTTTCTTGTGCCCAAAATCTCCTAAATGGCAGGGTACGGCCACTTGCATAGAACTATGTTAAATCTAGCAGTCTAGCAGTCTGAGGCATATCATGCAAATGTGGGTCAATTCCAAAGTCTCTCAGGTTCTCTATTCCTAAATAAATAAATAAATAAATAAATAAATAAATAAATAAATGCCTGGCATAGCATCCTTATGTTCAGAACTGTCAGGAGGTGATATAAATGCAAAGTGTTTACTATTCAATGAGTCTCAATAAGCGTTGTCTTGGTAATCTCATCATGGAGTTAATACCAGAAGATAGAAAAACATCCAATGAAATAACACTGTGAAAACATTGAGGTTTGCTTTAAATATTCTCAGAATCTGCATGCAGAATGAATTGCTACTCTCTCAAATGGTGTTTCCCTGTAGGTCCTATTTTAATTTCAGTGGTTTCAGCATATGTTTAATTCTGACCAGTCTAAGTAGCCACTTTTTACTCCTACCAATTTCAGTATATATTAACTAATTTGATAATATGAATATTTTATCATAATTATCATTTTCCATGAGATTACTGTTTCAAGGAACACAGTAGAACTATGAATTTCTATAGTTCCTATAAGTAGATGTGGAAAATGACCAGGTATTAGTCCACACAAATGGCTTGGCAGGGAGGCGCTGAATGCCACTTTATGTGCCTATGAATTGTACAAATGTGCCTTTGACCTTCTCAGAGAGGAGAAATTACACATTTCAGGCAGATTAAATTTCACTTCTAGCAAGAGCATAAAACCATACTCACCAACAGCTATGTCAGGAATACTGACAGGGAACCACCAGGTACTTTACAGAAACTCATTAGCTCTACGGCACTGAGCACAAAGCAGGAAAGTAAATTGTTACTGTAATCTCAGCCAAACCATCTGACACACACTAAGAATTCACACCTGTACCTTTAGGAAGGGTTCTACAAGTGAATCCCACTGGTGAAACCTTGACTTCTACCCAAGACCTCGTCCTTTGACATAAGAAAGAGTTCCCATGACAGCTTTCACTTCATCAATTTCTTTTCTTATTAAGAAATTAGTCAAAAGTCACATGATAAAAAAGAAAGTCAAGCAATCAGCAATGTATGCTATTTTAAATAAGAAATGGTCTGTCCTAAAAAGTAAAGGGCATTGGTCTTTCTCATTTCCCTTTATTACTAAATTAAATTATACAGATAATTTTAAAATACAAAGTTATAATCAAAATTATGTGATCTTGTTTAAATAAGGTGCATTTTTTATTTAAAAAAATCATATTGTTGACATAGAGAAATCAAGCTAGGATTTACTAGGGAATGCCTCTGCTGGCTAACTTTCACAGTGCAGAGGGTGCTAGGCAGGATGCTGGGGAAGACATCAATGGTCTCACCCATGCTAGAGCCTGCATACTGCAATATCAACTGGCCAGTCATGATACACCCACTGGTACAATAGTGGCATGACCATTAGGGGAGTAACCAATCACTTTGTGATTGGATTTGAGGCTTGCTCCATAGGAAGGAATTCATGCCTGGTACCGTAAACCTGGACAAAGGCTCATGCTGGGGAAATCACAGGTCCTAGAGGAAACTTACTACTGATGTCTTCCTAAATAGCCATATTATCAAACTGTTTTTTTAAATATTTATGTTTATATTCATAGATTGGTGCTTCTCTTAACTTTGGTCAGATAACCTCATTTTTAAGTAGTCAGCAATTAATGTGGAAACTTATAACTGGTCTACAGACAAAGAGGAGGTGAGAGACGAAAGCTCAGTCCTAAATAAGACATCTTTATCACCTCATCACCCTAAAAGGTTCAGAGAATACGGAGGAGAGGAGAAGAAGGAAGAGAGGAGAGGAGAGGAGAGGGAGAATGAGGATGAGGATGATATGAAAGAAATGGAAAATGGGGAGGAAGATTCTGAAATTGTCTTATAAACAGGACATGGTTATTTCAGCCACAAACTCACAGCTGCTGCAGTTACCTGCATACAGAATGAACAAGATCAAGACAGTCAACATTCCAGTATAAATGGAGGAGAGACCCACAAGACCAGACCTCTAGCTGAAGAGATACTGCAAGTTGATGGCTGCTTGTAAGAGGCTTATGCTCCAGTGAACTATCCCACACCCATGTAGGTAAAGGTATCATTAATTAGACTTGGTGCGTTACTAAAAAGAAGATATAAAACACAGGAAGAGGAAGTATGAGGCAGGAATTCCAGAGGAAGAGGGAGATTGGGCAGGGATAAGATGGAGACAATTTATATACATATATGAAGCTGTCAAAGAAAATGTTTTAAGTATATTGTGATATTCAAAAGAACAAAAACTCCTCTACTATCCATAAAAAAAAATCTTTGTAGCTTTTAGCTGTATATGGCAGAAAGACTCTTGCTCCTGTCATGTTATAACCAGCGGAATATTCCTGATATGAGCACAAGAGGAGTCTACTCCAAAATAACAATAACACATGGTAAATTCAAGATGCTACCTTCTGAAGGAATGTACTCACAAATGTGTGTGTGTGAATGTGTATACTGATTGATGTAAACAAACAAAAAAGTCACACCCGACTTTGAACATACTTTTAAGTGGAATCTCTGTAGTTTGTGAAGGTAATTACAGTACTTGAGTTGCTTTTATATAAATAGTCACAACGAATCAAAGAGCTGATTACTGTTATAAATATTTATACATAAAATCACTAATGTATACTAGCACTTTGTTCATTAAATTTGTGTATTATCTCATATGACTCAAGGTCTTTTCATATACACTGCATACAATACTTGTAATACAAGGGTTTACACATAAATAAAACTTCAAACTGCTGACCTCTAGGATGACACAGAATCCAATGACAGCATGACCTGTTACATAAAAGCAACTAAAATATTTCTTTCTTAGAGTGAGAGTAAGAGGAATTCAAAAAATAAAAAAAGAACTAATAAATGTACTTTTCTCAATCTTGGCTACATCAACAAAGCTTTTCCAATGGTCTGAAACTGTCAGAACTTGCTGTGACATATAACTATAACCAAACTTTAATTATATCTTGGAGTGAAGAGTAACATGTTGGATCCCAATTTTGATATCTGGTTCGTAGATTTCAATGAACCTAGTGAATATCAAGAGTGTCATATTACAACTTGAGACTCATTCTAAGTATAATATGAGGCAGACTTCAAGGTCAAAATTCAAGTCTACTTGTTTAGAGTTAAATCTGCAACACAATCTAATACTACTGATTAAAAAAATTTTAATGAACTAAGTTCTTTTTATCTCACACTCCACTCCAATCACCCTTCTTCCCCCCAAAGCAACCACTTGAACATGATCACTAAGTTCTCTGTGTGTGTGCTCATTTTGCAGAACTGAGCATGGCGCATGATGTGTCTGCCAGCAGTGCAGACGAGCAACATTGTCTGCAAAACTCTAGGTTTCTCTTTGGAAGTTCCAGACAAAAATTGAAGGCAGACTAACAGACATCTCATCTGAATTAAAAATCTTCAACTGTGGAGTATGCAGACTATAAATAAATCTACTGATTTATAAGTAAGGACAGATATTTTATCTGTTTATAACACTAAAAAGTAACACATACAATCTAAGCTAAATAGTGCCAAATGGGATGAATAAGCATCCAATGGAAGAGGACGGAGGCGCCTACTTTAACAGAAATGAATGTAAAATAAGATGCAAAAGGATCAGCTTTGTACAGTCCCTCAAAATAAGCTGGATTTAGCAAATACACTTTCCAGCAAAAGGAAACAAAAGCCCATTTTACCCAGTGTTGCAGATGTCAAAGGAGAAAGTAAAGAACTCAAAATGCCTCTAGAGCAGATCACTGGTAAGTAATGGAAAGCCCCGGGACCAGAAAGTTTGAAGGAAAGGTGTTGTTTATATACTTCTTTGGAGTCTCATAAGATAATGGCAGCATATATAATTTTATTTAGTGATTTCAGAGCTTAAAATTAACTTAATTAGCACCTATTTCTAGCAGGAAGTTTGAGATACTCAATATTAAGACTTAATAACTATCAAGCTTGTCCAAAAAGTAAAGTGAGTTGATATTGAATATTTACCTATCAGTGGAAATAGGTAAGCAGAAATATAGTAAGTTATTATTACATGAAAACTCATACAGAGGGCTGGAGAGATGGCTCAGCGGTTAAGAGCATTGCCTGCTCTTCCAAAGGTCCTGAGTTCAATTCCCAGCAACCAAATGGTGGCTCATAACCATCTGTAATGAGGTCTTGTGCCCTCTACTGGCCTGTATGCATGCACACAGATAGAATATTATATACATAATAAATAAATAAATATTTTTTTAAAAAAGAAAACTCATACAGAGAACAGAGGCCTCAACTCTGAGATCCAGCGATTTCAAAATTATACAATTTTCAAAAATCAAAGTAAAAGAACTAGAGGCCTGGACACTTGTAATCCATTATACCTAAGAGCAGCAGTGCCTAGGAAACCCCTGTCTATTCTGAGTACAGAAAAACATCAAAGAGAGATCCGGGTAACTCACATTTATATCACAGTTAATATTAGTATTAATCAAATTGTTGAAGATACTATGAATTGATCATATGCATGTCTCGACAGACGTAAGTTTTCATACATACAACTTCATATTAATATAATTCAGCAACATAGCCTTATGTTCATTGTTGCAACAAACTAAAGCAAGATTAACACAAGAGAATCAAGTAATAGTACTATTAACTATTGTCATTAAACCGCCCTTTGGAAACCAGGCACTTTATGGACAACAGACTCTACCAGAAAATATTACATAGGAGGCTAGAGAGATGTCGCAGCAGTTAAAGAGTGCTTGTTCTTTAAGAGTACCCAGGTTCTGTTCCCAGAATCCACAATGGTGGCTCACTGTCCAGAACTCTAGTTTCAGGAATCTGACTCCCTCTTCTGATCTCTGCAGGTACCAGGCATGTACATGGTCCACATATATAAATTCATACACATAAAATAAATGAAAAAATTATTACAGTAACTGATATAAGCCTTCTTACCCCTTTTATATATTAAGAACACAGCGCTACCAATTGATATAGATATACTTTTCAGTTATACAAATAAGAGGAAAACTTCTCTGGAGTACAAATTAAATGGGTAAATCATTCACACAGGCTTTCCTGCATAAAAGGGTTTTGTATTTTTTAAACTAGTATTTTATTAATGTCCCCAAAGAACAAGAAACTAATTATAAGACAGCAAAGGATTTGTCATTTACATTTGATGAAGGATTTATTTTCTAATTTGTACCTTAAGGACACTGGCTCACACTTTCATCTCATTACCCCTTGAAACTTGTCTTCCTGAGTATTTTTAGTTTAACTTTCGAGGAACAGAATGCACCCCAGAACTGAAGATCATGAGGTTAATATCTTGGTAGGATTAACATGCTTTACAATTGTCCTCCTGAGAGATTTTTCCCCCCACAGAGAATATTTCCTTACAATTAAAATTCCACAATAAAGATAACTAAGTATCCCATGCCCCAAATGACAATTATTGTCTGGTGTATTAATGAGTATTGTAAATTAAGGTAGAAAATGGCTCTGAGGCTACCCAACTTATTTAACAGTGGCTTTAAAAACCAAACAATCATTCCACATTACTGCCTGGCAGGTAAACACTCAGTACTAAGAAGAGACTGCCAACTACAATGATTCATTTGTGGGATTCATTTTTGACTTCGTATTAATGCTTTGCTACCAACTATTTTTAAAAAGCAGGCATTTATATCTTCATATTCACACATCAAGTCGCTTTCAAATGATGAGGTACACAGGTTCTTCTGCTGTCACTAGATTTCACTTGCGTCTGTTTCCTCCTCATTAACAATGAATTTGCACTTCAGTTTCCGTCTGTGAAGAGGAAGTGCTAAAGGACAACACTACCTCCAGCTAAAGGCCCTAAAACATGCACCCTCAGCTCTGCAAGCTCAGTAGGAAGAGACCCAAATCTGAGCAGGGAAAGACATGCGCAGCTGCTTTAGAAATTGCAGGCTTTCAGAGCTCAAATCAAACATTTAAAAAGTAAACACTTCACAATTATAACAAAATCAAAACACTTCTTTCAAGTGGGGAAGAGCAAGGAAGTAAAAATACTGTTTTTGAGAACAGAATTGACTTTCCCTATAGAATTTTTTCTATATGATAAAGATATGCTGTTTCTAGGTTCTAACACGTTGAGTTTCTAACTCTTTTTCCTTGTCTGTTCCTACTCTACTTGCATAAAGGAAATGTTCTGAAAGCAAGTTTTCAGATTAAAACAGCATAAACTATGTATCTAAAACAAAGAAACTGTACCACTTACGTACTTTTAAATGATTTATGTATTCACTTGCAGGGGGGAGGATGACGTGTGTGGAGGTGAGAACAACTTGGCAAGAATCTTTCTCTTTTGGTTCTCTTGTGGGTGGAACTCAGGTCCTTAGGCTTGGCAGCAAGCACCTTTACGTGCTGGGCCATCTCCCCAGCTCACATTTTAAGAATTTCAACACAATAAAAATCAATAGATGTTATTTTAATGGCTGGCTTTGAATTTAGGATCCTCCTACTTCACTCTGTTTCCACAGTAGCTAAGAGCACATGTTGCAAGTTCTTTGATTACACTGTGTAAAGACATGCCACTGTGATTGGTTCAATAAAAAGCTGAATAGCCAATAGCTAGGCAGGATTTTCGGGACAGAGAGAGCACAGGAAAGAAGAAGGTAGACATGCCACGAGATGCAGAGCTAGCAATGTCACCACTATGGAGGGAGGTAATAAAGGTAGCAAAGAAGTCAAGAGAAATAAGTTAATTTAAGTTATAAGAGCAAGTCTAAGTTATTAGCCAAGCTTTCATAATTAATAAGTAGTCTCTGTGTGGTGATTTGGGAGCTGGTTAGCAGGACAGAAAAAGTCCAACTACAAGTACAGGTTAAGCATTGGCAAATGCAACATTTTATTTTTGGTTTTAGTTAAATTTCAAAATGTTTCCTACTGTTTTATTCATTCTATTATTATACCACTGAGACTGTTAGAGTTCATTAAACTAGGTGAAAAGAATCACCTAAAAGAACAGAACACAAGAAATTTACTCATAAAAATTGTACAAGATACATAAACAAGAGATAAGCAATAACAATTTCACTTATTCACTTTTTCTCTAAGAAGTTGCAACAAATCAGTTCTATATTTTGGGATCAGACTTTAAAAACTGACGTAAGGAATTGGGTAATATATCTTATTTTCATCCCAATAGAACAACACAAAAACACTTGGAAAACATACATGACCTGTATGTGCATTTAATTTTCATTTATAATCAATTGATTCAGTGATTCAACTCACTACCAATTTTACTCAAAAAAATGTAGACTACATTATATCTTTTCTAGTTATTCTAGTTAAAACTGCAACAGTGAACATTTTTTCATGAAAATTTTAAACTATGGAGCCCTCCAGTGGCCAAATATGTATAGATAGATGATAGATAGATAGATAGATAGATAGATAGATAGATAGATAGATAGATAGATAGATAGATACACATATATCAATAATGTGTCATGACAGATTGATGAGTGTATTAGATAACATTTCTTTATGGACTAGTTTTCATTCGATGTGTGAAAAGAAAAACATCTTAGTTAGCAAACTACTTGAAAAGTCAGACTCCAAATGCAGTAATGTGATAGGCATTTCCAGTGCTGTAATATTTTTGTTATTACTATGAGAAAAAAACATTTCATTAAAAATACTTAATATTAATATGGGTATTTATTTAAAAAGAAAAAAACCCTTTCAGATACTAAAAATAAAGCAAGACATTAAGTAGGAAAATTGTGGGGATTTGACAACAAACAAAAATGAATCATATATTCCTGTTATGCATTATTTTCTAAATAATTGAATGAGTTATCTTCAAATAAGCCATACTTCTATCCCTGCCATGGGAATATACTGCTATAGTCTGAATCTGGAATGACCTCAGAAGGTTCATGTATTAACGGCTTGATACTTGGCCTGGTGCTGCTAGGAGCTAGTGAAACTCTAAGAGGCAGTGCCCAGGAGGAGGTTTCCAGTCTTGAGGCCATGCATTATCAAGCTCAGCTTACTTTTGGAATTTAAAGTCCAAAAATCTCTGCTCGAAAATCTTTTGCTCACCTGTAAAGCACGATCAAAAATGCTACACTTTTATGAATATGAAGTGAAGATAAATAAGAATAACACTGTACAGTTCCCAAACCTATAAGTAGTACTTAATTATGCGGTATCATTTTCACAAAGGCAGGGTCATACTGAAATAAGTGGAACTTAAGCTTTGCTTTCACAATCCCTTCCAAACACTGCACCTAATTTCATATCCATACCCTCCTTTAAAGGGGTCTCCAAACTGTTCAGACTCCATAAACTCTGAGTCTCCTGGTCTTCCTTTCTGGTAATGAAGCCTAATGCAAGCCCAGCCCAGTGGGCTTCCCTTCTGTGTACGAGAGAATAGCACACTCTGCCTTATCTATCCTACTACAAATAGTTATAAAACTTTACAGATTGCACATAGCAGCTAAAAGTCACTGGAAAACAGGAGAAGAATAAACTTTGAAGGACCATTTTCTCAATTCTCTCGTGTGTTTGGGCTCAGGTCTTTCTGTAGTGGCAGGAGGAAGCAGAAAACCAGAAACCACAGACACAAAATCTGCAGGAGGGAGCCTTCATCTGATTGGTGGAACACTGGTCCCAGGAGGGTGAGGCAAGCCCCTGTTGTTTTGTTCTCTTATCTATGTACTGCTTATCTCCAGACAGGTACAGTCATGAGAACTGCATTGGAACCTCATGGTAATTAAAGACCATAGCAGATCAGAAACGAGGTCCTAGAGAGAGGGCAGAAAGGAAAGGGTTCGGGAAAGTGATTCCTTCAAGCTCCTAATTTTCGGTCTCAACCATGCAGGTGTGCTCTGATTCTAAATAATTCAAGTTTTTATACAAAAACTGAAAAATGAACTCTAAGACAGATGATCCTATTTCTAAGTTGCCACTGCAAGTTCAAGTAAGTGGGCAAAAGCTGAACAGACTATGATATGGGAACAATTTCAGAGGGCTGCTCAGAACTTGAATCCTCAACTTAACTGAGTCAACTATCTATTGAAAGGAAATTCTCGATATTTCACAGAGGATAATTTAAAAGGATTCCACTCATAGGCATCCTCCTGAATATTAACCTTCATCAGGCGATGAAAGGAGACAAAGACAGAGACCTACATTGGAGCACCGGACAGAAATCTCAAGGTCCAAATCAGGAGCAGAAGGAGAGGGAGCACGAGCAAGGAACTCAGGACCGCGAGGGGTACACCCACACACTGAGACAATGGGGATGTTCTATCGGGAACTCACCAAGGCCAGTTGGCCTGGGTCTGAAAAAGATGGGATAAATCCGGACTTGCTGAACATAGCGGACAATGAGGAATACTGAGAACTCAAGAACAATGGCAGTGGGTTTTTGATCCTACTGCACGTACTGGCTTTGGGGGAGCCTAGGCAGTTTGGATGCTCACCTTACTAGACCTGGATAGAGGTGGGCAGTCCTTGGGCTTCCAAAGGGTCAGGGAACCCTGATTGCTCTTCGAGCTGATGAGGGAGGGGAACTTGATCGGGGGAGGGGAAGGGAAATGGGAGGCGGTGGTGGGGAGGAGGCAGAAATCCTAAATAAATAAATAAATAAATAAATAAATAAATAAATAAATAAATAAATAAATAAATAAATGGATTCCACTGTCTGCATAACAGAGTAACAAGCATGTCTAGAATAAAAGCCAAAATTAATCAATACAAAGAAACTAGAAAGATCTTAAGTTGTGCAGTGAGCCAATCAACTGATACCAGTCAGAAATAACAGATAAGAATGATCTGACAGACGTTTTTGAGGAAGCCCTCCCTATAAGAATGTTTTCATGGGGCTGGCACGTGAGTCAGCAGTTAAGACACTTGGGCTCTTGCAGAAGATCTGGATTTGGCTCCTAGCACTCACACAGTGGCTCACAACCATCTATAACTCACTTTCTTCTGACTTCCACAAGAACCAGATACACACATGGGTACATAACGTGTGTGTATGCAGGCAAAAATACTCAAACATGTATTTTTTTTTTTAATTTTAAGGATGTTTTAACAAGGAAGGACCAATATTCTGGAAAAGGGTAGACCAGTAGAAAGAACTCAAGAATAAAATGGTATAATAACTCGGGGAAAGTGTGGCTATTAGTAACCACAGACGCCCACTCTTAGATATTAATTTGGATAATTAAAGCTCATGCCATACAAACACCTACATATAAGCGTTTATAGTGTTTGTAATTAGAATTATCATAAATTGAAAACAACTTGATGGATAAACAGATAATTTCCTCTTTGAGAAATAATGTATTTCTTTATGTGTATATGTAAGTGTATATGTGTTTGAGTATATGTGTATATGTTTATGTATGTACTGCAATACTGCTCAGCACACATACAAAAATTAGACTGGATATATGCAAAAGCGTAGATAAATCGCAGGTACTATATAAAGTGAAAGAAGTCAATTTGAAGAGCAAGCTACCATATGATTCAGTTCATATGACATAAAATAACGCATAGTCATGAAGACTAGACAGTGGTTACCAAGAGTAAGGATAGGAGGATAGAGTAACTACAAATGAACAATACGAGAGAATTTGAAGGAGGTTAATAAACTTCTTTAAATTTAACATTGTGTTACTTTCATATGACACCTATATATATTCACGTTCATAGAGCTAAAGTCAACTTTACTAACAACTAACTTAAACTATAAAAAGCTTTCAAAGCCCAAATTTTCTTTTTTTGTTGTTGTTATTTATTTGTTTGTTTGAGTTGTGGTTTTTTTCCAAGGCAATGCCCAAAGTTTTAAAAAGACAGAAGTTAAGTTTCTGGAATGTTTAGGAATAAAGGCATTTATAAGGAATACATTGCTTCAGATGATTGACTAGAGTGTATTTGGCCCACTGACCTTACGGCTAGTGGAACTGAGCGAACTGCTATGGTGCTGAAAATGACTTACAAAGGTGCAATCCTACCAAATACATTTCTTTTCCACTGTACATTCAAAACCAAGACCAGAATAGCACACAGAGAGAAAAATCAAAGAATACTATGTCACTCACTGCCTGTCATCAGGCGGTAACTCAGGTCTTCAGCAGAAAGATATCTAAATTACCAGAGGAGAATCTCTCTGTCTTTCAAAGATCCACTGCAATGTTAAGAATTCCACCTGGAATTCTAAGCTGTGCTCTTTTTAATCTATCCATAAAAGTGATTTTATAGTCTTTGGTATATTGAAAAGATGAGGGGATTTCACTTTCAAAATAATGGGGAAAAGTGTATGTGTCCCTACTCTTTTCACTAAATACAATGAAAAAGCCAGGCTGTGGTGGCGCATGCCTTTAATCCCAGCACTCGGGAGGCAGAGGCAGGTGGATCTCTGTGAGTTCGAGACCAGCCTGGTCTATAAGAGCTAGTTCCAGGATAGGCTCAAAACCACAGAGAAACCCTGTCTCGGAGAAAAAAAAACACACCAAAATAAATAAATAAATACATACATACATACATACATACATACATACATACATACATACAATGAAAAAATGCTAAACAATACACCTGGAAGGCTGGGAGAAGAGACTTCTGAATTTAAGGCCAGGTTAGGATACCTAGTGACTTCAAGATCGGTCTGGGCTACATAATGACTCCCATTATCAACACACACACACATACACATACACACACACACATGATTCTAAAAAGAAACCCACTGATGGATTCTCTGTTTTCCTTTTTCCCTCATGTCTTCTAGTCTTGAAAGTGAAGAAGCTGATCATCCAGAAATGCTAACAAAGTAAAGGCCCAAGGGCCCAACAAAACTAGCTTTTCCTAGTCAAAGAACCAATGGAGAGGCAGTAGAGCAACTCAGAAGATTAATAATTATTGCAGAAAAGCCAAATGTCTTAGAAGAAAAAAAAATCTGTGGCCCCACATTTACTACTGCTAGATAAAACCAAGTACAGAACACTTAGACTTCCACCCTTGACTGACTGACTATAAAGGTAAGCCACAACCCACAAACTGAAGCAGTGCAGAGAAAGACATGTAAGAATTAGGAATTTGAACCTCGCCATTCACATATATAGTCAAAGTAGACCATTAAAAGACAAAGAACTTCTAGCCACCTACCTAAGAATAATGCCTCCCTCTCTGTGTCTGTTTGCATGGAGTAACAGGCAGAGCCTAGTGGACAATCAAAATGTTGGCTACTGCTTAGCAGTAGTAAGGTAACTCCCCATTTCCCACCCTAGTCCACAGCATCAACAAAAGACAGACAGACAGCAAAGGTGAAGAACCCCTTCTATCCTTTCTAGCAACGATGTAATCAATGGAAGCCTGAGAGGGTGGGAATTCCTTGCACAACAGTAACTCAGGCCCCTGTCTTCTTCATGTGTCACTGGAGGACAGAGGGAGTGAAGCTGTCTCACCATGCAGTAATGAGATGGTTTCGCTCTTCTTACAGCTAGGTCACTGTCGGAGATTACAGAAAGGATTTCAGTGAGAGCCACGGCAGTGAAACACATCAAAGTATCCAGATTTCAACCACATATAAACTATATCAAAACAAAGAGCATCTCCACTTAAATAATGTGAGAGTTGAGATTGAGAGACAGGTTAGGATTAAATATAAAATGCTCCAGTGAATTTGGCTGAAACAAATGAATACAAAATATAAAAAAAGAGCCAAATAAAAATTCTGGAACTGAACAGCAAAGTAAGTTAACAAATGTGTTTAGCAGTTGAATACAGAAGTCAGAGAAAAGAATAATAGAATAAAAATTACCCGATCTGAACAAAAAATAAATAATACTTTTTAAAAAACTAAACAAGGCTTCAGGGAAATTGTGGAACAATAATAAATAGATCTAATCCAGAAAGGAGAGAAGAAGTAAGAGGACTGTAAAATAGTGACAGAAAAAAATTCCATGTTTGGCTACATCCCATCCCTCTCCACACACAAATACTGACTCATAGTCAAACTTCTGAAATTAATCATCTCTCCTTCTCTCAAAGAACAGTTCACAGTACAACAAATTTCTTATCAAAACTCACACAAGACAGAAGCTGTGCAATTTTTAAGTACTGAAAGAATTATAGACAAACTTAGGATCCCACACCCAGCAAAAGTATCCTTTGGGATGGCAAGATACTGGCAGCCTCAGACAAAAGGGAATTCAGAAAAATGTTTAACAGTAGACTTACCCTAAAAGGATAGCTAGAGAAATTCAATAGACATACAGAAAAAAAAAAGAAATAACACTGGAATATGAAAAAGAAATACCTTGAAACGTGATAACAAAACATAAATAGTAAGGATGCCCTCAATCTTCTTTTGAGTTTTCTACAGTATGATAAAATCCTATGACTGTCTAAAGTGTTTCTAAATGAATATGGAAAAGTATTTAAGAATTTAATTTAAGAAATGGCTCAGTCGTTAAGTGAATCGAATATTCTTTCAGAAGACCTGGTTTCTATTCACAGTACCCATATGGCGGCTCGAAAACATGTCTAACTCCAGTCCCGGAGGATGCAATGCCCTCTTCTGGCCTCCACAGGTGCTGCATGCAAGGAGTGCATACACAAACATGCAGGCAAAATACTAACACAATAAAATAAATCTTAAAAAATATTACAAATTATAAAATAAATACAAAGGGAAATATAGTAATTAAAATAGATCCGTAGACATTAAAAATGGAATATAACTATATGATCTATTAGAGAGGGAGGGGGAGGGAGAAGGGGGAGGGGAGGAAGATGGAAGGAGAGGATGAGGTAGAAATTTTCAATAAAAAATAAATTAATTTAAAAAAAGAAACTTATTTCAAAAAGACAGAATATCACCATAGAATCTTCGTTCGGTGATGGATGGAGATAGAGACAGAGACCCTCATCAGAGCAATGGACT
This sequence comes from Microtus ochrogaster, assembly GCF_000317375.1. Lineage (NCBI taxonomy): Eukaryota > Metazoa > Chordata > Mammalia > Rodentia > Cricetidae > Microtus > Microtus ochrogaster. The sequence continues at coordinate 60,916,969 of NC_022010.1, forward strand.
GAGCTCCCAAGGTCCAGTTGAAAGGCAGAAGGTGGGAGAAGATAAGCAAGGAAGTCAAGACCACGAGGGATTGATCCACCAACTGAGGCAATGTGCTTGTTCTAATGGGAGCTCACCAAACCTAGCTGGACCAAGTCTGAATGAGCATGTGATCAAACCAGACTCTGATTGTGGCTGACAATGGGGGCTGACTGAGAAGCCATTGATAAAGGCACTGGGACTTGTTTTTACAGCATGTTCTGGCTTTTTGGGACCCTAGTCTATATGGATGCACAATTCCCTAGGCCTGGATGTGGTGGGGAGGGCCTTGGACTTCCCACAAGGCAGGATTCCCTGCCCTCTCTCAAGCAGGGTGGGAGAGGGAGGAGGGGGTGTGGGGGAGCAGGAGGGGATTGGGAGAAGGGAAGGAAATGTAAATAATTGAATGGAAAAATAAAAATTTAAAAAAAAACGATGACAGGTAAATTAAAAGTAAATAAAAAGAAATATTATGCTATATAAAGGTCCCTCAAAATATAATAAGAATACTACTTTAATCAGATAACACTTCAGAACAAAGGCAATTATAAGAGACAGGGACATTATACATGACAAAAAGATCATAATCTCTACAAATATGCCAACCCTAAACACGTGTAATATTAAGAATGTACAGAACTGAAATCATTTACAGGCAAACCTACAACAAACAACAGTGAAAAACAGCAACGCTCTTATTCAGTAATTGACAGAACAATTAGGCAAAAAAATCAACATACACAATAACTCAGTGATCTTACCAATCAACAGTTATCTCATTGACCTTTACAGACTACTTACTTGACCCAACAGCAGTAAATATACATTACTTTTCAAATGTCCAAGAAACACATACCAAGACAGTTCAAATTGATACACAGACTTAAAAAAGATCCCAGTAAAATTTTTGTAGAGGTGGTAGGTACACCAATTTTTTTTTCAGATTTTAAACAGAAAGCCAAAGGAATTGGGATAGCTAAAAACAATTAAAAATTAATAAAGAAATAATAAACTTCCTTGATTTTAAGACATGCAACTATAGCAATTAAGAATGCATATCAGAAACATCTAGAACAATAAAATAATAGACAACCCCAAAATAAACTCACACAAATATTCTTATCTTATTTTTAAGGAGGGTAACGAGAAAAGTAACGACAGCTTTCCAAATAAATGGCATTGAAGTAAGCAGATATCCATGGAGACAGACACAGACTTTATTTAATTAATTAATGACGAAAGCATGTACATGAATGTTGGCGGCATCTTTGTTCATGATGGTTCCATATTCAAAATACCCTGCATGTTTTAAGAAAATTAATAAACTATGATATCTCCAGAATAAGGAATACTAGTCAGCAATAAAAAAGGAACTGCTGATACACACACAATTTATATGACTCTCCAGAAAGTAGTCTGACTCCACAAGTCAGTCTCAAGAGACTACTCACCTACTATGTAACTTTAGTTCTAAAGCAGTTTTGAAATGACAAAATATAGACAGGAACAGACATTGTTTCCAAGGAGCTGTAAAGGACTAAGGAAAAGGGAAGTGAATGTGTCTATAATGACAGGGGTCCCTGGGATGCTGGAAAGGTTGACTGTAGTATGCAGGTACTCTGTAAGCCATGTGAAATAAGTGACCATGGGTGGAACCCAAGCGGCAGGCATAGGAAATATCTGCATTCTTTCTTATAAGCACATGTAAGTCTACAACTACCTCGATAAACAATCAACATAAACATACAGCAAAACTAGTAAGAAGCAATGATCAAAATGCCGTTCTGTGCCGTAGGCTGTGTCCTTAGCAGTGCCTTGGGCTGAAGTTCCCCAGTCAGCCTTCATTATTCTATTTTCCTGAGTTGATCTGAGGGCTTCAGGTATCACATGCGGATTATTGTCAAATTTGTATTTCAAGCCCATTTCTCTCTTCCAAAGCCCAGACATATTTTACTTTTAAATGAGTACTTCAACCTACTTATCTCACAGACACTTCAATATTGGAATTTAAACATACCGTGTTTCCCCTTTAAAGCCCCAGATGTACTTCTCTTGGGGCTTCCCCTGCTTCTGTAGTTGTCGCTTACTATGATCTGAAGGCTTACATACATCTAAAATTTTTATGTTGAAATCCTATTCCTTGAGGTGAGGGATTTTAGGATAGGGTCATTGGGAGAAGAAGTCAGGAAGGAAGAGAGCTCATGGACACATTAGTGCCTTCACTTGTTAAAAGAACTCAAAGAGCTACCTTGCTCTTTTCACTATGTAAGTACAGAGTAGGAAAGCGTAATCCAAAGCCAGCAGATGAGACCTTACTAGACTATCTTATCTGCTTCATCTCCTGAAGAGTAAGAAATAAACCTCTGTTATTTACAAGTTACCCAGTCTGAACAGGCTAAGATATTGCTATACCATTCAACCCACCCAAAAATGATCATGCTGGTGTGTGGTTTATTCTGCCTCACTTACTATCGCATATGCAACCATAGAACTCAACATACAGTAAATCAGTCCACTTTTCTAGTGCCATCATCTTGTTAAAACCTGTAATTGTCCTGTCTGATATCCTCCTGTAGAAACTAAATAGAACCCTATGAAGTGTGACCCCAAACACTTTTCTCTTGTTTAAAAATGTTCAACATTACCAACATGCTTCTTATAAACCTTCTCATCACATACCAAATCCAATAAATTCTGGTTTCTGTTTGCACCACGCCACTCTTCAGACACATTTCTGAACTCTAGCCAGAATAATAATTCTGGTTTCTTCAAGGCATTCTATTTGCGCATTGCATTTCCTCCTACCACCCCCATCCGAAAAAAAACCCAAAAAACAAAAAACTAATATCTAATCTCATCACTACCTCTAAGACAGTCTCATGAGCCTCAACCTAAAATAGACCCTTGTTACACAATGAACAGGATACCCATACAACTTCAAGTACAACCTAACCAAATGAAAACATATGTCGGGCGATGGTGGCACATGCCTTTAATCCTAGGACTCAGAAGGCAGAGACAGGTGGATCTATCTCTGTGAGTTCAGGATCAGCCTGATCTACAGAAAGTTTCAGGACCAGCTCCAAAGCTACAGAGAAACCCTGTCTTGAAAATAAAAAAAAATTTAAAAAATTCATACAAGGTACTTTTGATACTTTTCATACTTATAGTAAATATCAATGTATATTTCAAAATATAAGTCATAACTTGTTGGCTTGGTGTCTTACTTGTGTTAACTTAGGCCTGCTTGATAGGTACCTATGATCCACTGTCTCTGAAGCTTTCATAATATGAAGTATAATAATATTTCTAATCAAAAGTTTCATCATTCATTAACCATGACTTTTACCTGTTATAAATACTTCAGCAACCAGTACACTATTTTCTTACAATTCCTTGACATTTAGTACACTTTAAGGGGCAACTTCATACATGTGTGTGTGCAGCTGTTTATATACATGTGCACATAAGCAAATACATGAACATTTTTAGAGGTTCCTAAGTTCCCTATGAACAGACAATGTTTAACATTCTGTTGACCCTAAAGTCAGACATCCAACATTCTTTCTGAAGTGTGATACCCTCCACCCACTCTCTTAATAATGTTAATTCTCAGGAAAATGACTGACATAGTGCATAATATAAGAAGTAATTGTTTGGAAGCTGTAGAAAACAGTTTATAAGCACTGTCTAAACAGTTACTTAGACGGGTTAAGGTTTTAATTCTTTATGACTTTTGTTCTTGCCCTTTATTGTCACAGCTCTGAACACAGCCAAATCCCATCTCACGGGTTATTTTAGTTCTTCATATTTTGTACTGCTCAGGAGGTAGCTAATTCTACTAGTAATCATACCTTCATCTATTTGTCACAAGGCTTTATGACTGCACAGTTCTATATAGTATTTCCACACAAAGTTTCTGGTTCTACAAGTATTCAATTGCCAGGCAGTGGTGGCACATGCCTTTAATCCCAGCCCTTGGAGGCAGAGACAGGCAGATCTCTGTGAGTTCCAGAATAGCCAAGAAAGACTGTTACACAGAGAAGCCTTGTCTGGAAAAAAACAAAACAAACAAACAAAATACAGGCATTCAATCTTCACCTCCAGAAAATGAAAAGATCTTGTTAAAAGCACAGGTATGAAAAACAATGAAGTATTCATAGAAATAGATTTTAGGATATGAGACAAGAAGACAAGCCATGTAAAAGTAAACAAGTATTAGGCAAGTCATACAAAATATGATACAAAGTAGAAAATGGAGATGAAGAACCATTGGAGCAGAGGGAACAGGGAAGCTCAAAAACAACTCCACTCAAATTACTCTACCTTTAGACCAAGAAAACCACAGGCTTCTAAATTGTTAAGACTCACACAGCATCAGACCTAATTAGCCAAAACATTGAAAAATAGCCTGGTCTGCCTGGCTAAATGTACTTATTTTTTAAAAAGCCATTCTGTTTCTATAACTGCCACTGAAGATATTTCTGAAATGTATTGAAGTATACTTTCATTCCCCACACATGCAGTACAATGAATGTAATTAAGCCCATCACTGCTGATGATGTAGCTCACCAGGTAGTAGCAGACATGTTCCAGTGGGACCATCAAATTTCACTGGAAGATGCGGCCATTCTGGTGAGGGGTAGGAAGATGGGCTCACGGCTATTTAGTCTCCGGAAACTCCTTTCTTCTTTACTGCACTGTTTAAAATCAATTTTTTAAAGCAGGAGGGGAAAAGAAGCTTATTTTCCTATAAGTCAAGAGAAGGAAAAATAAACCTGGTTATCTGAGCTCCTACTGTATCACTGGAGCTTTTCTAAAGTAATAGGTATTCTTGAAAAATCTGTTCCATTTGCAACACTGTTAAAGCAATGAGTGCCCCAGGGCAGAGCCTGGGAATAAGAAAGGTAAAATCCAATTCCTAGGTGAAGAAAGAAGGAATGGGGGGTGGGGGGGGGGGGGGGGCAAGTAGTAACCAAGCATTTACTAAATGTTTTAATGTACTCAGTACTGTCAGTACTGTGCAGACATACAGAGCTACAGCAAAACTTCCCCTTCCTATGCCTCAGTTTCTTCATCTGCAAATTTGAAGACTGACCATATATGTCTCTGCCTTAACATATAAAAGCTCTCCCTGCTGATTCACTCAGAGCAAGCTGGTGTTACTCTTCCACCAACTCTGAATATGTATAGATACCAATGGGGATGAGGGCAAGAGAAACTGAAAGGAAAGGGGAAATGGAGGAGGGGAAGAAGGGGAGCAAGGATGATAGGCGGTAGTGGGATTATCTAGATCTCCAAAGAAAAATAGTCAAGCTACCCAAATTTCTAAGAAAATTATTCTTTGCAAATAACTTAGGAATAATAATTACTCCTCTCTTTTTTGCTTTGGGCAGAAGAGTAAATGAATACCAAATCCACAATGGCCACATGCTAATGTTGTGGGTTCAATTTTATTACCTAGGAACAGGAAAGTGAAGAGTCACTATAGAGAAGCTCTCTGCTGCCTTTCAGGTTTCTCTGTCATTCTACCCTGATGAGCTGCAATGGGTGCTCGAGCTGCACACTAGGAACACTGCAGGGTACGGCAAGCTGTGCATGCAAAGACTAACAGTATGACCTTCCATAAGTCATCTGCTCCTTGACAAACATTTCTTCTATTTCTGTCATTCATTGAGTGCGTTTTCACAAGACCAGTGAGATGGCTCACAGGGTAAAAGTACCTGCTTCAAGCCCAGTGACCTGAGTTTGACTGAGGGAATAACATGGTGGAAAGAGAGAACTAAGCCCCAAAGGTTATCCTCTGACCTGCACACACAAGTATGCAAGTGGACACACATGTAAATAAGCAAATGTAATAAAAATATAAATGTTATGATAAATGCATTTCCTATTGATATTTCATGTTATTTTGATAGACTAAATCTAGTTTTAGGGAAACATTTGATGAAATACTGAATAGGGACAGTATGACAGACTGTTAAGTCAAATGGATTCTTAACTATGAATTGCAGGCTTTGAATAATGAATTGAAGGAAACACTGGAGAGTTGGACTTAATTAACAAGACTAATTGTAAGTCCAAATGAACCCACAGATCACTCTTTAAAACTGTTGCTATATATACAAGTGGTGGTACATACTTGTAATCCCAGCAACATCTGGTAGGATGGGGCGGGAGGATCAACAAGTTCAAAGCTAGACTGGAGTATATAGCAAGACCCCATCTCATAAACAAACAACAAACACACACACACACACACACACACACACACACACACACACACGAGAAAAACCTGGCACTGAGTTCGGCCATGTTATATATGCAGATGTGTAGGATAACTAACTGCTCCTCTTGTCCTTTGTTTCCTAAGTGTAAATCCTAGAACTAGGAAAGGAAAACCTACAATCATGGAATAGGGGAGGTCTAATTTAAGTATAGTTCACCTGAAAAAGAGCCTTAGCTGACTTCATGTAGTCAAAAGCGCCAAGGTCAACTTAACCATTAAAAACCCAAGTAGATATATTTCAGAACAAGGGGCTACAGCACCGTTCTGTCTCTCTGTCCTCCGCATCCTGTGCTGGACATCACACAGATAGCCAAAATGACAGTAGAGTGCAAGGGCATCCTATTTAAGAGTGATATTGGCAAACAAGGGCAATTCAAAGAAGGGGGATCAGCAAAATGGAAAAGGAATTCTAAACACTGATGAAGTTAGGAAAATTCTTAAAAAGTTACGTCTTGAGGAATAAAGACTGTTGAATATCTGAAGGGCTGTGTGTGACAGAATTCAGACCTTGGAGGACACATGCCAAAAGCAGATCTGGTGACCACTCAGATGCTATACATAAAGAATCAGAAGCTGGATGTTTAGTTGATGCAACTGTTCACAGTTCTGACTAAATTAGAAATAGGAGAAAATGATTTTGAGACTATCAATACCCCGGCTCCACCTCAATCAATTAATTTACAACCTCTGGAGGAAAGAAAGACTGGGTAACGGTAGTAAACACTCTCCTTGGTTTTTAACACGCAGCTGAACATAAAAATGACTACAGTAAACACTGAGTGTATGGTGTCGGTGTATGGTGTCATTGGAGTTCTTCCTAGGACCATTCATTCATTCACTCACATGTTCTGTTATTCTTCTCTGGTGTTAGGAACTGAACCACAAGTTTCCCAGCAGTTAGTAACACTCCCCCAGCCCTATAACCTTTTACATATTTAGCTTGCTAATATCGTCTACAAGCATGAAGATTTGCTCTTCGTAAATATTTGAGAAGTTAAATCTCCTTTAAAGAACAAAATACTCTCCTAGAGGATAGAACTTAAGTTTGGTTATGATACTTAGCATCTATTTATAACAACAGGTTTCGAGATTTCTGTGCTAATGGTGTGCAAGAGCATGTGCCCCATAATACGGAAATAACTATAATTTAATTACAAAATATTACTAACTGGAAACATGCCAACATTTAAGAACTCTTCAGTTTCTTTCCTGACAAAAATAATTAAAATCGAATATAAAATACTTCATAGTTTGGATGGTTTCTGTCACTAATAGCTTATCCAATCACCCACATGATAAAATATTATATATTTTACTATTTTTGATATATTCTAAAATTTTCTGTAATAGAATATCCTGATTTTAAGTAGTAAAATGTCACGAGGTTCCTTCAGTGTTGGTTATATTGTTGTTCATAATCCTTGCCCTTGACTACTTAATAAAAACATCATAATTGCTTTCAAAAAGACAGCCATGAGTATTCAAAACGCTCTGAGCAGGCATCACTGGTCATGGGCTATGCCTCCGAATTTTAGTGGTACCTCCAGATTTTCCCACTGCCATGTAATACACCCTCTAAACTTTAAAGCTTCCACTTTAGACTATGGTAAAGCACCAACCATTTCCTTTTACATTTGCCATCTGCCAGTTCAGAAAGCTCCTAATGAGTCTGAAGCTTCTTCGAGGCCACTTGAAGTCTCTCTCATTAATCTCTGTCATGTGGTTCATAAATAATGAGACAGGTACTAAAGATCATCATCTTGTTTACTGACAAACACCACCAAAAGAGTCTGCACTAACACCCTAAATTTCACTAGACCCAGGATGGCCAGGCCTGAAGGAGTTCTGATGTGGGGACAGAACACACAGATTTAACATTTTTTTTTTAACCATTAAGCTAGTTAACTGCACTAGGTTTCAAGTAACGATTGCCCTTTCCATATCAAAACACTAGTAAGAATTACGATCGTACAACAGCTGAGCAGCTGCTGGCCTGGCAGTTCGCTCCACGGCCAACAGTCAGTCACCTTTCCGTTTTCCAAGCACATACCTCTCACAGAAATGTTTTCAGTGCAGCAGTCTACTGAGCTGGTTGTAACACCGGCACGATGTGACAACACAATTCATGATGGTTTTGCTTTTTCAGCCTGCACCTTTTTCTTTAAAAAAAAAAAAAAAATCTTTTCCTTTCAATCTGTCCACCAAAAAAAAAAAAAACCAAACCAACAAGACTTACAGAAAACCTGCCTTAGTCTTACAAATATAATGCTTTCAGTGAAGGCAGACCAGCTCTACACAACAGCTTTCAGAGAAGCAGGAAGCTGATCTGAGCAGCAGAGAGCAGGGATGGGGCGGAGCAGAAAGGAACTGAGCTGGAGAGAGGGAAGCACAGACAGTCCTGGCGGCTTCTAGTTAGCTATTGACAGTTTCATCTAATAGCATGGGTTTATGAACAGGAGCATCAAGCCTGTCATTCCTTTCCTTTCTTTTACGAATCTCTTCCAATCTAGTGAACTATTACACAGGGAAAGTAGGGCCTCCAGTTGCAGGGAAATGATGTAAGTTTCCCACTCCCACCAGTCCCTGCTCTGCCAATCCACCTCTACTCTGACCTGTGGCTATCCCCTCCCCATCTCCCTCCCCTTCCCCCCCACAGCCCAGGAGCTTAGGGCCCCCAGCTTGCCCAGCCCTAACACAGGGTAGGAGAAAGTATTCAGCAGTGGATAAGGCACATTCGTTTTGTTTTGTTTTGTTTTGTTTTGTTTTGTTTTGTTTTGTTTTAGGAAACTCCTCAAAGAAAAAGTAAAGGCTTTTCTATTTAAAAAACAATGCTGAATAGCCCAAAGCTAGTCAGTCCACAGGATAAAGGATATTAAGTAGGACTGGGGTAAGGAATGCAATTTAGCCAAAGGCAGCAGGTATGAGGTAGCACAGCAAGTAATGCTGGAGTCAGGAAGCTCAGGTCTACTTTCCTCATACCTGTGTAACCTGGGGCTACTGGCTTAACCCAAGGCTTCCCTCTTGGGTTAGGGAAGGAAGAATCTAAATATCAGGAGATCTCTTACACTATGGGAATTTTATGAATTGACACCTCCTAAAAAATAAAGCAGGAGCCAAAAAGTAATCTGTGGCTGTTTACTTATAAAATTGTATATAATTCCTTATATTAATCTATTTAAAATATGCTTTGCCAAAATTGACCATACAAAATGACTAACAAGAGATATACAGGAGGAAGAGTTAGAGGGAACTCAGTGTTGATCCTGATCTGGGGAACTTATACATTAAGACACGCTCAAGAAGGACAGCTTATCAACAGATGTATGGAAGCAGCTAAGACCCATGTTATTACCCTAAGACATTTACTATGTACCTGGGCCAGCACGGCTCAAGGTTAAAAAACACACCAAACTTAAATGGAGTATAAATAAATAAACAGACATGTCTTAAATTAAGAGCCCATAACACATGCTTTCTAGCATACTAGCCTTCAAATGGGAATATACAAACTCCTGTTAGTATTTAAGTGCCCCCCTAGGTCACTTTCATTCGTACGCCTCTCTAAAGCGGGCCAACTTTGGACTGTGCTTTCAGAGGATGGAGGCTTTTCCTATCTCCCCTTTCCAGCCCTCTTCTCCCATTTTACACAGTTAGAGCTCACATCTCACACCAACAAACTTAACTCTGAGGAGAGTAGCGAGAACCAACCAAACTCCTTACAGGATACAAGGTGACAATTAGTATTGCCAGTGGATCATGAATGGTCCTAGACTACTCATTCTTCTGCAACTCCAGTAGCTTGCCAACTTGTAACTTAAAATTGGAGGACGACCAATTGAATCATCCACTGATAAATCATTAAAGATATTTTTAACTGATGGATCACTGTGTTCATGAATATAACCCACAAATTCTCCCCACAGAATATTTCTCATTCTTTTCAAGGCTATCTATATAAACAAAATTTCACATTATATACACTAGAAGGAATGAAAATGAGTATTAATCTTGAATAATGCTAATCCACCAATTATAAAAAAACACCAATAATGCATTTTATTAAAAATTAAATGTTAATTAAAATATTTTACCTCTAATATTTTAAAAAATTCTTGATTTAATGCATGTTATTATGATCAGTGTGCACTAATTACTTCGATAGGTTTTTAAATAAGAGCCATATGGTCTTATAAATTAAAAGTTTTATCATAGATGTATGAAATGTTCCCTAATAAAATGTTAAACATAGTAATAGTAAGGTAAAATCCAGTGAGAAAAATACAAGAAAAAGTTCAGGCACAACTAAAAGATAATTAGTAAAAGGACAGTGAAGAATAACAAAGCTTGACTGTTTGACTAAAATAAATATACTTGATCATGAAAAGAGCCCATTCTGTGGAGATACGTGATATCTGTAATAAAATAACAAATATACCATCAACAAAAAATTTAAACTTGTAAATTTCTTAATTTCAATTGAAAATAAATGAGAGAATGACTGTATTTTCCAAATCATTTTACCAAAACAATAATGTGAACATCATTCTGGTCTACTCCTTCTTTCCACCCATAGAATTTTCAAGAATGAACAAAAACGCAGCAAACAAGAACAAATAGAGCCATGTAGACCCTCAGATGAAACGCTGGAATGACTAAGCTGCCAGGCTGACCTCTGTTCTTGTTTCCTAATTCTAAACCATTCTGTATGAAAATCTTTCTAAAACAGAGGACTTGCTTTCATCACCATAATTCAGCCTACCCTAGTGTTCCCCAGGAAGTTATCAGTAGCACCAATCCTGCTGAGTATTCAGGTCCCCCAAACCAGGAGGTTCCTTTAGAGGAATTCTGCATGTCTACCAGGAAGCCCTTGAGCAGGCTAATCCCTGGCTCCTGTTCCCTAGCTCCTGCTTACACTGCAAACTCCAGAGAAGGGGGAGGGGGACTGGAACAGACCTCTAACACCCTTCACTGGAAAAAGAAGCTAATAACTTCTTCAACTATCTCACAAAACAAAGTGGGTTTTGAGCATGCATGTGCTTCACTTAAAGATTCTTATTAAAATGTATTTGCCTGGCCAGGTGGTGGCATGCGCTTTTAATCTCAGCACGTAGGAGGTAGAGGCAGGAGGATTTCTGTGAGTTTCAGGCCAGTCTGGTCTACAAAGTGAGTTCCAGGACAGCCAAGGTTATACAGAGAAACCCTGTCTTGGAAAAGCAAAGGGAAAGAAGAAATGATGCTGCTGTGGCTTTTCCACCCTCGGTCAGGTTCCTCCTAAACTTTATCAGCACCTGCAGGAACCCTTCTCCCTCCCATTCTAATTGCTACAGGTGTGGAAATCAGCCAAAAGTGAGATCTCTTTCATCCTAATAAAAATGGATTAAGTAATGTGACAACCATAAAACACATCACGTTTGTGACACTTATTTCCAGAGGTCATATAGGTTCCAGATCAGTGCTACTAAGTGCAGAGTAATGGACACAAAACTTTAACTGTGTGTGTGTCTCTGCAAGGCTCAATCTGCTTGGCTAGAACTGATTCTCGGGATGCTTCAATGTACTTTAAATATGTAATGTTGGTTTATTTTAATATCAGATCCACTCCCATCTAATCATTCACACAAATTGTTATTACTATTATTAATCATCTGTTCACTAAATGTTTTTGCTTATTGTTCTGTTTGGTACTTGAGATTTCCGAGCTGCTAGCTCAGCCAGTGCTCCAAGCCTTTGGACTTCTTCAAATATAAAGGGAAGTACCAAATAAGCCTTCCACTTTTAAGAAACAATAAATACAATCAAGTAACAACAGCTAGAAGATAAAGTCTTTTAAAGTTAACGCATACTTTCTATCCTATTTTGAGTATCCATATCATAAGTTAAGACCACTGTTCTCATGAACTATTATTATACTCTATAAAATGCTGCCATCATTTCCAGGTATTGACTACAAATGTAAGTCTCATATTACTGAAGAGAATTGCTCAGGATTACAAATCAAAACATGAATGCCAGAATATGAATGCAAGCCTGTATGTAGACAGTCCAGCAAAGTCCCCTGCTCAGGCTCCACTGAAACAGCAGCAAGGAAAGGTAGCAGCAGCCCTACCCAATCTGTGCCCGGGGAGGCACCTTGCTTTAGTCAAGAGCAGACAGGCATTCTACACTTATACAGATCTGGATTTGACTCCAGAAAAATTGATCTGTGGGTAGGTTATATAATTTTCTCAAACCTCAATTTCCTCACTACAAAAAATAATAGCACTTGCAAGGGATCAAGAACATACTATCCTTAGTATACCACCACAGTTACTAGTAAGAGTTTTCTAAATAATAATTAAAATAGTAATAGTAATATATGATGTAATATTCCTTTGTCTAATATCTCCAGTAATTCTATTATATAGAAAGTATGATTTTAGCCGTGGGATGGTGGCGCACGCCTTTAATCCCAGCACTCGGGAGGCAGAGGCAGGAGGATCTCTGTGAGTTCTAGACCAGCCTGGTCTACAGAGCTAGTTCCAGGACAGGCTCCAAAGCCAGAGAAACCTTGTCTCGAAAACCAAAAAATAAAAAAAAAAAAAGTATGATTTTAATTGTCTTTTATCAATGAAGAAAGATGTTGTCCAAGACACTGTCAAATTTGCCTAGGTCACAGTGTTAAGTGTAAGAGATGATGCTGATGTTAACTAAGTAGCATGACTATGGATCTCACAGTCAGAACTATAGGCTCTGAAAATAATCACATTACCAACCACCCTGACCTCACTATTATCACCATCTGAATCTCCACCTTTACCACCTACTTTTTCTGCAGTTAGCTTGAAGGCCTTACGTCTAGTAGTCATCCCAGTAATAGCATATAAGAAGTGGCAAAGAACTGAGAATGAAGGGGATAAGGAGTTTAGAGGAATCCAAAACAAGGCTGGACCCTAGAGGAAAAAATATGGAGGAACTAAATAGAAGCTTGACACCAAGAATGTAATACAGGGAGAGAAAGGGAAACGTAATACCAAATTATATAAGGTGCCTAAAAGAATAAAAAGAAAACTGACAAATCCTTGCCTGTTTAATAACTGCTATCTGACCCTGTTGGGGGAAAGTAACCATTTTAATCAACAATCACTGATATGTGCAACCATGGTGAGAAGCATTTATATCTCCAACTATCAAGGTATCAAGATGCCCCTCAACTGTTAAACTGCAAATCTAGCTTTTTACATTCATACAAAACTATTTCCTGGGTTGCTTAGAGTATCTGTGTTTTGGCTTTTAATATACATTATTTTCTCTATAGCTTCAATTTAAATCTTAAAAGACTTTTTACCCTACATACAGGGTTTAGGGAAAATCACATTTGCTCATTGTCTTCAGAAGCATCAGGCTGTGTACTACATGTGCCTAATCATTAGACCTCTGATGGCCTCATCTGTGATTCGGTTTTGGTTTCCCCATTTGCCCTACCAAACAGGAACAATGGTGCACACACAAAAGTTCAGTACCTAGTCCACTGTATAGCTGTCAATTCAGAACCAAAACTGTCACAAAGTTTTTAATAGTACTTTCTATCTGAAAGATTCAAGAGTTTCTTGCCACTGAAACGGCTCTCAAAAGATCTGTTATCTTAGATCTCAAGTGACTAAGGTTTAGCAAATTAGTGATTACTTTCACTGGCAAGTAGTTGGGAAAGTGAAAAGGAACGCGACTAAGTTGATATTTCAGAGCTCATATTCTTGAGTATATGTTTCGTATTCAGTTTTCAGACTAAATGTACACCTTGGACTCATGATCACATATAACCTATTAACAATCTCAGAAACTTATCAATCCCGTGTGTGTGTGTGTGTGTGTGTGTGTGTGTGTGTGTGTGTGTGTGTGTGCATTTCCACTACAGGGGTGAGCACAAGATCACTGTCAGACGAACATGTTCAGATTGGCTGACTCATTGACTGCTATGATCAGAAGTGCCACAGGTCAAATGAAGACCAAACTTGAACTACCAAGGCTGTGTTAAAAGACATAGTAGAACCCAAGAGGTTTCTAAGAATAGATAATTAGCTTTATAAAATTATACAGTTATGATCATATCTAGTCAGAGAATTTTACAAACATTCTTGTCGCTTTTACTTCTCCACTCCTCAAAAATATCGTGCTGACAACACTTTTTGCTTTAATCTGGATCACACTTGGGTGTGTGTGCTTGTTGCAGAGGACTGGACACAGGCTAAGTAGATGTTCTACCATGCATCCGTAGCCATACACCTAATAATGATCTTAATACACCTTTTTTATTAATATAAGAAAATAGATTACATTTTTGGCTTCACACTCTTTCAGATTTTAACAAGTACAAAAATCATTAAATTGAAGAACTAATTAATTCCTAATATAAGCTATAGGCAAATCTAACAACAACTAAATTATATTTGTAAAGTCAAAATTTTTAACATAAAGTATTGAGTATCAAAATAATTATAAAAGACATTATATAAGATTGCAAATAATTCACTGGAAAGTTAAAAATTCATTCATACCGCATACTTTCAAATATTTCCCTCTTTCCATTCATAAAATCTTACTAAGAATATTTCAATCACTTTCATTATTCTGTCTCAATGGAACATTTCTTTCATTGGTAGACATCTTTTTTTAAACATTTTTTTTACTTTATGTGCATTGGTATTTTGCCTGCATATGTCTATGTAAGGGTGTTGGAGTCCCTGGAACTGGAGTTACAGAAATTGTTAGCTGTCATGTGGGTGCTGGGAACTGAAGCTGGGTCCTCTGAAGAGCAGTCAGTGCTCTTAACCACTAAGTCATCTCTCCAATCCCATTAGGCACCTTGAGATAAATGCATGTTACTGTAAGACTTGGGCCTTTTCTTCCTTGTAAGCTGGTACCAGTATGAACAGTGTGTACCCACAGTTTATATTTTCCAAAAATTAAATAAATTATATCTAACAGAAATGTATTCTCCCAGCCAGGCAGTGGTGGCACACACCTTTAATCCTAGCACTTGGGAGGCAGAGGCAGGCAGATCTCTGATTTCCAGGTCAGCCTGGTCTACAGAGTGAATTTCAGAACTGCCAAGGCTACACAGAGAAACCCTGTCTCAGATTTAAATTAAAAAAAAAAAAAAGAAAAGAAATACATTCTCCCACCTCAGTACATATTTGGTTTATTTGCATGCTATTTGTGTGTGTGTGTGTGTGTGTGTGTGTGTGCGCGCGCGCGCGTGCATAGATATGCACACATATATGCAATATGCATGTCTGTGTGCACATTTCTCTGGAGGCCAGAGAACAATCTAAGATGTTCCTCAGGAGCTGTCCTTCATGTTTTTGGGAGACTGAGTCTCTCCCTGACTTGAAACTCACCAAGTAGGCTAAGCTGGATAACCAGAAACCCTTAAAATCAGCTTACCTCTACCTGCCCAAGGCTTGTGGATGCCAGCTACCATGTGGCCACAAGTTCTGGAATTCAAATAGGAGACCTTGTGTCTGACAAGGAAAGCACTTACTTGACTTAGTGATCTAATTGACTGCCTGTAGAATATTCCTTCTACATCCTTTTAACTGAGAGACTTTATATTTGAAAGTTATAATTTAAAAGTTTTTTAGCAAAGTCTTTCTGGTTACAGAGACATCTAAAATTCATGTACACGATCCAAATATTTACCAAAAGAAATTTAGCAAACATACTTTGCAAAAAACATTCACTTTAGAGAAAGCCACCACGGTCACTATTACTCCCACTTTACCAAAAAAAGACAACCTTGATCCAGAAAGGTGAGTCAACATGTCACCTACTTAAGCTGTAGAGTCAAAATCGTAACTAGGTTTTCTTACTCCAAATCCAGTGCTTTTAGCATGCCAGAAAGTCATCAAAATATTTGTCAACACTATGCAGGGAGGCACAGAATGTTCCCAGAATTCTAAATGATTCTTCCTTCTCGAACCAATCACATCTAATTAACTATGTAAGTAACAAGTCTTACATTTTTTTTGAATGGGCTCTCACTGTCTCCCTGAATAATCTAAGCATAGTTTGATCTATCATTATTACTATTATTATTATTATTATTTCTGTGACTTTCTTCACCATGCTATGAAAATGTCAAAGGAGTTTGATGGAAAATGGTATAACTTTTTTTCTTTAGATGGGTATCATAGTAAAAGATAAATCTGAAGGCTCTCTTAAGATACAGCACCAAGACAAAAAAGTACTGATGTAACTTAGTGTGCAATTTCCTGCTGAAGAATGGATGGGTGGTCTATCAGGGACGTCATCAACCTTTAGGAAATTGGCTGATTCCTAAGGGTGGGTGATGCCTGGAAGCGGGCCTTATTTTGAGTCGTGTTAGGGAAATAAGGTCATGAAAGGTCAGCAAGTAGGTTTCCAGAGATACTGGAACAGGCGTACTGTGACTCCATTGGAACCACACTCGACTGTGCTACCACAGCAGAGTGGCATCCCTGCCCCCACACTACAAAACCGTTTACTCGCCATTATTGGCCCTAATCTTTGTGTTGGGTACAGGCCCATGACACAGCTTTACATGATGAAATAAATGATGAGTTAGTAAGCTTCAAGACATGAGACAGAAAGGCAAGCAGACCACACGGTCAACGGATGATCTATGTGGAGGCAGGTGGGGACTCTGAGCAGGGTTTAAACTGCAGAGTATCATAAAGAAGCAAGGCAAAGCAAGGCAGGTAAAAACTTAAACAGGTGCACATATATAAATGCACATTAAGAACTTTCAGTTTAGCCATGCTATAAGGCATTTAAGTATTATGGCAATTATTTGACTTTTAATTAAATCTTCATATTTAAGTGGTCCAACCTGGTGACAAGGAGCCCATGGAATGGTTCCTTATGAAAACGATTTTAATGATTTTTACAAAGGCTCACTTTAAGGAAATACTTGAAACATAAAATTGTAAAACTGCATATTATAGATGTGAAACCATATTTCGGGGGTGACAGGATTAAATCAAGATAAATGGATCATTTTAGACCCCAAAAATAATGAAAAGCAATAAAAGAATAACCAAAATGCATAGCTTATCAAGCAAAGTTGCTAGCCAACTATGAAAATCACACTCACACAAAAATTCCTTTTCCTAAATTCTGTTCATTCTCTAAATACATCTGTGTGCCTCACCTGTGATTCAAAGGGCAAAATTCTCAAAACAGGTACAGAAATTCTGTAATGAACAATAATCAGGACAACTGTTCTTTCTGATACCTTTCCAGAGTAAAAAAAGAGGAAATTCCACCTCTGCTACTCTGTGTGTGTGTGTGTGTGCGCGCGCGCGCGCTTGCGCGTGCGTGAGAGAAAGAGAGAGAGATGGAGAGAGAGACAGAGACAGAGAGAGAGAGAGACAGAGAGAGAGCACATAGAGCACATGTGTGTATGTGCTGGGATCAAATCCATAACCTTGTGCTATGCCCTCAGCCTCACTTCTGAAACCCTAAAAGGGAACTCTAGGTGGTACTACTCAAAAACCACATCAAGACCTAGGCTCCTCTGCTTCGCGGTGCCAACTGAAATCAACTGAACTTTCAAACCAACGGTGCTGCACTGAAAGCAGATAGCAAATGTGAATCATTTGTTATCACTTCAGTTATATTTTTCTTCTTAGATTCATTTATTTTATTTATGTGCTTGAGTGTTTTGTTACATGTAACTTATATGCATCACATGAGTCCCTGGTGGCCACAACATTCAAAAGAGGGCTTCAGACCTCCTGAAACTGGAGTTTGGGGTGGTTGTGAGCCACCTCGGGGGTGCTAGAACTGAACCCAGGTCCTCTGTAAGACAAACATGAGTTATAATATAAGCTCTCTCCAGCCGCTTCTGTTATGTTTCAGCTTTCAGATAATTACCTGAAAGAAGAGGGAACCTGATCAATAAGGCAGTCTGGAAGCAAAAGAAAAGCCACTGGATCAGGAAGCAGAAAACTCAGAGAATAATTCAGGATTAGGATTTAACTCCATTGACCATAATAATTCTTCTATCTAATAACTGTTTTCTCAGTTGTTTTATAAGAGCCTAGAGGGTGAAGCAGGTGAAATACATCATCCCTAATTCAGTATTTTTGTATTACTTGGGATTTTTAAAATATCAGTAATCTTACATAATTTATGATGACTCCTTTTTTTACTTAACTTGGGACTTTATATTCATAAGTTTTCATTGGTAGATATGTGATTTCTGTTGACATAAATACAACAAAGTCACATGACTACTGACATTTGATCCTCAGTGTCTAGCCCGGCAACCCCAAATCCTAGCACATGGTAGGAATCCTATCTCTATCGTGATATATGCACAATTTTTACCCCATCCTTTTCTACTTTTATGCTATTTTTAAAAAATAACACTGATTTTTCTTATATTACTAAAAATATTAGTTGACATAATCTTAATGACTGAACAAAAAATAGATGCATTTAAAAGTAAAATTGGGAAATGTGCAGAGAAGTTAAGCATATTGAACAAAGTTACTCAGCTTATGGGGACTTTGCACTGGGATTTGAACCTCAAATACCTAATTCAGAATTGCTTCTCTGAGTAATAACACGCATTTACTCCCTCCCTTCCTACAGCTCACTGGAGCATTTTAGCTACTGGCTTGTCTCCAGGATAAAATGGCAATGCAACCCAGGCTCCCTCATTGTTCTCACACTATCTACCTCCCACCCTGATTCTCTGAGATCCTTCCCTTAACTTTTGTGATCATGAGTCTTCACACAGCTGGCAGCCCAAACGTTCATCAGAGTGTGTGCTCACTTCCCTCTCTCTCCCAGCCTCCAACAGCTCAGAGCTCTGTCCTCCATGAAGCATAAGAGCAATTGGAACCATCATTCATGCATTTCAATACTGCCAGAGTCCCTTACTGAGCACCTACCGTGTAGCAAATACAGTTCCAGTCACTAGAAAGGAGGAAGAGCAGACAGTGCTTCCAACTTTATGGGAAGAAAAAGATAAACAAATGAAGAAAAAAAAAAGACAAAGATAATTCCTGCCAGTAATGTGCATTGTGAAAAAAGATAACTTCTATACTGAGTGGCTGGCTTTCTTTACATTTATTTTGCAAAACTAAATCACGGAAAGTAGGGATTCCAAGTCCCAAGCTTGCATGTAATAGATACATTTTACTAACAGTTAATTAGGAAAGGTATAATGAGGGAGGAAGAGGGGAAAAGGGAAGGAGACGGAGGGAAGGAGAGGAAATGGGAGGGAAGTTAGGGGAAAGAAGAAAGCAGGAAAGAAAGGGAGGGAGGAGAGAGAGAGAGGAAGCAGGCCTAAAACTGTGATTAAAGCTGATTAAAGTTAGTCTTGGCCTTCAACTGTGTTGTTCTGACTTAGTAAAGTTTCATTTGAAGTGGAACCTATTTTCTATACTCTCACTCAACCCCCCATTGACAAAGCCATGCTACTACTGACCTCTGTACCTGCCCCAAAACAGGTTCTGTTTTGGGACAGCAACCAAAACTTTTACAGAAGTCAGCAAAATGAAAACCTCATACTCTAATTCTTTAGGAATTGTGAAAAGAAATTTCTAGTGTAGATTATCTAAAATTATAAGAAAATCCAAATTATTCCAATATGTAACTAAATTCATTGTAGTTTTTGTTTTGTTTTGTTTTTAATATGCTTTCTATGTGGATCTAGCACTTGAGGGCAGTGCACACAATGGCCACAAGAGGGCATAAGATCCCCTGGCGCTGGAAACAAGTATCTGCGTGAACTGCCAGATGTGGGTGCTGAGAAGTAAATTCAGGTCCTCCAGAAGAGCAGGTAATGCTCTCAACCACTGACCCACCACTCCAAGCCCCTAATATGAAACTCAATTCTTAAAAGATCAACAAAAGCAATTCAATTTCTACTTTTAAATTATTTTCTAAAATCTAGAAAAGAATATATTTTAACAGACCAGAAACAAAACTCCCCAAAGTATGCTTATAAATAAATTAATCTATTTATGCATAAGCATCAATTAGTACAGTTCTTTAAAGACAGTAATTCTCAAACTTATTCAGCCTCGAAAACAGAAGTAAATACAAAAACAATCTTGTGGACACATGCTGAATCCACAATTTTCTTACTGCTCTATTATTTTCCTTTTAAGGCATTTATGGAATTAAAATAATTATTAATACCAGGTAGAGTAACACGCACAAGAGGTAGAAGCAGGTAGATATCTATGAATTCAAGGCCAACCTAGTCTACATAGTGAGTTGCTAGACCCAGTCCCATAGAGAAAACTAGTAATAGTAACAATGTAGGGGCTGTGGTCCCTGCTCCCATCACACAGGTTTAGACACAAGATTATCAGAATGACTTTTACAAACTATGCTAAAACAGTTGGTTTTGCTTCTAAAAGGTATACAAAACTAAAAAAAGAGGAAAATAAAAGTATTGCATCAATAACTTGACTTCAGTATTAAAAATAGATCAACTACAAATTAGTTGAATCAAGTTCAGAAGAAAGATACTGTGGCCAGCAGGTGGTGGCGCACTCCTTTAATCCCAGCACTCGGGAGGGAGAGGCAGGCGGATCTCTGTGAGTTTGAGGCCAGCCTGGTCTACAAGAGCTAGTTCCAGGGCAGGCTCCAAAGCTACAGAGAAACCCTGTCTCAAAAAACCAAAAAAGAAAAAAGAAAAGGAAAGAAATATAGTGTGAACAGCTTACAGGTCCTGTGAATACGTGCTGTAGCATTCAGCTGGTACTTTCATGAGACTCCTGGATGTGTAAACTACTGTGTCTCTGATTTTTGTGCCTTCTCTTGAGGCTCTTTTATTTTTCTGTTAGCTTGGCTTGTCCAACTTTAATGCGATTTTTCATATTATCTTATTATGTTGCACAATATTTGTTTACACTATATGAACATGTGTCACTGTGATTGGTTTAATTAAAATCTAAATGGCCAATAGTGAGGCAAGACAGAATAGATGGGATTTCCGTGAAGAGAGAGAACAGTGGGAAGAGGAAAGGTAGAGTCTCCAGCCAGTCATGGAGGAGGCAGGATGGGCAGTACAAAGATGAGGTAACGTGCCATGTACCAGAGCACAGATTTAAAAATATGGGTTAATTTCAGCATAAGAACTAGTTAGGAACAAGCCTAAGCTGGAGTCGAGCTTTCATAGTTAATAAGTCTCCACGTCATTATTTGTGAACTGACAGTCCTGACAAGAAAGTACCACTACATTATTACATTTTATTTAGTTATGTTTTGCTGTTACCTCTTACAAGCCTGTTCTTTTCCAATGAAAGAAAGGGAGTGGATCCAGATGGAAAGGAAGTGGGGAGGAAGTGGAAGCAATAGAGGGAGGGAAATTATATCCAGATTATATTATATGAGAAAAGACTATGATTAGTAAAAGAGGGAAGAAAAAAGGACGCTGTGTACAGTTTAAAGTTCAATTTATTTTGAATAACAGCATGTTTGGCCTTTCTGTTTTTAAATAAAGCAACTCTATGAAAATTAGTCCCAAAATGAATACTGAATACTATTTAGCAGATAAATATCCCAACTTCTCCACTGACTGATCCAGGGGCTACCTGTATTACACAAGGGCTCTACCATGGAGTTACATCACTTAGAATATATTTACATATATATTTCATAAAGCTAAATTAGCACTTAAAAATTCAATTTTCTCTTTAAACTATAACTGAATCAATAATTGCTATAGAATCTAATGGTGCTGGAGAGATGGCTTAGCAGTTAAGAGCAGAGCATCCAGTTTAACTCCCAGCACTCACACAGAGACTCACTACTGCTCGTAACTTCAGTTCCACTGAACCTGACGCCCTCTTCTGACTTCCACAGGCACCAGGAACACATGAGGTACGCTTGCATAAATGCAGGCAAAACACTCACATACATAAAATAGAATAAATAAAACTTTTTTTTAAAAAAAAAATCACGTTATCATGCACGATGGGTAGTAAGGAGCTAATCTTTTAAAAGTCATTGATAAAGTGGTTGAAAAGTTTATCTACTTGGTCCTTGTAGCTCTTTAAAGTTTAAAAGTTATACCAAGAAATTTAGCATAGTAGCATCCTAGTTAATGAAAAAGCCTGCTTATAAGACTCAAAGCTATTTGAAATACAAGACAACCCCATAAAGTCTAAACAACAAATAGACAAACAAAAAGCCCACTGAAAGCCTTCTGTATGGCTAAATTTAACATGCAGCAGGTCGCATATACTTAAAGCAGGCCCTTACACCTCGTAACACGCCAACTTTAACTGTCATCAGAAGTGCAGGAATTCACATTTCCCTCACTGTCTAATTCGTAGCGAATCAACTAGACTGCTAACAACCTTGGAAATAAGCAAATGATAATGGAAAAACTACAAAAGCCCAGATTTTTTTTTTCTAAAGAACAGCATTACAGTTCTCAGGGAAGCAACAAGCACACTGCACCTGCACCCCCATTTCTCACCCAAAACTGAACAATGGCAACTGTACACTTACAAAAATAAACAAACAGAACACAATTTGGAGATTCTCTGTTAAATCCCACTTATGGAAGCAGAAAAATAAGTCATGAATTACTGAAAAACTTAAATTTTAAGCTTTTTTTTCTTTTTTACAGTTGAAACTCGTTAACGCAGAACACGGAAATGATCCAGTAAAGTGCTCACCCGCGCAAGCATGATGACCTGAGTTTGGGCCCTGGAGCCTACACACGGTTGGAACTCACCGACTCCACAGAGCTGTGCTTTGCCATCCACTCCCACTCACTCACCCCACACACTAACAAGACACCTGTTAAACTTCTGGAACTTACTGCTGCGCATTATAGTTTACCAGATACATTATAGCCCTGCAACAAAGCACCAGCACAGACGCGCAGCCTTAGTTCGGTGCCAACAAACCTTGAGGCAAGACACTACTACTTTACACAAGAAGGAACTAAATTCATGCCTAGAAGCTGACTTTAGAGTATTAATTCTTTGGCAATTGAATGGCTATGATTTTCAAGGACACTCCCTTAACTGGCAGAATAGGATACTTAAAACCCTAAAGGCATAGCTTCAGTGCTTCTATAGAAAAGAAACAATATCTTAAAAACACATTAGTCTTATATATGCTGTCTAAGCAAGAGAATAAATGACTTTAAGCAAAACTGAAAAATGTTTTAAGAGCTTCCGCACATGATATCTGTTTGCTAGAAATTCTCAAAAGTTGCACAAATCCTTTTCCAAATATTTTCAAATATTTCAAAATTTGCTCAACATTTGTTACTTATAGAAAGTACTTTACAAGTACTTAAAAATATTCTGCAAGCAAATAAAAATGCTTTATTAATCAAAAAGCTAGACAAAATATCTAGTGTCTGAACAAAAAAATTACTTCTGCTTCAATCTTTTAATTTTAAATTATAGCCTCTTTTTTACAGAAATATCTCAGTTCATCTTATACATACACTATCAATGCAGAAATACTATGTAATAGTGATATAAGCTGTATTAAACTCTGATAATAGCACTACTAATAATATACTATAACTCTTTTCTAAAAATATATGACAAGTATTCCTCAGAGGATACAGTATATGATTAATAAGAAGATTTAATAAATTCTATAAATTCTTCCCTGTTCCTGGTATATTATATTATTTATGAATAACTCAAATCCTTACCTGAAATAATAAAAGACATTGCTAATCCAGGACGCTATAACCATATAGTATGAATGCAGTGGATACAAAGCTCATACCCACAACACAGGGAAACTAGCAAACCACTCATTATAACTTGGCATTCAATTCTATTCCTGAAGCTACTTTTTAAAAATCTCTGCCTGCTTAATACCACAGTTATTTTCTATTTATCATATTTAAAACATCTGAAGACAGAAGAATAAGGAAAATATGGAATCTTCATTTCAGACTCAGTAGGAGCCAGGTACAAAAGAAGACAGTAGTGATAACACTCCCAAGCCAAAAGTTCAAGGCCAACCTTGCCTGTTTACTAATTTTGAGACAGTCTCAAAACAAACCAACAAAGAGTGGGAAAGGCGAAACACCTTTAATCCCAGTACTAGGGTGGCAGAGGCGTGTCTCCCTAGGACAAGTCTAGATCAAGGCCAGTCAGCTACAAAGTGAAACCTTGTCTAAAAACAAACAAGCAAACAAAAGGGGAAAAGTCATTTCTTTCCTAGGACTTGGGGCAGGGAAGATTTTGAATTTTTCCTTTATCTACTCCAAGCTACCAAGAGCACACAGTAGCAACAGCCATAGTATAAACATAATTATTCTACAGAAGCTCAATAAATGAAAATATAATTGAAGATATTTAAAACAAAACCACAGCTTGCTTGAAAATTCCAAAGCTTGATTGATAGATTCTAGTGAAATATATACAAAACAAAACTCATTCAAGAATGCATTTGAGTTATGGTTAAACAAGTCAACTTTAAAAAGGATTAAGGTTGAGTTTAAGTTCTCCATATTTAAACATTTATTTCCATAATTATAGAAGACTCAAATCATGACATTTACTTAAAATATTTCCTAATATTTTTTTTTTTGATTTTCAAGACAGGGTTTCTCCGTAGCTTTTTTTGGTTCCTGTCCTGGAACTAGCTCTTGTAGACCAGGTTGGCCTCAAACTCACAGAGATCCGCCTGCCTCTGCCTCCTGAGTGCTGGGATTAAAGGCGTGCGCCACCACCGCCCGGCTATTCCCTAATATTTTTAAACCATGGGATAGTTTCTTCTGATAACATACCTAAATATCAGATAAGAATAGACATTTAATATAATTGACATCAAAAGAGTACAATGTTTTACTAATTAAATCTGATAGGAAATCTTACTGCTATTGACAGTAAAATAAAACAAATTCTAAGTATATTTTATTGCATGAATGTGAGACCATAATACAAAAACAATGCTGTGCATCCACGAGAATTAAAAATCACGGCAATGTTGAAGGGAAACCGGGGGAATAATAATCTTGAAAATTAACCGAGGAAAACCCAATGCCCACCTTCTGTCCAAATTACTGCAATAGAGTCGTGTCTCTAAAATAAGGATGGCAACAAGCAGAGAGAGCGAAGGGGGGGCCTACAATCTACTTTTACTGTTATCTTTTTATAATTTCCAATATATGAAAATATAGAACTGATAAAATGAGAATATGTAGACTCAAAAATGATTAAAAGTATCTAGACTGCTTATAAAAATAATTTAAATAACCAATTTAACAGAAGAATTTTTTTCTTAATACCTGTTGTGTTCAGAACTAAGTTTTTCAAAGGCAATACAGTTATTGAGGGAATGGGGTCCTCTGCCATAAACAATGATATAATCAAAGATATCCCAGAGTTTACTAGCTCAGAATCCTAACAGACATTTAAAACCCTACAGAAAATAAGAATAAGGACTCTAAGGTCACCAAGGATAGGGCGTTAGTGCACTTAAACACAAACAGAATGAAAGCTGGGCCTGGGAGAGGCAGCTCCGAGCCTGATTAAAAGCCCAGGGCTCAAACTGGGGAAGAACAAATCCTATCAATAGTGAGGATTACTCTTTTAACTTCTTCTTTCTGGTAATAAAAGAGGCGCCCTAAACATAGGTTAAGTGTCTAAGTAGAAAGAAGCATAAAGACGTCCGTTGGGATGGGAGGAACTACAGCGCATCCATCAACATTTCCTTGAAAAGGCCTGCCAGGCTCTCAGAAGTTACACTTAAATAATGTGACCCCTTCCCAAGAGGACAATAAGGAGACAGATTAGACCCTTCAAGAAGTGATTCATCCCAGGACATGCATGGCGAGAGGGGATCCTACATAAAGCCTGGACCCTGTGTGTTTGCTTAAGCCGCAGCACAGCTTTCTGTGGCCCTTTAAGTGGGAAGTCTTTTTAAGGTACCTAAAATCGCAGGACAAGTGACTACAGCAGGCTCGTAATGGAGTGATAAACACAGCAGCTCCAAGACTGTGGGCAGCACCTGCTCTCCTCTCCTCTCCTCTCCATGTCTATTCAAAGAACGAATACCAGTGCATGATCTGCCGGGCCCTTTACAAGGCCACTCGTCTGACTCAAATTCTGAAGAAAACTTAAGCCCAAGCAGTAAAATGAAACAATGGAAGGCAGATTTTTAGGAGAAATGCAGCTCGCAACAACTCCAGAGGAAATACAATCAGGAAAGATCGCAGGCTCTGCATGCTTATGGAGTTCTTCCCGCCCTTACAAGGGGGCTGGAGTACAGAATGAGTGTCCGTGGGGTCACAGGTGATACCAACAGATATAAAATCACTGGGGGAGGGGGTGTCTCAAAATTTAAATAACCACCTATGTCCAAAATCTCAAAATTAACCCATCCTAACTAGAGAGCTGCCTCTTGTGCCTGCGTCTTGTGCCACACTTCCAATTCTACCACTGTCTTATTTAGTTTAAGGAGGGGAAATGTCTGTCACATGCAGAGCTCAGGGAGTGCTCATCTGCCCGGGTGAACCACAGAGGTGAACCTCCACTGGAGCCAGTGCGCTGCGCTTCCCCCTCCTTCCCGCAGATGGAGTCAGACAGAGAAAAAGACTGCTTAGGGCCCGAGAACACCGTAGGCTCTCTCAGCAGACTGGCAGGAAAATGAAGCCACAGAAACGCCGTGCTTCTAGAAAGAAGGCAAACGTAGACGCTGCTGCTTTGAAAATACCCTAGAATTCTAACCTAGTCACTGGCCCACCATATCTTCAGTACACACAAAAGCTAATGAGAAAAGGCTTCTGATAACTACTGAAAAATGAAGTTTAAACCCTGCCCTCTCTCCCAGAGTTAAGTCTGTGTCCCTAATAGGAGGCAAGGTGGTAAAATGCCCTCTCCTGAATGAATTGATATTCAAGTTGCTCTCCTCTGTAGCGCCTTGCTGTTGCCTGGAAACAGGAAACCCTTCCCACCTACATGCTTCCTGACTACTTCCCCCCATGTCTCCCTCTTACAGCTCAGTGAATGTACCTGGCCACGCTTCCAGATACTGTTTATCTTGAAGAGTGATTCTTCAATAAAATAGAGGAGCATTTTTAGTCTGCCATCTAACCGCTTGGACAGCACACTGACTAGACACAAAGGAGTACTGAGAACTTCAAGTGCTTATTCAGACAGAAGCAAAAACACACACTTTACCAATGGAGTTTAAAATAGCACATAGTCACTAAAACAAATGGGTTTTAAAAAAAAGTCTTGGATTTTTGTAACCCACTCTCTGAACATCTTACTTCCTTGGGGTAAAAGACAGCATGATGCAATTGACACTTTCTTGCCATCAGTTACCTCAATGTCTCTGCATAGCTCACATCACACCGGCGGGTAAGCCTTTACCTGCTTTCTAGTCCAGTTGCTTCCAATGCACTTCAAGCATTGATTTTCACTCATCGTTACTGTAGCAAAACAACTACTACATCTTATTATCAATTACTTAGGAAAACTATGTGCCGAGAAATATCAAAGCCATTTGTGCATCTTTTCGCTGTAGTCACAATATCTATTCCTATGCACTAGCAAGTACTACAGTTTTCCCACTTTACACACGAGGAAACGGAGGTTTGGACAATTTGAGTAGCGTTCCCAAGGACTAGTTAGCCTTCAATTCCTCAACTACGAAGACAGCAGAACAATTTTGCTTTCCTACCCTTCCTTCTAATCCATTTTCCCATTTCAAAACATATATATTAACAAATATAAGGCCAAATGTGGGCTTCACATTGTGCTCCACACCCAATCCAACACTACAAGACTCCTTTACTGAGGGGCTAGGGCAGTAAGGTTCCATCCCAGTGTTTAATTAATGTGGCTTACAAGAAACAAATATTATATGCTTTTATTTTTTTAATTTATTTATTTATTGAGGATTTCTGCCTCCTCCCCGCCACAACATCTCTAAAAGCATATAATAATTCTTGAACTACAGTTCTACAGTTCTACAGTTCTACTACAGTAGAAGGAAGTGTCTTCAGGCTAGGAATGCAACTCAGTCCTAGCATGCATAAGGACCCAAGTTTAATCGCTAGCACCATAAGAACAAATCAATTAATAAGTGTCTTCTGCTGATTTAATGTTTTTAAGGAGTCTTAGGGGGAAAAAGTCATAACGTTAAGTTTTGGTTTCTTGCAACCACAGACTTAGAACCCTAATGTTAAGACACCCCCCCCCCAAAAAAAATCACAGGTAACTAGCTCCAAGATAGATGACTAAATTAATTGATCAATCAATACTCTGAATAGTGAGCTGTACCTTAAAAATGCTGAAGACCAGAGAGCACATTTGCATCACAAATTTACTAGATGGATGGATGGATGGATGGATGGATGGATGGATAGATAGATGATAGATAGATGATAGATAGATAGATAGATAGATAGATAGATAGATAGATAGATAGATAGATAGATGATAGATAGATGATAGATAGATAGATAGATAGATAGATAGATAGATAGATAGATAGATAGTGGACTACTCAAAGACTTCTAAAGAAAACCAAAAATTATGAATTGTCCCAGTCAGAGAATTAGTGGAAAACTCCTGAACTGAAATTAGCAATTGTTGATTAATTTCAGGAAGCCTATCCTCTAGTTAAAAGGAAGTAGAAACTAGAGAGGTGGCTCAGTAATTGAGAGCACATACTGTTCTTATAGGGAACAGAGTTTGGTTCCCGGTACCCATGGGAGGTGGCTCATAATCACCTGTAACTCCAACAGATGGCCCAAAGCTCTCTTCTGGCCTCCATAACCACCTGCGATGCACATATCCCCGACACCACACACATGCGCGCGCACAAAGCATAATTAAAAATAAAAATAAATTCTTTTTTAAAAAGAAAAATACTCTGAAAAACAAAGGCATATTTTGATTCTTAGTACACCAAAAAAGAAAAAAAAGAGCAAAATCACAAAATTCCAGGCTAACAATCTCAACAGGACTGGGATCCACTGCAGTCTTCAAATTCATGAACCACTTCCACTCCAGTGTTTCCCTGGCACTGCCTAACCCTCAGTATTCTTCCGTCTACATCTGTGTAGGCATACCAACAACAGGTGGCTGTGGAAAGCAAATGGGACTATGGGTGGGATAGCATTACACACTATATATATGGCTTATATTGCACATGTATAAAATCCATAATTTGAAATGATTTATAGAATTATTAACGGGGGGTGTTAATTGAGCAAAATTATAAGCTGATAAAATTTGTGATGCAAATGTGCTCTCTGTTCTTTAGTATTTTTTAAAGTTCTTTTTATAAACTTTGTTTTCCTTATTCTAAAGCACGATTAATAAAAGCTCAGAGACTGATGCTGGAGTTCGACCTGAAGACCCAAAAAGCAAAGCAGCCAGCCACTGGCTCTTACCTCAACCTCAGTCCGAAAATGGAAATCCTGCCTCCCGGAATCTCAGAATGAGACTGTGTCTCAGAGCTATGTCCTCCCATTTTACAGTCCTCACTAGGGCTGGGATTAAAACGTGCACCTCTACCACCCAATTTCTATGGCAAACTAGCGTGGCTACCGGGATTAAGGATGTGTATCATTGATGCCTGGTCTGTAAGGCTGGCCAGTGTGGCTGTTTTATTTTCTGATCCTCAGGCAAGTTCTATTTATTAAAATACAAGTGAAATGCCACTACATCCTCCCCATCACATTTCTTTTCCAGTCAAACATACAAGAAAATCTTGAGGGCAACATTCCCATCTTAAATGCTTTATTTAACAACATTTAAAAACCCTGTTAAGCAACTGTTTCCCAAACTTTTGAGATGGTACGTTTCTCAAGGATCACATGTCTACTAAAGTTATTTAAATTAGATAGTATTATCCGATGAAATTAGTATAATGACCAGTATCAGGTTAGCAGACCATTTCAAATATATGTATTTTTTGATTTTGATTTTTAAGAGACTAACACTTACTGCACTGCCCAGGTTGGCCTTTCCTAAATGAAAAGGGTACTGAGGTTGAGAAATGTCACATTCCCTAAAAATAAATAAATAAATAAGACAAAACAAACAAAAAAAACCTACGTATTCAAGACATCCAGGAATAACAGCAAATGAATGTCTTATGAACCTTACCTAGTAATTAAAATATTTTCCAAATTTAGCCATGGTTCACGATTTGTTAGATGAATAAATAAATAGTTTATGTTTTCACAACAATGAAGTAAGCAAAAATGAAGGGGAACAATGGGAAATTACCTGTTTAGGTTACAATTATACAGCTGGAAAAAATAATGAGAAAATTCTTTACATGTAACTTTATCAAGTTTATAGACTTCCAAGTGTTTGGGAGATGAACTTATCCAAGACAGAAGCTTGGTTATGCCACCAGAGTTCACACAAGTAGAAACAACGTTTGTTCCCTGCTCACTTCTTTTTGGGTTTATATGAATCTTAGGTTCTAACACACCTAAAATTCTATCTCGTTTTTAAGTCTGCAAAAATCTAATAATGGTCAGATACGTGGGTCTCAGACCTGAGTGAAAACTTTGACAATAGCACTATTGTTCCACCTCCCTACCCCAAAGAAGTCCACGAGTTGGCTCACAGTGCCCTCGTCAGCATTGACAACAAGGAGTCAAGAAGTATTCCGAGAGGGGAAGTAGACAAGATTGCCAGGCAAAAAATCGGGATCTTAAGGGTGGGGTGGGAGGGGG
>NC_022010.1:60948843-60957123 GCF_000317375.1 Microtus ochrogaster
CTGGCCGCTTTTCAGTTCTATTTACTAAGCTGACAACAAAGAACTATCTTGACTTTACTTTAAATCCTTAGTGCTTACTATCACACACAGCTCTGAGCTAGCTATTGGGAATACCAACAGTATGGCTGATCCTTATCCTTAATAACTTCCAAAGATTCACCTACTAGACATTTTATGTGTGGTGTGTGCATGTTTCTGTGCATACACATTGGTGTGTATGTGGAGGCAGGGACGACAACAGAAGTCTTCCTCCATTGCAGCCTGAGCAACCACGCCTACTTTCTTCCTGGCTCTTTATATGAGAACTGGGACCCTTGTGTTTGAACAACAATCACTTTACAGCCTGACCCATCTCCCATGCTCCTCACCTGGATTTTAACAATCACTAACAATATATATGTCCTTGAAATTATGTTTCTTCACAGATCTAGCTAAAGCTGCCACACTGCAAACAATGAAATACCAAATACTCAAATGTAATTTATCAGGTGAATTTTGAGCAAGAGGATTCGAGTAATAAAGTTGAGACCTTTATTAAGTGCCAGATTCTAGATTACTTACTTAACTTTTCACTTCTCAATTTCCTTGTTTCTAAAATGAAAATGTTTAGAGTTTTGACCTGTGGCTTTCCAGTCTCTGAAAGATTCTAAGCTATTTAATTTATACTGAGGATTCAGTAATGATAACTATTAATAAATCAAATCATAGAAATATACAATCTAAAAAAGTATAATCATACGTATGAAGACAATGCAAGAGATTTTAAATTATGACTATCTCAGATGACCAAAACAATGTATTTTCAATATGTTGAAAATAATTAACAAAACTATGGCCATGTTGTATATGTATATACATACATATGTGTGGGTTTTTAACACCTATACAACATTTTAACATCTTATTATTTGTACTTAAAAACTTTTTTGAGTTAGAAATACCAGATGATTTAAGTAAATCTTCAAGAATACTTCTTAATCCTTCTAACATAATTATCTGATTCTTTTCTGGTATTGTTTAAATCAGCCTCGGTACATATTAAAGGATCATAATTTTGAAAGACTGAGAAGCAGTTGCATTAATGCAAGTTAATTACTGTGGATATGATCTCATCCTCACAAGGATATAAGATGGAAGATAATAGCATCACTGTTTTTACATGGCTAATTTGTTTAAATTGGGATAATATTGAAAACATTAATTTCAAATTTGCTAAAAGTTTGAAAGAGGCAAGAAAGCAAATGTATTGGTACAGTGATAGTGAGATAAAGGCACAGACTGCATCCTAGGACAAAGTTAACAAAAGGGTGGCCCACTTAACATCAGTTAGTGGAACATTTTTGACTGCAATACATTCTTTAAAATGAGCATTTTAATGTAAAAAGACAGTGTAAAGAAAAAGATTGCCTTCCTTGGGCATACTTCAATAGACATAATTTTTTATTTGAATGGTTGATAATTTAAATCCTACTTTTAAAAATCAACCCGTTTATGTTTGTATATTAAATGCTGAAATGATTATAGCATATTGATGTTAATTTTAACCTTTTTAAAAAGAATGTATAAACATAGTAATGATCAGAAGGTTTCAAATAAAGGAAGTCACATATTGAGAGTTTATTTACAATCATAAAGCATTTATCTATAAAGGCTAACTAATACGCAATTACTATGACATGAGAATTCCCCCACTCATTCTAGGCACTGCTGACTTCCTTTAATAATCACCAACAGTCTCCAAACAATGTATTAAACAGAAAAAAGTTTCATTTTTTTGTCTATTGTAAAAGCTGCATGTAACAAATTCACTATGACTTTTTGAGGACCAAAGATAGAATTATCTGAATATTGAAGTTAGGAAAAGTCAGTAGTCAGATGTTTTCAGTGGTTCTGCCCAGGAATGTCTGCACATCCTAAGTACCATAATAAAGACGGTATACTTCCAGGTTATAAATTCCTATATAGAAAATAATTGTTCCTTAAAATAAGCACACTTGTCATTTCAGAAAAAGTGAATGTCCTATACAACCAACAGCAAGTCAGAAGAGCTGCACAAAGGGCGTCTAGACAGCTAATGAACTCCACCCACATACTCTCATGCGCACACACACATCTCACATACCCACAAACTGAGCAGGAAAGTGGGCTTTCCAAAATCTCCAAATATGGATAATCAAGGCAGGCTAAGCACCTTTACTGACAACACTGATAACTTTTTAAACTTGGGAAACCAGCAGGACTGTCAGGGATCAAGAGATTTGCTCTTGCAGTGAATTTTCACAAGAGTGACAGGACCAGTCAGTCAGTCGTTCTACAAGGGAGTAAGTAAGACATTGAGAAACTGCCACAGCCATACACTTAGGATTTCCGTAAGGGAAAAAGGCATTAAATGAGATAACATGTCAGAAAATTAGCCTAATTCCACTCCTGGCACACAGTGTCTAATGAGCTGCCTAATCTTATTATTATTAGAGAAATTTATTCTTAAAGTACAGGAAAGTAGCATTTTTAGGCTGCTCTGTTAGAAAGTCAAAGCTCGAACCCACATACCAAGTAAGTAGCTAACAAGGGTAAATGGCAGCACATCTCAGTCAGAATGCAGTTGTGTGTGACTGCTGGGACCTATATGCCTACTGTTTTTATCAGATTCATAATTTATATAGATTTCAAAAATCCTCTGAGTGGACATAAAAAGAACATTAAACCCTAGAAAGGAGATCCTAGGAAAAACTGAAAATAAAAAAGTATTTATTGAAGTGAGCAGAAAGAGTAGAACAACAGGATACCACAGAGGAGTAAAGTGGTGAGTCACACAGGGCCCAAGGATTTCTCCAGAATTCAAAAAAAAAGAATAGGGTTGATAAGTGGGTCAGTGGGAGACGTCTTTCCTCTGCGAGCCTGGTGAGCTCAGTTCCATTCCTCGAAGTGGAAGGAGAGAACTGCTCCCACGAAATTGTCCTCTGGCCTCCACATATTCACTGTGGCATGTGTGCCCACACCACAACCATCACACATATACAAACAGCAGAGAAATAATGAATTTTAGAGGGGTCTGCAATATAGCTCAGCAGGTCAAGGCACTTGCTGCCAAACTCAACAACCTGAGTTCAATACCCAAAAACCAAATGGTTAAAGAAGTAGCCACTCATCCACGTGTGCTGTGACCACCCACACACCCACACACAGATACAACAGATAAAGAATAAAAGGCAAAAAGAAAATGCTGAGGTAGAGACACAACATCCATTTCCATCACCTGATGGCTATCCCAAATGAGAGCAGAGAGGCTTGAGACATTATCAGAAAACAGTGCAGTCAACAATGTGATAAAATAAAAAGCAAGACCCACAGCTGATCAGTGGTGCACACCTTTAAGCCCAGCAGCAAGGCAGAGGGCAGGCAGATCCTGCAGATTCAAAGCCAGCCTGGTCTACAGAGCAAGTTTCAGGACAGCCAGGGCTACAAAGAGAAACTCTGTGTTGAAAAAACAAACAAACAACAACAACAACAAAAAACCAACAAAAAGCAAATGAAGAACATGGCCCATGTGAAAGCAGCCGTACAGTGCTGACTGAAGTAAGCTGAGACCAAAGCACCCATGAGTACCAAAGGAAACATTTTAGTAATAGATGAACAGGTAATCCTAAAACTGTCTCAGTAAAAACAGGGTGAGGGGAGAGAAAGGAGGAACGGAGGAGTGGAGAAGCCAGATTTTTCTCTTTTAACAACACGGGGGACCTGTCCTATCTTTATCAACCTAAGATGGTCAAGAGACGCGCAGAGGAAAATAAAAACGCATGCCAGTCCCTCTCTTTTCAAAAACTACAGACACCAATAACTCTACACATAGACATGACAGTAACATAAAAAATAGGATGCAGCACTTTGAAGCTTAGGTAAAAGGGACTGCATTTTGTTTCAAAGACATGCAGCTAGGTGTGGTGGTATATTCCTATAACTCTAGCCCTTAGGAGGTAGGAGCTCAGTAGTTTAAGATGCTCACTACATGGAGAGCTCAATATCAGCCTAGGTTACATGAGACTGTCTCAAAAATACCAACTAAAGAAGCTGGTAATATGACTTAGCAAGTAAAGGAGCTTGGGAACCCACCAAGCCTGCCGACCTGAATTCAATTCCCAGGACTCACACGGTGGAAAGAGAGAAAACTCCAACAAGTTTTTCTTTGACCTTCACACACGCACACACGCACACACACACACACACAAATAAATAAATAAATAAATAAATAAATGTAAGCAATAAAAAGATTTTAAGTACAAAAGAGAAAAGAAAAAACCAAGCAAAGTCATGACATAGAAATTGATTCAAAAAGTACTACCAAATCCCTACTAATTTCTTGCAGCCCACTTCGCTATCACAGTGACTTAAGAAATCAATCACAAAAGGACAGCAAAAAAAAAAAGAAATATTAAACTGGGAATTTTATACCACATTTCTAAATAACATGAGTTAAGAAATAAGTTATATGTTTTGAAATATTTCAAAGTGTATAACAATGACCATACTACCTTGAAAATTTTGTACCACACTATCAAAGCTCACCCATAGGAATTACTGGATCAGTTAAACATAAGGAATACTTGAGCAACCTGAACACCACTTGTTTGGGCCTATGCACACACCCGCTTCTAACAACACGCTTAGCACCTAGAACCCTCATCAGAACATATACACACGCAATTCTCTGAACAATGTACCTAGAAACCTGTTAGCAATCTAGGATCCCCACCTGCATCCAGGTGCATGCACACTGAACTCAATGGAGTAAGTTTCTCTTCCCCTTAAGGACCATCAAACTTACATTCTATTGAATGGGTCTCCACTTGTATCCAGGTAGAGTAGGAAAGCTGATCTGGCCTGACCTGGTTTGGGTACATGTGCAATAAGGCAAAATGTGTCCTAAAAGTCAATTTTTAGGGAGAAGCCCATATTTACCTCTGCATGCCTGTCGATGTCTATATAGGTATATGATTAAAGTTAGATGCATTGTGGGAATATATGAGCAAAGACCTACTTTACCCAGGCCTGTCAATCAAAACAAAGAATAACCCAAACTAAAACCCCTATTAACTAAACTTTTTCTGCCTTTGAAACCTGTAAAAAAGAAGCCCCTTCACTCATGTGACTCATACGATGTATTTCTTTCTGATCTGCACCACCACTTCACTTTGAATAAAATCTCCTTACTCCTTTTGCACTGTGTGTTAGCTTTTATTCTAAGTCCCGGAACAAGAGGCCTAGTATCTGGAAGACACCAGCCCATATCCCAGTCACTGGCAACAATCATCATCAAGAGACATCTCAGAAAACAATAATAACTTTGGTAATAAATTATTTCTAAATATAAACTGGGGAAAGAAGAAAACAACAACTTAAGCAAAATAATCTAGTAAATGTATGGAGAACAAAAGCTAGACACAGAAAGTGTACATCAGAAGAAAACACCAAGAAGAACCTTCCACCAAAAACATTGAAGCTTATCTGAAATGGAGAGAAAAGGCAGTAATATATAACCACAGCAGAAAACTGAAAGCAGTTGTCAAAGATACGCATGCTGAAGGCAGGGGAAAGAGACCTGGGGCATTTTTGCAGAAATCATGATAAACATTAAGAGTAAATAATTCCCACTTTAACCAAACTTTCCCATAACATACAGAAATTATAGGAAATTATCTTGACTGAGCCTCAGTTAAGCCTGTATAGAACTAGTAAGAATAAAACTGATAATTTACTTTCCAATAAGCTACTATCACCAGACAAGGAAACATTTTAAAAACAAAACATTGTGCATAGTACTGATATAAGTAGTCAATGATCAAAATACATAAAAATATGTAACTCAGAATAGGCCACACTTGAAATATGAATGATTGTATTACCCAAAGGGGAAACCAAAGACTAACTAGGCCAATATAAATGTCATTTGTTATAATGACTCAATTTTCTATAAGGAGGGAGGAAGAGATCCAGAGACAGACAGGGTCAACCTATGAACTGGTAATACTAATAACAGTCCACAGGGTAGTCAGATAGATGATAAATGTTTGCTCTTTTTAATCAAATAGAATAATCAATGAGAAAATATGTCTAGCACAAATTCTATTTTTTTCATCATGACAACAAAAACTAATAAATACATGAGGATTAACCAGAAAAGAGATGTGCAAGATTTGAAGGAGGGGAGATATCCTAAGGTTGGAAGAGGAAACTCAAATGGATTGAATGTTCCCAGAAAGGAAGTCATTTTATGACAGCTTTCTGCAAATTATTCTATTAATTTACATGTAATTCAGACAAATTTTAATTATAATATTTCTACTCGGGAAGTGATTTTACAGTTATGTGGATAATTTTTTAAAGTGTAAAAGACTAAGAAGAGAATAAGTGTACCATCACATGGTAAGGGTGTTATAAAACTACTTGCCAGTCTTATCTTCCCACAGAAATAGAAAAACAGAGTGATGTAAGAACACGTAAGTTCAAACACCAACTCAAAAACTTCTACATGTGATAAATAAAAATCATTTGCTTAGAACTGAAAGAAAACACCTGTTAGTTCATAGGAGGGGCTGAAAATTGCCTCTCTGTCACATAAACATACACACATGCATAGTTAAATGGACAAAGAAAGAGTATACAGACTATGGAGGAAAGGGGGCAATTCAATAGTTAATGAGCAAAGAATATATGAGCCCACACTTTCAGGGAGCAAAACTGCCCAATAAACACCTGAGTGTTTGATTTCATAGGTTATTGTAAAACTCAAACTGCATTTCACACACCAGATGAGAAGCTTTAAAGAAGAATGATAGTAACTAATTTGTAAAGCAAAGGGAAATGGAGCCAGATATGATGGCACATCTTTAACCCCAGCACTCAGGAGGCAGAGGCAGGCAGATCTCTGAGTGTGAGGCTAGCCTAGTCTACAGAGGGAGTTCGAGGACATCCAGGGTTACACAGAGAAACCATCTCAAAACAAAAAAAAAGCGAAGGGAAATGGCGCCCATGTTCTGCTTTTCCTGTGTGAGACGGCGTGAGGAAAGGGCACTGAAAGAAAGCGTTCTAAGAAATACACACTCTACTAAGTAGCTAGCATAGAAGCTGTTGACAAGACATCAAGAACCGGAATAATTTTTTAAAGACTCGTCTTATATAGTGTCTAATGCATTCCAGCCCTTCAGCAAGCATTGCAAGTAAAAGCAGACAAAACGAAGATGCTTGTTTCTATAAAATTTCATTTCTAGTGGATGAGGTGGGCTATATGAACATGAACAACTAAAAGATTTCCACTTTAAGATAATTTCAGAAATGATTAAATACTAGGTGATATAAACCAGACTATTTTGTTGTGAAAGTCACTATTCTTTGTCAAAAGAAAAAAAAGATTGTATTTTATTGTCTCTCTAATAGTTTACTTTCCAAGGAGGTATGTTTAAAATATTTAACCTTCTGAAATGCCCGATAAAAACTCCAAAAAAAAAAAAAAACCACAAACTCACAATGACTGACAAGAAAACACAGATTTCTTAGAAGAAATTCAGGCTTTGTGTTAAGGTATCTGTACATCTACTACAACAAATGGCCTTCTGTGTGGTCCTGTGAGACGAAGATGGGAGCCATACTGGGCTTTCCAGAAGCTGTGAACAAGTGTAGGCAAGGCAGGAAAGGTCCCTGAGGATACAAACACTTGGGCCCTCGGATGAAGCACTGTCTCTCCATTAACTGTCCCCCACCCCAATATACACTCCCATCCTGAGCTCCTCCCAGACAGCAGAAGGGGCAAACCATACAGCCTAAGGCTGTGGGGCCACAAAACACTTCTGAACCAAAGAACTTTACAAGGACTACAAAGAAATGCTCAGACTTTCAAGTTAAAAACAGACCTCAGTTTGCCTATTCCCTAAATATTTTCATAATACCACACATAGAAACCACCCCCACATTTCGGAGGATGAAAAAAAGCCCACTGACTGCTATAGTGAACAGTTCAATTGATAAGAAATGATAACCTCAAATGTAGGCTCCCTGAAAGTTACATTGCATTTGATTAAAATATCCTATAGAAGGCTGTTAACTCATTTATTTTCAGGTTACCTATTACCATTTCAAAAAGAAATATAAATCTGAACAGTACTCTTGGTATAGAATTTTTCTCTACCTTCATTCTAAAATCTTAAATGTTAAATACATAGATTTATAAGTCTGGTTATGCAACAAGCAGGCTTTAAAAATCTTTTTTTTAGCTTTGATTTTTTTAAA
>NC_022010.1:60958523-60977838 GCF_000317375.1 Microtus ochrogaster
TTTTTAAAGTTATATTCCATTCACTTACACTGTCTAAAATAAAACAGACAAAGTACTTTTTTTGACTATTCATGTTATATAGATACAACTACCAATATATTAAATGTACATTAGTCTGAAGCAATGGTTTAGACTCTAAAGAACTATTATTCTGTTAGGGCACTCCACATCTGCCCTCTATAAAACACATGGCCAAGACATGAACACCAAGTAAAGCAAAACTTCCCTTAAAGCAAGTGTGTTTATTTGAACACACAATTTCAGAATCAAATCAACAAGTGTTTTACGGGTTCATGCTCATAAGGGATTGCATGTGTGTTTATTTGAACATAATCGCACTGAAATAAACACAGCTGCGTTTATTTCAATGTGTGAGAATCCAGATCTACACGTTTGTACAGGAGTGAATCATAAAGCCACGGATCAGTACATGAAAACGTGAATAAGAAACAGGGCAGAAGTCACTTTTTTCAACGTTTACAACTAAATCCATGGCTAGAAGGTTTCTCAGGAAATAGTGCGACTTTAGTCAAGAACAGCAATTCACAATGTCAAGTCTTAAAACGGTTTCTATTTTTGAAAAGATGAATGCAAGTGCACAAATTAATTTGAAAAATAAGACCACAAAGAACAAGCATAAAATATACATGAAGCTACCACTCAAACTGAACAATCATGAATTTCAGACATTTTGAAAAATCAATTAAACTGAGTCCTCCATCTTGCGGTCCTTGCTGCCATTCTTCCCCACTCCTTCCTTCTAAGGAGACCCTGGAGTAATGATACCCAGCACTGTTTGGGGTGTTTCCTAAGCCACACAGAGGCTATCATGAAAACTTATCCAGTGTTCTTCTTACTTTACTGCAGCTTCTTTAGACTTATCCATACTAATCCACCCATTTTAACAACTGCACATTAATTCTCTCCTATTAATCAGCATAACTGACCTATTTCCCTGCTGCTGGTCACTGATGCTATTCCCAGATCTCCACTGTAAGTAATACTACTGGGAATATCCACACACACCGTCTTTGCGCAGACATCTGAGTTTCTCTGAGATATATGACTAGTACATACGTAGCTAGTATGTATATAAATATAACTAATGTATTAGCTATATATACACATATTAATATATGTTACATGTTCTTATATATTGTGTGTGTTGTTTATATTATATAATATAAACTAGCATATATACAACTAATTCATATATGTGTCTATAACTCACATATATATATATATGGATTCCTAGTTTTCAACTTTTGCTGATATTGGCAAAATGTTCCCCTAAGGGACAATATCAAGTTATGGTATGATTTGAAATAGGTTCTATATAACTAAGACAACCTGTCCCAAGCACAAGTGCTATACAATCTGACTTCCAAGTTTTGGCTCAATCTCTTATTAGTTAGCACAATGTCTCCTTAAGAAGTGTCTTTTGTTCTCTGTGAGACCTTGAGCAATAATATTGGACACGTATTTAGTTGTGGGGTGATACTAGCATTTAGTTAAAAATATGCTAAACATTCAATAATGCAAAGAATATCCTCAACAAGAAGCAATTCCCAAAACCAGAGTCGGGAACATTAACAATGTAATTCATCCTCCCCTGCTTTTCATTTTGGAGATGTGGCTTATATGTGTGAGAAATCTGTTTATTCTGCTGGGTTTCTACATGATTTTTTTAAGAATTCTGAGAGTTGTTCAGCTTTCGTGGATGACAATTCATGGATATCCTTTTATCCTAGGAGGTAAGAAAGTCAGATTGCACTGTAGAAAAATTAATATGAAAACAGATGTATAAAATGAATTTTAAGAGAAACCAGGGATATCCAGAAAAGAGTCACGGTTAAAAGCAGCAAGTATATGGCATAAACTAGGACCTGTTCTGAGTTACAATGGAAAAGAAGAAACAGATCAAAAAGACATTTCAGAAGAAGCAATACTGGAGTTGGGACCAAAGGAGGGGAAACCCTCCACGCTGCTGGCTGCCTGGAGTCAGGTTCCCTTTACATGTGAGTGGAGTCTGGAGGCACAGGGTGCAAGAGTATGTAGCCACACTGCAGCTCGAGTTCAGGGCTGGAAACTGGCAACCACTGTTTCCTGTGAAGGTATCAGACAAGAAGCTGAGATGCTGGCCGAGTTTAGGGTCCAGTGTGTGGACCACTCAGTCAGCTTCACTGTTGAGTCAATGACTGGCAGCCGCTGGTGCTGGCAGCACAGTTGTTGAGGATGAAAATAACGAGAAGACTGACGTCAGGTAGGGTGCCAATTCTTGGTCTCAATTTCCTGCTCAGTTTTACTCCTATCACCTAAATGAACACTGAAGCTACATTTTATGTAATAAGTTAAAGGAAAACTTAGTCCCTTTCCTGATTTCTAAGTCAGTGAAGAAAAAATTTAAAAAAAAAAAAAGAAAGCAAAGGTTTCTTTTCCAGGTTTCCTTTGTCTCCTGCCTCCATACACCCCTCCTTTTTTCCCAAATAAGTAATTAAATGGTTTGGCTTTATAAAACATCTTGCTTGCTTACTCTTGCTATGCTGTGACTTAGATTTATAAATAAAATAAATGATTAAAAAATGCCATAGGAGATACTAAGTAGAGTCAATTAGAAAGTAAGAATAAGATTTTTTTCTGATAAGCCAGAGAACTCAAATTTAGTTATATTTCCAGTTGTTTCATTTTAGATATGTGTAGTCAGTTTCCTGAGAAAAAGACATGTAAATATTCTGGGTATAGGGAATACAGAAAGATACCAGGCACTATAGTTCATTTCCCTTATTCTGAGTGCAGCTGTTTGTGACGTCAGAAAGAATTCCTTTAACAGGCCTGTTCTCAGGCTATTCCTTCTGCCTCACAAAGTCTTCATACATCCAGCAGAACGTATCCTATACTCTAAGGCAAAACCAAAGGAGAGTCATTCCACTTGTTTCCCATAATCAATGTAAATCCCTTCTCTGTGTTCTCTTGTTCCTCATGGCCATTTCTCTACTGCTGTGATGGTTCTTTTTTTTAATTTATTTATTAAAGATTTCTGCCCCCTCCCCGCCACCGCCTCCCATTTCCCTCCCCCTCCTCCTATCAAGTCCCCCTCCCTCATCAGCCCAAAGAGCAATCAGGGTTCCCTGACCTGTGGGAATTCCAAGGACCACCCATCTCCTTCCAGGTCTAATAATAAGGTGAGCAGGGTTGTGATGGTTCTTATCGTAACATACGGTATAGCTAATGTTTAGGAAGACAGACTGTGCAATGATGCTGCTAGAATTCAAATCCCATTCTTAGCTGTGGGACTTTCCACAACTTCCTGTGCCTCAGTATAATGATACCCCACCCAGACCCTCTTCCCCTACAACCACTGCGCCCACCATCTAGCTGTTATGAGTACATAATGCTACCTATTGCACAGGAACACTCTGCCCAGGGAATCGGGAAATTCACCTTGCCTTCAGTGCCTGCCTGCTGAGGCAGCTCCCAGAAACAATGTATGATGAACAGCAGAGTATTGAGGGAGCCCTTTTTCTCAATGGCATCTCTATGGTCTCAGACATCCGAGCTCCCTGAAGGATCTTCCAGGGGCTAGGTTCCAACAGAACTCACAGTTTCCCTCATTTCTAAATCAGTCATTCTCAAATTTTATCACCAATCACAATCACCTAACAGAGTTATTAAACCACGGGTTACTACTTCCCTCCCCTTGAGTTTCTGTTTCAGAATCTTGGTGGGAGACGTGAGCGTATTCATGACTAATAGAAGATGTTGATGCTGTTAACCCTAACCAACGGTGTCGTTTCAAGCAATTGTTGATCAAAGGTTTTACCCATCCTTCACTCAACCTTGCTCCTTAACTACAGAACACCCTACTTATCACTAACATCAGTCCCTGGGCTACAGGTATTGTGCATTGTGCTAGGCAAGAACCAAATCTTGGTCTCTACTGAAGAGGACTTTAATATCTACTTCCTAAATGATAGTGGAGGGAAAAAAAGTGCAAGCATTCTATCACAGTTGCTTCAGGCAATGCTCAATAGAGAATTCAAGAAATGGAACTGGAAACTGGATAGCAGTCATTAGTGAGTTCTTTGAGGATATTAGAAATGAAAGTGTCAGAT
The DNA here is from genome assembly GCF_000317375.1 of Microtus ochrogaster. Lineage (NCBI taxonomy): Eukaryota > Metazoa > Chordata > Mammalia > Rodentia > Cricetidae > Microtus > Microtus ochrogaster. Next base: position 60,962,636 of record NC_022010.1, read on the forward strand.
GTCATCCTGAATCTGGAAGCTTAAAGAATGAAATGGTAGATTCCAGATATATACAAAAGACTTTACCTGTAAAATAATTTAGCTTCAAAAACAATATTCCCGATTTGTTACAGAACTTGACAAACTACTTGCAACTAGACAAATAGAAATTTTGTGTGTTTTAGCAAAGAAGTGATATTGTTCAGTATCTCTAGCTAGTATCAGACTCTAGGAAAACAGAACCCATTACACAACCGTCATACTGATAAAGCCTACTTTATTCTCAAAAACAGAATAATCAACCCACTGTATATCACAGTCCATTTGGGAATACAGGTATAACAGGTGGAATCCACAAAAAAAGGTAAATAATCACAGGACACCAATTTCCTTGGAAAATCATTTGAAACAGTACTTCTACAATAGAACAGAGGTGTGCTTTAACAGAATTAGGAGAATTCTGTTAAAATCCAATGTACACTTTTATTACTGTACATTTAAGATCTATACATTTCAGCTAGGCATACAATCCCTTGGCAGCACTTGGAATGCTAATGAAGGAGAACTGTCATGACTTTGAGGTGAACCTAGGTTACAGGGGGGGAGAGGAACCACCTACTTAGGGAAAAAAAATAAACAGAATTTTAGAAACCAATGCATTTCACCATGTTATTTTTATCTTAATTAGGAAAATAAGAGGCACATATTATAGAACAGGATGAAATATTAAAATGGATATCTTATAGAAAACATTCTAAAATCATAAGTCTGAGTTCTAGTAGCAAATACAGACCAAAATCTATGATTGATTAAAAACATGAGTTTATTTCCATCTGCCATTTAAAAATTTGAGTAGAAAAACTTAAGAATTAGAATATAAAAATACTCAAAGATTGATCTGTATCTGACTTCAGGTTTACCAGAATCTATATAAAGATGCTTGAGTCTTAAAAGTTTTCCAACATCTGCCTTGGTTATTTTATGTAAATTGGGTATTTCTAGACATATAAATGGGTATTTATCCTTATAGGATTATCACTTGATATACCTTAATGCAAGTTTCTTAAAATAATCTCTTAAGAAATGAAAATAAAGAGCTGGAAAGATGGTTCAGCAGTTAAGGGTATTTGTTGCTCCTGTCCTGAGCCCTAGATTCCCAGTACCAACAAAACGCTCACAACCTTCAGTAACTCCTGTTCCAGGGGGATCTGATGCCCTCTTCTGGGTTCCACAGGCACTGCATGCACACGATGCAGGAAAATACCCATACATATAAATTAAAGATTAATACAATCATTAATACAACAGCAGCAGCTAGGAAAATAATATATGCATATATAATATGTATATTATATGTGTATATAATATATTATATATTATGCATACACATACAAAAAATCTATAGCCACTAAAGAATCAGATTATGCAACAGCCCCACTAGACCTGTTAATTAAGAATAACTGCAGAAAGTTACCAGATACCCATAAAGCTGCAAGACACCTAATATTTATGGTTAATATTCCCCTGCAGAAAAGGACTCTGAAAGTGTACTGTGCAGAATGGTCCTGGCTCATGGCCAGCATTTAAACATTGAAAGCATAGGGTTTAAAAGAATAAATACATATATACACTAAAATAACATACGGAACATGAATGATTTTCATATATAATGACAAGCATGCAACCTGTTGAATAAACACCTGTTGAGTTTCCTAAACTACAAGTTTAGGAAAGCAAAGTCCTGGTGGGCAAACAATGATACGGCGTCAGAGCACACGAGGTAGTGACACTGCAGATTCCTGAGCCACACTTATGTAGACAAACAAGGGTTTGTGGATGAAGAACATGGTTTTCTTGATTCTCACACCTTACAAGATTATAGATAAAATCCAAAATCTCCCACTTAAAATTATATTCCAATAGTTTTTTATGATAAATTAACTTAGGCGATATTTTTGTAGAAATATAAATTTTCCTTTACCTTCTCCGGCAACAACATGATGGCCCTAACATTTAAGACTGTCTGAATGTGGGGGTGGGAGGTGAGGGGAGTACTTATCCAGAAAACGTTAAGACCCTGAGAAATTCCTACTCACTGAACTCTACACGAATCTGAGGTAAGAATAAAACGCTGAGCTACTTTATCCATATTGTCACAGGCTGTCACAGGAGACATAGTCTCACTACGATCACCTGGTACCCTAACTGGCCCTCCCAGAACTTATAGACGCTCTTCTCTGAAGTTTCTATAACTCATGTTTTCCTGAGCCAGCAATGCTGTATTTCTAGAACTCAGAGATTGTATTCTTAAATATGGGTGTGATAGCAGTTTGGGTTCCAATTCTGCTTTTTGGTGAATATTTTTGTTGGACTTTTATGACCATAGCATTGATGTGGTCATAAAGATCTATATTTTCTTGGAAAATAAATAAGCACCCTCCCAAGATTTTTCTAAGGTTTTCAATGAAGAATGACCTGGTGGATTATCTTGCCCTCTGTACATTCTTTCCATTGCTAAAGTGTCCTTAGCAACCTAGAAATTCCTCTATGAGCTAGGTTCAGCTAAAACCTTAAACTAACCGGCAACTTCAAGAAAAAGTATTCCAACTACACTGTAGTATTTGGTCCATTCATCATGTTCTCAGATCTTGGGCTCAAAACAGACAACATGCAAGCAGAAAAGGAGAGATGCAAGGTGGGACACAAAGCAGGTAGATCTTAGTCTTACAGGAGACTAAAAAGTATAGATTTCCATGTTAGGATAAAGCCATCTTCAAACATTTACATTACATTATTTTTTACCAAAAGTACTCTATGAAATATAGAGATTTAGTCAGTGTGGGAAAGAAAAAATTATAATAGTTATTTTAGTAATTGCTGCGGATGCAAAGGCCTCACGACAGCCCTCTAGGCAGGCTTGGTGCAGTTGCACTATCCTCTGACAGACCTGGTTCCACACCATCTTTCTTTTTAAAAATTTAATTGACATAAAATATTGGCATATGTTATCTAATTTTCAAGAGCATTTCCAACACCTCCAACATTTATCCTTCTCTTCTTACTTCTTAGGGCTTCAGAGGAAATTACCACTAGCAAGTTTGGGGTATTCACATCCCAGAAGATTACCACATGGCCAGCATCAGACAGGCTAACTGCTACTTAGAGTTTTTTGTTGTTGTTGTTGTTTGTTTTTTTGAAAAGCAGGCTAAGAAGATGAGTCCGTATATTTTGTACAAAGCCTGACTACCTGGATTTGATCCCCAGAACTTACATAGTAGAACAAGAAACACTCCTGAGAAAGCTGTCCTATGGCCTCTATATTCACCTTGTAACACAAACACCCTCTCCCACCCATCAAATAAATGATAGCAAATGGAAGACCCTGTCATAAAGGAGGCTGTTAGAGTTCTTGAAGGCAATGTCCTAGATTGTTCTCTGGCTTCCACATGTATATGCATGCACATGTGCATATTTACACACACACATACACAGGAAAAAACTCACAAACAAAGCTGAAATATCACCATCATTCTCCTGAAACAACATTCAACACAGAAACCTGGAAAATAAGGGTTGTTATTCCTTAAGATCTGCAAGCAACTGGCTCAAGGATCCGCTGTAGCTATCCAAACCCTCACACACTTAGTTAGACCCCTTATATAAATGGTGTAGTATTTTATATAGCCTGTAATATCTTCAAATACATGTTATGTATCTCAGTACTACTTATAATACAATCAAGTAATTACAATGCCACTCCAGTATATACAGAATAATAAGAAGACAAAAAGTAACATGTTTTGCACCAGTGCAATTTTCCCCCAGAAATTTTCTCTACCTGTGGTTGGATCAGTGTAAAGATGTAGGAGCTACAGAAGACTAACTAGACTCAGGAATTAAATGTCAGCCAACTCAAAAGAAATAACAGAATATGAATAAATTAAACTGGGCAAATGGTCATACCTTTTATTCTTAAAAACCAATACTGTAATCAAAAAATAATATTATCAGTCTATTTATTTTTAGCTTTCTGAGGCACACTTTCTTTGTGGAACAAGCTTGGCTGTCCTGGAACTCACTTTGTAGATCAGACTGGCCTCAAACTCATAGACATCCACCTGCCTGTGCCTCTCAAGTTCCAGAACTAAAGGAGTGCGCCACCACGCCCAGCCCTATCAGTCTATTTATTTAAAACCCTTTTGGGGCATTTAAGACTGACCACGCTACACACAGAAATCACAAAGGAAAAGACTATTTATTTTCTATAGCAATTTCGTAAGAATGGGAGTTAAAAATTAAGGAGAGCTAAAACCTCAAATCTGTAAGCAACAGTCCCACTCCTGTCGGTTTTCTTGATCTTTACCCTCTGCTCTTCAGAAAAGTAGAAGGCCTCCACACCCCACCCCTGAGTTTAGATCCCAAACCCCATCCCATCTACTTGGCTTTATCTGGTTTCCTGTCAGCATCTGTTGCATTTCAGGATCTACAGGACATGAAAAATAAGAACATTCTTGACTCAACTCTGGACATTCTGCTTGTCTAGGAGTAGACCAGGGAAGTAGCAGCTGAGGATCACAGATAGGCCTCAAAGCCTCCACTGCCTCTTCTACCCACTCGCCTTAGTGTATGGGCAACTGGATTCTACTGCTGGTCTGTATTCTCCTCCTGGCTACAGTTTTCTCGTATTTGCCTTGGCTTTTAACATGCAACTTTTCTATTTACAGCCCCTGGCTTCCCTCCAAAATGATAGCTTCAAATTCATACCCTCGCCTATTCAATCTGCCCTTTGGCCTATGCATTCAAAAATATAGCTTGGATTTTAGGCATCATTTCTTAGATGCAGAGGGTATGGTAGAAAATTGGTCACAGGCTTTTAGACTCTAGGGACAGAATAACCAGAATTTAAATCCTGAAGCAAAGAAACAACTACATGGGTATTATTTCCCAGTCACAGTGGAACATAGTTTCTACTTTATAATGCTATTCTAAGTTTAAACAAAATTATTTAAAACTCTGCCGTAGGGTTGGAAGAGGGATTCAGTTGACAGAGTGCTACCAAGCAGGAAGCCCTGGTTTTGATCCTCATCACCACATAAAACTGGGTACAGTAGCGCACACCAGGAAGAAAAGAGAAGAATCAGGAGTTTGAGATCATCCTTGGTTACACAGCAAATCTGAGGCCAGATTGAGTTACATGAAACTAAAAAGCCTCAAATAAATGAATGCTTACTATACTGCATGGTACATACTCCTTGATAATCAGCAACAATAAAAGGTTACAATCACAATACAAGGCAAGGAGAATGCCTATCATTCACTTTATTGGGATATCTAAAATATCAAATGAGCCAAACTTTCACTACTGAATAGTATATACTCAAGCTGAGCAAAGTTAACAAATGTTTAACAACCACATATAACTCTGATACTCAAAAATAAAAAGTCTGAATTATCTTCCTTATGGACTCAAATGAAATATAGACATTCCAGAGTGTGTAAAGTGAGGCCTTTACTACCCAGAAAAAAAAAAAAAAGACTAAAAGGAGTTTTAATCTACAGATTTCTAAACAATTGGGGTTGCAATGTCCTTAAAGATTGCATACCTCCCTGCCTCCAATCAGGCTAGGTAAGACAACTGACATAAGAAGAAACCAAGGGAAATAATCTTAAAGTAAAGGAAAAGAAGCTAAAATACATCTTTTTATAATATGTGAACTTTTTAAGACATTATTTTAACAATAACTTTGCCAGTTGTGGTGGTGCATACGTTTAAGGCCTGTACTCAGAGACCAAAGCAAGCTGATCTCCATAAACTCAAGGAAAACATGGTATACATAATAAGTTCCAGCAGGTGATACATAGTGAGACCCTGTCTCAAAAAAAAAAACAAAAACAAAAACAAAAAACAAAACTTAAAAAAGCCGTGTGATTTCACTTTCCTTTCCTACTAGTAATACTGGAGTAGAGCATACTTGTTCCTAGTCCCTAGTACCTTTCCCCTAACAGAAGCTGGCGGGGGTCTATTTGTATTTACTTTATATTTTCAGAGCTTAATATCATGCCTGCTGGGGCAGTAGCAGGACCTCAATAAATGCTCATTCAGTGAATAGAATGGTTTTTGTGGCCATCCATTTGAGAGCTTCCTTCTGAATACAGCAAGAGTTGTTCCAACTGCTTCTCTAACATGAGCAGAGGATCAGACAAGTCCAAGAGGAATCCCTCAGTACACTAATGTCTCTCAGAACTGAAACAAACGCAGCAATTATGTACTGGGGCATCTTCTATGCGCCATGCTTGGAAAAGCCTAATGTTCTGCAGCTAAAGTAAACATGGGTCTTTTGGGCTCCTGTTGGGGAGCACAAATCACAAACTTCTGAAGGACAGCAAATCATCTGAATATTATAATATGGCACATCGTCCATATTTATGGGAGGTCCTCCCCCCCACACAGCTCTCACAAAAATCACAGGAAATTACTTCTAGAAAAATAAAAAATGTTTCTGATCGTTTCAGAAGAGCCTCTTCTTTAGCTGGGAAAGCTGAGGCCTGATGAAATAAAGGATCTAGTACAGGCTACTCACTTCAGAAAGGCAAAAGTGCCAGCTAGAATCTCATCTATTTATACAGTGGGTTAATAAGGCCTATCCTTCTGAAGGGAAGAATCGGGAATACCATACGCTTAGACACTCTCTTCTTGGTGTTACGCATTTCTGCTAGATACAAAAACAAAAGCTGAGATAGAGTCTCTAAAGAATTATTTTCCTAACAAATATGTATTGTTCTAAATAAAAGCTAAAACAGCATTACTATTCTACATGTTTCTTCAAAAGAAAAAAAAAAACTCCCTGAACTGCTTTTTTAGAAACCACTTTATAAGTCTGATGATCATGGAGAATTTTCATATAAAAAAAAAACCACAGTATCATCGAGCTACATGACTAAAGCAAGATGCTACATCGATTAAGTAACGAATGTGGTTATTTCTGTCTTTTCTCTCTCCTTTCCTGTGTGTGTGTAGCACAGAATACACAAGAGACCCAAAGGGGCTATAAAAATTTATTTACAGTATATAAAAATTGAACTGTTGTAAATTACCTGAGAGCTGATGTAAAACATTTACTTGACTTTTTTTCTTCCTTTCTTTTTGGTTATATGATGTTTGTAGGGCTCTTAGAATGAATGAGACAGCGCTAAACTCGCTCAGAAAAGTTAATCCAGTAAATGTGATTTGATGCTTTCATTTTCTTAGGAAGAACACCTGTGGCAAAAGGAGGCCTTCAAAACCACTCCACAGAGCTGCAGCCGTGGCTTAGCATGCTGCCAATTCAGCCTTTAAAATATCACTTGGTTGCAAACATGACTCCATAGTCCCTACGGCCACCTGAAATGAGTTCCTAATTACATCCCATTCTGATACTCATTCTCCTTTACCTGAGGCTCCTGCAGCTCGCTCCCAGCTCAGTAGCACAGGTATAGGCAACTGAACCTATTTGACTTCTTGGACCAGCAATTAGGACCCCCAGGGTTTGACCTTCAAACCTAGAAGCCCCATTTCTCTTGCACTAACCCCTTCTTTAGCTGACTGAATTACTGTCGGAGTTCCTTAATTTCTCTGTTTCCTTGTCTCTGGCATGTTCTTGCTTGCAATTTCCTCTCACTAGGACTATCTCTTCCCCTTATTTATTCAGTCAACAAATATTTATGGACAGCCTATTCGCTCTTACCTGAAAAAAAATAATACAACACCTTATAAGCAGTAAGGCAATCTCCCCATACTCGGGGAAATTTGTTCACATCCAACCCAATCTCTGAGGCCCATTTCAAGTTTTCATAAGCTCATCCAGACATTTCTAAAAACCAGGTCAAACATCACTGGATCCCCACATCTTCAACAAGCTGTCTGTATTTCTCTTGAATGACTAACCACTTTATTTGAAAATCAATACAGGCATTCACAGGTGTTGCGCATATACTATATTCCCAGAAATGTGCTAGATTCTTCTTCCTGTGTTGCCTGATTAAGGTCAAGGTTATTTCTACACTTCCTCTCCCATCCTATAGTGTACACTCTTCACGCTCAGGGATACAAAGGCACATTGCCTATCCTTATTCTCTATGTGACATTTTCACTGCCTACTCAGTAAGTATATGCTGAAAGTCTATAAATGAATGTATAGAAGTGGACAGGAGATCTAAACTCCTAAGGTTTTTTTGAAAAGAAAATACTAGCTCAACATTAATTATATTCCTTTTTTCATGGTTCTTGTAAATTATCTAAAATATAAATGTACCTGTCTTAGCATTTGTGGTTTTTAAGTTAAGAAATTAAGGAAATAGTACATGCTAGCCGGTGCAGTGCCTAGAAGTCTTGACAGCAGGTACTGAGTTTGATACTTAGTCTCAAAAACAAAATAAAACAAGGCAGATTTGCTCTTTACAGTCTTCTCAGTTGTAAATGTCTAGTATTGACTCACTTAACCTCTACCACAAAATAAAAACAAAAACTACAAAGATATAAGGCAACGCTAGCTGCAAGGAATATGTGTGGTTCACCCTAATTCTGCCAATCACAGAAAAGAACATCCAAAGTACCAGGCGTCTTCTTCAAGAACAGAGGAGTCCTTATGTACATACTGCCTTCCAACTGACCAGAAAAGCTCCAAACAGGGGTGCCCTGTAAATCCGGTGCAAGACAAGACAAGAGGACAGACATCCCTGAGGTCAGCACCATTCTTAACATCTTTGAACACACCCCTCTGGGCTTGTACAGTTCTGTACAGAGTGTGACCCCTGATGAAAAACAAGACATGGAGAAAGAGCAACCTCCACTTTTCACCTTCCTCTCCTTGCTTTATTTCTTCTTTGACATATAAGCAACTAACATCATAGACAGTTCATATATTTTGTCTGTCTTCCCCCACTAGAAAGCATGGTCCATACAGATAACATTAACAGCCATCTTATTAACAGTAATATAGTCTAGAGATTAACATGGTGCCTATCTCACAGTAAGTTCAATAAATGTTTATTGAGCCAATATTTCAATTCATTTCTTATTTAAATAATGTTCTAGCTATCTTCCTTATCATCTTTATAGGCATACTATTCTGCATCATCAGTATCCCCCACCTCACCACAAAAAAATTCATTCTCTGAATTTTGTTTTTCTATTATAAATATGTATGATTACATATCCCATTTTAAAAGACAAAGTAATATAAAGTTAGATATACTGAAAACAATTAATAAATAGGAGTGCCTTTGAATTAAAAATTATGAACATATAAATGCTGTTTGCCTATATATAAAGCATTCAAGTATTTTTTTTTCTTTTTTCTTTTTTTTTTTTTTTTTTGGTTTTTCAAGACAGGGTTTCTCTGTGGCTTTGGACCCTGTCCTGGAACTAGCTCTGTAGACCAGGCTGGTCTCGAACTCACAGAGATCCTCCTGCCTCTGCCTCCCGAGTGCTGGGTTACATCTTGTAATTTTGAAAACGATTCCAAAAGGTAACCAGTATTGCCTTTGTTCATAGATAAAGAAAGCAGAATAAGTGGAAATTATGCACCTTACCCACATACACATAGCTAAGAGTGTCATGCATGACATTCAAATAAGAGTTGTCTAACCTGACACATGTCATATGTCTAAAGCATGTACCTCCCAGGTGAAGATTTAAAAGACCAACTTAATTTTCTGAGAGTGTACCTGAGACCAGAATTATATCTAAGATATTGAGAATGAAGCTAAGCAAATGGGAAGGAAAAAAAAAAAAACAAAAAAACAAGCAACTGTCCAGAAACTGAAAAAGTCCAGGCATTAGAGGGCAGCAGAAACGGAAGTGGCTTTGGACTCAGATACTGGTCTTTCTTATGTGATTCCAAGTAAGGGACTCATCCTGTGAGAGCCCTGCCTCAAAATGTGTGAAAGAATAGAAAAAAGGGATTTAAAACACACACACACACACAGAAAGGAGACAAGCTGGGGGATTCAAGTAAGTTAGGTCTACTACTGTTATGACTTTTAATAGGCCAAAAATTATATTTAGAAGAGTATCTTGTATACAAATAGATCATAAATAAATATACTTAATGTCATATTTTATTAATTTCTTGAAAGTTAAGACAAATACAAAGCTAAAAGTAACCCAGCTGGAATACATGTCACAGAAATCTGGAACTGATTAGATCTCAAAATTATGTGATCAGAAAAACTCTAAATTCTTTATACTTCATCCATCCATAAGAGCTCATTTACATAATGCGTATTCAAGCAAGGACCAGTCATCACAGGTAGAACTAAGATGACATGACGCTCAGTAGGATTAACTGAGCAGGAAGCTGTGCACAGTCACCAAAACTGCTAATTTACTACAGGCATTGTCTAAAGAGTCATCATAAATTCTTTCCAATTGTCCTTACAGTTCTGTAGAATATTTAATATGACCTGCCCCATCACCCTGTATCTAAGATTCAAAGAGAACTATTCATATAAACTTTCACACACAAAATAATTAACAGTGTTTGAGGTTTGTTTCCTATTACTAGGGAGAAATATTTTTCTAGTATTATTTCATGATACAAAACAACTTAGTAATTGCTAATTAAATAGCTAAAACATTTGTAAAGCAAGGAAGCATGCATTGATTAATCTTTCACTGGGAATATTATGAAGTTTATCTAAAATACTCATTACTCACAAGTCAGAATAAGTCAACTAGCAGAGTAGTTAAGTTTCAAGACCACAGCAGAAACTGGTCGGGTAAGAAATTACTCAGCAAATCAATACAACTATTTTTCTTTCTAAAAATAAGCAGTACTTGGGAGAAAAACAAACCATGCATCATCTTTACATAAAATAACCATAACATCTTGTATTTAAATACGACAGTTCACTAGATCCCAAATACTATGATTATATACCTTAAACTAACATGACTTTATTTAGCATTTTTTAGATTAACATATAGTTACTAAAGGTTTGTATATAAGCATAAGGTTTGGTTATTTAACTCAATAATTCCAAGCTTTTCCATAAACAAAAATGAAAGCCAAAATCCAGAGAGTTTCTAGCCTAGTATGATGGTGCATTTCTTTAATCCTAGGCCTCAAGAGGCAGAGGCAGGTGGATCTCTGTGAGTTCCAGGCTACCCTAATGTATACAGTGAGTTCTAGACTGGACAATGCTACATAATGAGATCTTGTCTTTAAAAAAAAAAAATCTGGAGTTTTTAATACGAATGTTTTTGCAGAAATTGTTTTATATAAAGTAGGATTATACATACCTAGAAAAACATCACTAAAATCATTTAATAATGACTTGCTTAATCATGTGACCTAGAATCTGAAAAATCTGAATTTTATGTTGGCCAAAATAAACAAACCATTACCATGTTATGACAACTGGCTCTAAAAATAATGATCCTGAAGTTAGCCACACTAACATTTCCTAAACTTGGAACATTGGAAAAATAAAATAATAAGTTATCGACAGAAATAATTGGGAAACAAGTAACATTATTGTGAAACCTGAAGAGCTGAAGAATGAAAACACGAATATGCAGCCGTGTGACCAATTGAACAACTGTCAGTCTGCTGAGAGCTTAGGAGACTGCGGAAAAGGCAGGTTAGGTATCACTGTGTAGGAAAACCAGTCATTAGCTCGCAGGACCTAAATAAAAGCTACGGTTCTGGGATTACCTTGAGCTCCCAGGTGCGATTTTCCTGCTGGAAACAATTAGCACCTCTGAGCTACCTTATCCAAACTGACTTTTCCCTACAAGCCAGGGTTGTCTCACTGTCCCTTCTACCAGACTGTGAGGATTGGTCAGAGAACACCATTCCAAAATCTATTTGCAGCCTGTGTTTTACAGCCACGTATCTCACTGAGAGGAACGAAGGACCTCACAAAATTGTGGTTTTAACCACTTAACACATCATCACTACCTACTGAGCAGGACCCAGACTTGAGAGAGCTGGAGCCAAAGAACAAAAGCTAACTCCCACCCCCAACACACACACCACATAGTAATGGTTTTCCTGATAAATAATCCAGCAGTTGTTATTCTTTAAAGAGTAAGAAAGTAATCATCACCCTTGTTTAAAAAAGAAAATAAGTTTAGGGACTAGTCCAAATACAGATGCTACCTTACTGTCTTTGTAAATACGCAAGGATTAAACATGTACCGTCCTCAGCTCTCTGAACGCCCACCCTAGAGACTGATGTCCAATACTGAAGACTTTCTGTTTTCTCTAATCTGTTATCACCTTGTCCCACAAAAATTAAAAGCTTTTATTTCCACTTAGCTGCCACTTAAGATTTATAAAAGGCTCGTTTTCCCCTCTCATTCTCCCAACTCAAATCCTCCTAGAAAAATCCTTGCCTCTTCACAGGTTGCCAATTTTTGGTATGTTAAAAATACCATCAAGTCTCACCTATAAGATATGACTATTAGCTTTTAATGATGGCTAAAAGGAGATGCTTAATGTCATTTCTGCATTCTATCACAGCACCCATCTCATAAAGGAAACCCCCTCCATAAAGGTCAGATAGTTTTTCTTCTGTAATCAAACTTTAAAAAACAGACTAACTGAAAATATATGAAACTGTTTAAGCCAAGAGGCATGTGACAGAATCGAGTCTTTGTCAGCAATGCACTACAGAAGTAATGTCTCCACTACTTAGCCTTTTGTTCTGTGTGTATAATTTTTAAATGTTTAAAATCTCTCTCTACCAGTTTTCTAGAGTTTATGTTTTAATATCTGTGTTTAAAGGCATGAGTTCCTGGACTATAACTACCTACAGAGTCTCTGCCTACATCTCTGTAAGTCAAACAATGTACACCCCAACGAGGTGCCATTACATCAGAGACAAATATTTTGTACACTTATAAGGCGATTTCCTGACAGAAGACAATAAAGTGTCTTGTTCTAAGAAAATCAATCTATTTTGACAATTTTCCAGCATTTGGAAATAAAGTACCTTAAAGGAAAAAGTGCCTTTTTTCTAAAATTTACCCAAAGAATAGAACAGGGTACCTATCTGGACTACCTGGTTCTTAGTCTTTGAAAGACCAAGACTGAAATAATGCCCATTGCCAAGCAAACTCCCAGAAGCAGAACTCTGAACCTTCCTCCTGAACTGTAAAACAGGAGTATTTTCACAGAAAAGTTATAAAAATACTAGGCTTAAAATATGGCCATGGATCTTAATTTATTGTTTGTCCATGTGCATACGAGTGGCTTCAGCCCGTGACCAGATAGTAGTGAGCACTGTCTCACTACAGAAGTTTCTGAATATGACTAGCAGGAAGCATCATGGGTACAAGTCAGTCAGAAAACTAGCTCCATTACAGTCTGACAGACTTCTCTTCTGATCAGCTTTGAGTGGTTTACACTCTCATGACAAAACAAGTCTAAGAGCCCCAGATCAAGGTCTAAAAGCTGTTCTCCTTAGGATTAGGACGAGCTGCTGAGGCGGAGATGGCTGTTCCCAAGATCAGGCAGTAATAAACTCAGGGAAATTGATAAACTAGCATACCATTTAACAATGTGATTGTTTTGCAAATTCTTGCTCTAAAACCAGGGAACAACACTGAAGCAATGTTTCATTTTACTATCTGTTAGCCACCAAAATCAGGTCATATCAAAAAGTCAATGAGAACTTGCATAGGAAGGTAATAAAGAAATTTCAAGTAATAGATATATAAAGGTGATTTTAAGGTAACATAAAGTAAAGGAACATACAATGTATCTACACAGTTTTAGCTTCATTCTCAGTAGAAACAAAAAGTCACATAATCCTGTGTGATCACAGTGACACCACCAATATTTTTACATTATTTTGAAGCTCAACCCATTTTCATAGCAAAACAACCCAAGGGGTGTTATACTCAGAGCCCTGCCACTCATGCCTGGGTCATACTTCCTTACTCTGAGACCTTCTTCAAACTTCAAATGATGGAATACATTACTCCAAGATCTCCAGTATCTCTTTTATAGTTAATATTCTATTTAGTCTCTTTAGATTCATAGTACTTCAACCTAAAACCATTTAACTTTTATATTTCTGATCACAGATATTCCATCTCTATAGAACATGAACTTTTTAGTTCACGAATTTACCTTAATCTTGAAATGATTCTAGAAAGGAGCTACTGAGGAACAAGTACACAAAGCAATCTGCTTGCCAATGTATGAACACAAATTTTAAAAAGGCCATTTTATCCTGAGCTGGAGAGTAAGGCTTTAAAACCCAGGGCATTACAATTCAGTGGGAGTCCGCATAGGTCCAGGGGGTGGTGCAAATGCACCACAGAACAAGAGCAGACAGAGGGAGGGGGTGATGACGAACTGAGATAGAATGGCCAATCCATGGACCACAAGAACAACAGGGAAAGTGGGGGATCCTCTGAGGCTCAGCTCCTGCATCTAAAGTTGAGAATGATGATTCCAGCAACACAGGAGTTGATAGAAACGAGTGGGGCCACTGAGTCTGGGGAAGAATTCTACCTCACTACCTTAGGCTTCTCTTTTCCTATGCCACTTTAAACAAGTTCATGGATTCGAACACTGCTATCAGTATCTACTACACAAAATAAACAGTATGCTCCACTTTTGCCAAACTGCAAGTTCTCAACAGAATTTCTTAATTCATTCACATTACAGCATGTCCAAAAACATTACACTAACTAAATAACAATTACAGAAATTAAGTTTAAGTAGGGCTAGAGATGTAGCTCAATTGGAAGAGTGCTTGCCTAGCGTTCAGGAAGCCTTGGATTTGAGCTCTAATAAACCAGGCATAGCGAGGCACACTAACAATCCCGCATTTGGGAGATGAAAAAAGGAGGATGGGAAGTTCAAGATCACCTTTGGAAGCACAGTAAGGTTGAAGCCAGCCTGGGATACATGCAACCCTATTTTTAAGACAAGAGTTTTTTTTTTTTTTCAAGTTGGGCTAGAAAGATAGTTCAGTCAGTAAAGGAACAGCAGTGTAAGCATAAGAACCCAGCACCCCTATTTTTTAAAAAGTTAAAATAGCTCAACACCACAGCTTGCTCTACAGTCCTAACAGAGACATTAGAATCTCTTGAGATGAGTGTCAAGCCAGCCTAACAGAATCAGTGAGACCACGTCTCAAAAAATACAGTGGAAATCAATGGAGGAAGAAAGACACCTACAGTCAACCTCTGGCTTTCATGAGCTTGTTGTGCACATACCACCACC
>NC_022010.1:60977938-60991776 GCF_000317375.1 Microtus ochrogaster
CACACACACACAAATGGTTCTGAAGTTTTACTGTAATCAATCTTTCGCTATTCTCCTACAGTAAAGTAATTATAGTATCTCTTTACTTTTGAGGTTATTTAGATATATAGCCTAACAAATAACAAATACAAGCAACCTCTGTATTATATAAAATACTAATGAAAAAAGAAAAAAAATATTAATGAAATAACTTTTCTATTGAAAGGTCTCCTTTTTAAAAGTTGGCAGTGCTATATTAGATCCTCTAATTGGTTATTAACCCTCTCCTAAACATGCCAAACTAATATATATGTATATATAAATTAGTGATATATATATATATCACTTCACTATTTGCCTCCATTTCTTTGAAAGCACTACTTGACATAAAATTATGTGTTCTGGAAATAAGAGTAGTTCAAATATGTAGGTATTGAATCACAGTTTCCAATTAATTTTCATTATAATTTCAGAAATGTTTCAATAGAGAAAAAAAAGACCCTGTAACTACAATGTGAATCCCACATAAAAATACCGAGCATATGACACACATTTGTAACCTGCTATTTGAATCTCAAATTCAAGGCTAGCTTTCTCAAAATAGCAAGAATTCATCTTTAAGAAGGGGGAAGGGACTTTAATCCCAGCACTCTGGAGGCAGAGGCAGATGGATCTCTGACTTTCAGGACGTCCAGGGATACACAGAGAACCCTATCTCAGAAAAAAAATAGAAGAAGGAGGAGGAAGGAAGGAGAAAGAGGAGGAGGAGAAGCAAGAGGAGGAAAGAGAGAGAGAGAGAGAGAGAGAGAGAGAGGGGTGGGAGGACGTAAGGTGAAGAGAACTGAACATATACATACTCAAAGTTCGTTCTTCGTCAGTATACAGTCCTTTTACTTCCCGTCATTTGCTCTAAAAAATGTTGTCAGAGAACAAACTTTTCACATTACCTTAAACACTTAAAAGTACAAATACATCTAAACACATCAGAAACTTAGGATTCATTTCGACATAAACAACTAAAGCTTACTGCTGTTCTAGGTGACAGTAATCTAAACAAGTTGAAAATAAGAGGGGAAAAAAATCTTAGCTCACAAATTCCGTCTTGCACAGAGGCAGCTTTCTAGAAGAATGGCTAGAATATGTAAATTTTGCCCTCAGGGGAGCTAGTACAAATTCAGTCAGCTGGGTCAAGCCACTAATTTTAAGCATGCATCTTTGTCTGTAAAATGGGAATAATATCTTACTAGCCACCTCACAGACAATTCTTAAGTACAAATAAGACCATGTTAATTAAATCACAATACAGACTCTAAGTTACAAATGTATGATTTTGGCACCGTGCAGCAGTAAAATAAGGGTTACAGTTTCACAATAAAGATCTGATAACTTAATAACCAACAAGATCAGAATAAAGCTGTCTTAAATATTATTTGGAGATCATCCCAAAGATGCAAGAGGATTTCTGAGAAAAAAATTAAACCTGCATTCATTTGTGGATAGCTTGGGCAGTCCAGGCTGTCTTTGTAAGACAAAGAAAGGGAACTTCCTACATTTGCTACAAGGCATTAGAAAAGCAAATTAGAATTCTGCAGTTTACTTCGTCTGCAGATGTGAAACTGCTTTAAATAAACATGTACCTGTCTTGATGGGTATGGCAGAGGCAAAAGAACTGCATTCGTGTGGCTAGTATTTAAAGGAGAAAACCCAGAGAGATAATGTCTATTCTCCCCAACCCTGGCATCAGTCAATAATACAAAAG
This sequence comes from Microtus ochrogaster, assembly GCF_000317375.1. Lineage (NCBI taxonomy): Eukaryota > Metazoa > Chordata > Mammalia > Rodentia > Cricetidae > Microtus > Microtus ochrogaster. The sequence goes on from NC_022010.1 coordinate 60,979,677, forward strand.
GCAATTTTAAACTGTCACTCCAAGGTTAAGAATTCCATTAGGTCAGCACCTAGAACATGATAGGAGCTCAAAAACAATCTAAGTGGATATGCGGAGCTAAGCGGATGGTACAGGTGAGAACAGAATCTAGCTAGAAATTTCTACCACCGTAAAAAAAGGGGGGGAAAAGGTCTAAATAAGATAATTCCAAAGTAGTAAAGAAAATGTAAAATACCTTCCTAAAATGTATTTGCAACTAAATTCAGTCCTACTTGTGACAGTATAGGTTGGGCTGACAGGTGATGTACCCACTTCCAGTACTAGGGAAGAAGGAAGAGGATCAGGGCAGTCAAGGTCACCAAAGCACACCCACAAGGGCAGCACTGCCAGTACAGTATACATTTAAGGCCCCTGGTCCGCTCCTATAGGCCAGAAGCTCCTATCCACGAGTGCAGTATAAAACAACCAATTCAACAAAAATTAATCAGACACCTACTAACCACATCCTAGAACACATACCACACAGATGAATAAAACATACAAAGATGAGTAAAATCAGACCTCACTGTCTAAGATGGTCTCAATTTTACCTCTAAGATCTGAGATCTCCAAAGCCATTCCCTGGAGACGTTCTTGCTAGCTAACCCTACCACCTGATCATTACACCTACCTATACAGAAATCTGTCTCCATACATTGTCCTGAAACTTTTTATAGCACCCATCAACCCATGGGCTTTGCCAGACACCTCAAGCTCAGCTGTAGTCTCCACACCCCTAGGCTGGAAGCTAATATTTACTGATTCCCTGTGTGGCAGGCACTTTTAGAGGCACAAAAAAATACAGCAATGAAAAACAGTTCCCATTCTTACCAGATTCCTCATATATAATCTAGACCCTGCCCTTACCCTTACCAAATATCCTGATTTGCATATCCATTTTACAGTATTCTGGAACCCCTGTCATTGTCTATATGCTAAGGGAAATAGCAAAGAATAAGGCAAAGCCCCTGATCCTCACAGAACTTAAAATTGGTGTGGCACTAACCAGTTTGATAAGTGGTTTGCAGAGTGGGGGGGTCTTGAACCCCAGAATATAAACCAGAAAATCTATTTGGAATGAGAGGAAAACATAAGAATTTTTTTTTAATTGATCTTTGTAACTTTCTAATATTTTACTTTGTTGTAATTACCTGAGACATGTAATTTATAAATAAATACAAAGATATCAAAGATACATCCTCAAATTCTTTTACTAAATTTTAACATCGTTTTAAACCTGGAGACCAGAGGCTTGGATAAGCATATATTTAAAGTGGGAAGTTTGGCCCAAGAAAGGTTAACCTAGGGTCTCCATTAGTTCATTTTCTCTCATTTAGATTAAACAAGCATTATGAGGAGATAGCTAAAGATGTTTATACAAGCGAAGTTAAAGTTCAAGCCCACTCTAATTTCCGTTTTTTTTTCCTAATTTCCGTTTTTAATCATGTTTTATCACCCTATATTCACCATCCCTATAACCCATAGATGTTATGAGCCCTTAACTTTCTATTTCAGAGTGTGTATGTGTTATTACTACTTTAGGGATATCCTAAGACCAGAGCCACTGTCATTTTGTTCTGCAAACATTACTAGTCTACTTCATTATTCAGCTGGCACAAAAACAATAAGTTTCATTATGACACTTTCACACATATGCATCGCTGTACCTTGCTGGTCTTCACACCTCCGCTACCCCTCCATCCTCTCACTGGCCCCTTCTTCCCTACAAATTGTCTCCTTCTTTCCTTCATGTATATGTAGAAATGTATGTGGATAAGTCTAGCTCCATGAAAATGATATTTCATCTCCCACCCCATTACCTCCTCTTCTTCACACCTCTGCCCTCCCTTACTTCATCCTCCTCTCATAGTCTTCTAGTTTATGTCAGAAGAAGAAACATGACATCCTTTGAATCTGAATTCTCTGAACCTGATGATCTTTAATCCTATTTTCCTACAAAAAAAAATATTCTTTACAACTAAAAAAAGGGAGAAAAAAAAAAACTTCACTATGTATACATACCACATCCTTCATTAGTCATCTGTTGGTTGGCATCCAAACTGACTCTGCATCAACTACTGTGAACAGCACAGTAATAAATAATAAATAAACATGGATCTTTGTGGATTCTTGTGACTTACAGATTTCTTCAGGGGCCACCCAGAGTGAGACAGCAAGATGCATACAGTGGTTCCATTCTCAGTTTTTTGAGGAACCTCCATACTGATTTTCATAACAACTGTACCAGATTACAATTTCATTAGTAAAAGGGGTTTCTCTTTGCCACATCCTCACCAACATTTGCTGTCATTTGTTTTGTTCACAATAGCCATTCGGAATCAGGTGAGACAAAATCTCAATGCAGGTTTAATTTCCATTTCCCTGATGATTGACAAAGAATGTTGAATAACTTTTCAAATATATACTGACCATTTCAGTTTCTTCTTTCAAAAACTGTTCAATTCATCTGGCCATTTAATAGTTAGTATGGGTTTTCATGTTATATTTTGGTGCTCTTTACAGAGTCAGATATATAGCTGGCAAAGGTTGTCTTCTCATTCTGTATGCTGTCTCTCCACTGTCTGTAGTGTAGAAGACACATTCATGCAAGCACATTTGTCAATTATTGGGATTATTTCCTGTGCTATTGAAAGGTCCCCCCTATGTTAAAGTCTTTGCTAGTGTTTCCCTCTAGCAGTTGCAGAGTTTCTGTATTAAGTTCAGTCTTTAATCCATGTTGAATTGATTTTATACAGAGTGAAGAATATAAATCTAATTTTATTCTTCTGTATGTGGCTATCCAAACTTCCCAGACACAGTTGTAGAAGAAGCTGTCTTTTCTCCAATATCTGTTTTCTACATTGTTGTAGAAAATTAAGGTGGGGGGGGCTGTAGAAATGTAAGAGCATTTGTTGTGCAATTATGACAGGCAGTTTAGATAATAGATCCAATGCAACAAGTCTGGAGTCTTTGCATGTCTGTAACTTTGCATATCCCAGCTTCAAAGGGAGGTGGGAACAAAGAAAGGGCTTGCTGACTTCTAGCCTAGCCCAGAAAAGTGAAAGTCCCAGGCTCAGAGAGACATCAGATGTAAAGAAATAGGCAGAGTAAAAGGAGAATATAAGATGCCTTCTTCCAGCCCCTGTACATGGATAGGCATGTGTACAGTACACCAGCACATACACTCACACAGACATAAACACATGAAAGAAAGAAAGAAAGAAAGAAAGAAAGAAAGAAAGAAAGAAAGAAAGAAAGAAAGAAAGAAAGAAAGAAAAGAAAGATGGATGGATGGACGGACAGGCAGAGAAAGGATATAAATAAATAAACTTTTTGATTAGTTGGCTATAGCTGTGTGGGTTCATTTTGTGGTTGTCTTTTATTTCACTGATCAATGTGTCTTTTTACACTGCTTTTGTTACTATAGATATTAAATATATAGTTATTATTATCTATAGTATAATTTGCAATCAGGTACTATGATGCCTCTAGCAAAATAATGCTGTATTTATGCAGTTCCCCAATATATACTTTAGGGAACAATGATTACATTGAGATTTGATGATAAAATTTCAATCTGTAAAACCAGTAGCCACTGCTAAGTGAATATCAATTAGAAATAAATATAAGGTGTCCTGAAATGACATTACCAAACTGAGTCAAAACTTTTTAGAAAACCACTCAATTAATGAAGAAAAGTACACATTTTTCCTAATTCCTAACATCTGTATCAAATTGGGCTCAAAGTCTATGCATCAGGAATGACACAGAGGATCACATTTAAGGAAATTAAAAAGAAACAAATGATTCATGACAAGAGTTTCATGTGACACGCTTATCACTACTCTGTGAGTGTGTCCGCAGAGGCATAGTTCTGTACACACAGAGTGATCCCATTCCTCGGGGCCTTCCAAATTACAGAAAATGTGTACAATTTTCATTATTTATGCAGAGATTATAAGTAGAAAATCATTAACATAAAACAAAGCCCAGGCTTACAACAAATCTGAATGAGTGCTCCGGGCCTTGAGCTTTTACAGCACCAAATAAGACCAGAACATGTGTCTACATATGAGACTTGAAAAGACATTCATTATTTCCATGAGGATTGGGAAATAATGAGATTTAATGCTTGTTGTTCAGTGAAGCCAAATGGCTCCAAATCAGAGAATGGGGAAAAGATCAGATTATTATTAATCACAGTGTCTCTGTCCTCTTTGCTACTCTGTTGAAAACATCACAGTCAATATCCGTGATGTGACTTTATAAAGAATATTTTCCCAGATTAGTGTCTTCCTTATGATATCATTTCTGAATAGATTTGTTGTAGAAGCACCCTGAGCAGACAACTGGGAACACTGTGTACAGTATTTTAGAAACAAAGTTAAATAAGGAACCTACGTACAGGTTGAAAACACCCTGGAAGACCTGAAAACTACTTGATAAAGGAACTAGGCACAACTTACTATTATCTTTCATGGGCCTCCATAGAATCCATGCTAATACTTGTACTAGGAATATTATTAAGGTATTTCTAATTAGTACAATTTATCTAAGTAAAAATATTAGTGACTGTAGACGTATTTGCACTGGCATGTCTTTGGACCCTTTTACCTCTAGTTCAAATTTCTCGTTCTATTAATCATGCTTTTCACATTGGTGTATATGAAATCCTCTCTGGGATATTATATAAACACTTCTGTTCAGTCATGGTGTCATTACAGATTATGACATTAATAGCAATAGCTATAAAGCAAAATTTTAAAAACTTTATTGAAATATAACTCCAAATTACTTGGTACCAAAATTTGGTAGCCTAATAAATCTATGAGAAGGATATACTGATATTTAAATAAACTTAAAAATTAACATGACAAACTTGATTTTTTTTTTATCGAAACTGATTTGTGGATTTTGGGGGTTGTTTGTTTTTTAGGTTTGGTTTTTGAGAAAAGGTCTGACTGTTCAGCCCTAACTGGCTTGGAAATCATCATGAAGACCAGAACAGCCTGGAATTTACCATCATCCTCCAGTCTCTTGTCTTACAAATGCTGGGATTAACAGAAATATGCCACTACCAACTAAAACTTAATTTTTAAGAACGAATCCCGGTGCTCCAAGAAATTAGTTTTATAATTAATGACAATTAGAACAAGAATCATAAGCCGGGCGATGGTGGCGCACGCCTTTAATCCCAGCACTCGGGAGGCAGAGGCAGGCGGATCTCTGTGAGTTCGAGACCAGCCTGGTCTACAGAGCTAGTTCCAGGACAGGCTCCAAAGCTACAGAGAAACTCTGTCTCGAAAAACCAAAAAAAAAAAAAAAAAAAAAAGAACAAGAATCATAGAAAGAAGGTCTCCCACCCATATTTCAGGGTTCAACACCTATGCTAGAAGTGACCTGTTTTTCACTAGTATTTACTTAGTACTATTTTATATCCCAGCTATCAGAACAACTAGTACATATTAATGTATATGACTGATATCTACATCTCCTGGCTACATGTTTGCTTTGAGGACAAGGATTATTGTATTTGTTTTTATACCTCCAAAGTCCAGGTCAAGTGTCAGCATATGGTAGGCACTTGATTCATAAATGCTAAATTAAACTGAAAAGACTTTGACTAGTTAAATCTCATCAGCATTTGATCAGACTTCTTTTTAGGAAAATATTGTTATTTGAGTATAACTTAACACATCAAGGAGAAAGAAGTGTATCAATTATCATAAATTAAACTAATTCAAATTACAACCTACTTGAATGAGAACAGTATGAAAGCTGTGAGGGTGGGAGGTTAAACAAATGAAAGGCCAGCACCTATGGTTCAACATTATTTGACCAACGCAAGAAAAACAATATTCTAATAAGATGACTACCCACAAATGCCACTTTACAAATATATGATACTTTCAAGTTTCATAAATAAAGAGAAAGGAGACCCATTCTAAGAAAGCAAACTTACAATCTTTTATCACTGAACTACACTGAACACTGAATTTTCAGATTTAAAAAACATTTGAGGGTTTAGGGATTTATTTAGCTCAGTGGCAGAGCCCTTGCCTAGCAAGCACACAAGGCCTTGGACTCAGTCCCCAGTTCTGGGAGCTGGAGGAAACAAAAGGTAACTGGTACGTACAATCTAGCTGAGTGCTGGTGACACATCTTTAATTCCAGCACTCGACTTTAATCCCAGCACTCAGGAGGGAGATGCAGGCAGATCTCTAAATTCCAGGCTAGCCTGGTTTACAGAGAGTGAGTTCCAGGACAGCCAAAATTACACAGAGAAACCCTTATGGATTCCAGGCTAGCCTGGTTTACAGAATGAGTTCCAGGACAGCCAAGGCTACACAGAGAAAACCCTTGTGAATTCTAGGCTAGCCTGGTTTACAGAATGAGTTCCAGGACAGCCAAGGCTACACAGAGAAAACCCTTGTGAATTCTAGGCTAGCCTGGTTTATAGAGTGAGTTCCAGGACAGCCAAGGCTACACAGAGAAACCTTTGTGAATTCTAGGCTAGCTTGGTTTATAGAGTGAGTTCCAGGACAGCCAAGGCTACACAGAGAAAACCCTTGTGAATTCTAGGCTAGCCTGGTTTACAGAGTGAGCTCCAGGACAGCCAAGGCTACACAGAGAAATCCTTGCGGGGTGGGAATGGGCAGCTGGAGAGATGCTCAGTACTAAGAGCTCTTCCAGCTCTTGCAGAGGACAGGGGTGTGGTTCCAGCACCCATATCGCAGTTCAGAAGGTCTGAACCCCAGTTCCAGGAGATCTGACACCCTCTTCTGGCCTGCACAAGCACTGCATGAATGCATGTGGTACGCAAACATACATTTAGGGAAACACTCATATAAATCTTAAAAAAAAACTAAGAAAAAAAAACTGGTTTCATATGGTTTCATATGAATAAAGATCTTAGCAACAAAATATGTTACTTTATGTTTTAAACACAAGTATTTTCCCATGCAAACTTTTGTTTTATGGAATATGTTCTACTTATCACAAAAGAAATAGAAACAAGTTTCTTGGGCAAAATAAAGGGAAAACACATATCTCCTCAACCCACTTTCAAAAACTGATGAATCTGGAACTTCTGGCTAACTCTACACATCTGAGCATGTTTGATCAACAGGCACTCAGATATGAATGATGTTAACTAAAATACACTCACTAATTTTCCCACTAATATTGAATTTTCTTTCAAAGTAAATGTCAGAAAAGTAATTTACAATACTCACCCCCCATATTATACTGTCAAAGTCCTCTAGTGAAATATATTTATTGATTGAGTTATTAAAAAATTCCAAAACACAAACATCACAGACTATTGAGTTAAGAAAAGTAACTGCTCATAAAAGAAGCAATGGTTTCTACTAGTGTGTGAGAGGAATTAATAAATATTAAAACAATAATGGCTATAGGCACTTCCATACTAGACAAACAATAAAAAAGGAAACTGACTAGTTTGCAAACTAAGTTTGGAGCTGGTTTTGCCTTTCACAGTAATCTCCTGCATTAGGCCCAAGTCAGACACTTTCTCACATAATTCCTTTAAAAGTGATAAGGAATACTGTCCCATCATTTCAGAATGAAGACTTCTCTTTGGAGAGAAAGAAAATCCGGGCACATCTTTGTGGAAATATTTTCCAACCCTTTTCATGTCTAGCTTCTTGGAATGTGGTCCTGATGGCAGGTAAGTACAGACAAAGCCCCAGGAACCACACAGTGCACACTAGCAGTCTACAACTGGAGAAAAAACCCTCACTAGCTGTGTGGCCTCAGACAAATTATTTATCCTGAGACTTGGTTTCTCTGTCATTAGAACAGGGACATTTCTCATCTGAAAGTGATTATGGAAAGTAAACTAGTAAAAGGAGGCTCTCGGTCCAAGTTTCTCTCCCAAAGTAAAACACAATTTGGGGCCGGGTAGTGGAGGTGGTGGCACACACCTTTAATCCCAGCACTCTGGAGGCAGAGGGCAGTGGATCTCTGCAAGTTCAAGGCCAGCCTGGTCTACAAAGTGAGTTTCAGGGCAGTTTCCAAAGCTAGACAGGGAAATCCTGTCTCAAAAAAGCCAAAAACACAATTTGGGAAACAGTTCTACAAAAAAAGACATGTAGCTTTCCATTTAGTATTAATCGAACTACACAGTCATCCTATCACCTTCAAAAACAAAGAAAGAACGAGGAGTGCGGCTCAATCTACACCATCAAAACAACAGGTGTCCTCATTTCACAAGTCCCACTAAGTCTCCTCATAACTATCCCAACTGGCACATGGAGGAACATTTACATTCTCAACCTCACTTACAAACAATTTTATTATTATGAGCAGTGTTAAATACTAAAACGACCCAAACCCTATTCATTTTTAAAATCAAATTAAAGTTTAAAAAATAAAATTTACTTCCATATTCTTATCTTTAAATACCGACAGGCAACATTACTGAGTACAGCCTCAGAGGGATATTGGGAGAGGGATGAAGGGTAAGAAGGAGAAAGAGGGAGAAGAGATAAAAGAAGTGAAGATAAATAAAAAGTGGGGTAAAGAAAAAGAGAAGGCAGAAAGAAAAACAGAAAATTTAAATTTCTGCAGCTCAGAAAGATAGTCTAATGGCTACATACAGATTTTTTTTCTTGTTTTGTTTTGTGAACCACTACACCCCATTTGTAGTCAATCACTGAACTACACTTAAGTAAGTTTTGAAAGATACACCAAAAAAAAAAAAAAATGAGATAAAGCCAGGTATGGTAGTACAGGCCCCAAATCCCGGCATTTGTTCAGGTAGAGGCAGGGTTACGAGCTCAAGATCAAGCTGGACTATAAAACAAAAACCCGTCTTTAAGTAAAAGAAAAGGCCAGAGGAAGCGACAACTCAGAATTTATTAATATTACAGTAATGAACACCACTAATAAAACCCGAGTCTTTAATCTGCAGCTTTCCTACAGCAAGGAGTACAGTCATATCAATAATAAAAGCACTATCAAAACAGCAATCCTCTAGTCTAACAGTTTCAGTGTCTATCAATGACAACTGACTGAAAGTTCTAGCATAGTTATAAACAGACAAAGTATTACTTTATCCCTAGCATGGTATACACGGTCACATACCATCTTCATGGCAAGTTTCTCATTTACCCATGGTGGTTTTACAGGAATTTAAAAGGAAAAGGCATAATCTTACCATTTCCTAATTTTTAAAAAAAGGAATAGAGAATCTCTATAAAACAAAACCAAAAACATTCTTATCTAAGAATAGAATAAATTTTCAGAAAACACTCTATCATTTCATTGTTGGTTTTGATGTTTTGTTTTTTGATTTTTTGTTTACCAAAGCAAGGTTTCACTGTGTAACCCTGGCTGACCTCAAACTCCCAAATCACCCGCCTCTGCCTCCCAAGTGTTGGGATTAAATGCCCACATTACCAAATCTTATTTTTTTGATGGGAAGAAACACGTGTAAGTGACAATGTAACTGTTTCTGGCAAACCTCCAGTAACTGCAAAATATTGTAAAGGTAGCCTGCACTGTGTTCACCACTCTAAGAAAAGACTTAATGATTCTAAACATTTCAGAGATCTGTGTTTGTTTAATAAAACTAAAAACCATAACAAAATGGAAAACATGAAACTCATCTAAACATAAGCTAGTTTGTGTGTGTAACCCTTCCTATTCCAGAAGCCATGTCCCACCACTCAGCTGACGGTACAGACATTAAAGACAATACTTTGGCTTCCCTGGCTTTACACCCTTTATGCCTGTACCCTTACATGGAGAACCACAGTGATTCTGCAGGCACAGCTGATGCAGTTACAAGCTGGTAATGAAGTCAAAACAACCAGGTGGCTCATCACAGATTCAAGTCAGCAGAAAGAGGTTCCTTGGTAGGAATACCCGATAATTCACTCTATGAATTAAGAAAGTTAACTCAATAGATCACCCTCCTTATTTAAAACCCATACATCTCTATACAAATCAAGATTCAGACTTTAAGGGTTTCCATGGGTTTTAATACAGTAAAATGCTACAAACAGCACACATTACATAAAATTCCTAGTTAGATTACAATAGAGCAAACAATAAACATATATTGCTATATCTAAAGTTAAATGTATAGTCTAAGCAGACTTGAAAATTATTTAAATAACCCTGTAACAGTCAGGGTTAAGTTTTGGTGACAAATGAATGTTGATACCAAAGTTTTGAGGAAGAAAAAAACACTTTACTTCAATAAATACTTCTATAACCAAGACATGTGAAAGTACAAACACATTTTCAAGATATACAAAGCTTATTAATTTATTGGGGATTTTAAAATGTGACAAATTAGAACTCATAAAGTAGGAAGGAGTTCCTGGGGATGCTAATCCTAAAACTTAGGGAAAAAAAGAAATTACTTATTTTAATTCATTTACATAAATTAAATGGTTGTTGAGGGTACCTGAAAATGAATGTCTATGTGCAAAACAAGGTATAAACTTAAAATGATAATGCTGAGAACCCTGATACTTAACTTCTATACTTTCTTTTTTTTTTTTTTTGAATTTTTCGAGACAGGGTTTCTCCGTAGTTTTTGGTTCCTGTCCTGGAACTAGCTCTTTAGACCAGGCTGGCCTCAAACTCACAAAGATCCGCCTGCCTCTGCCTCCCTAGTGCTGGGATTAAAGGCGTGTGCCACCACCACCCAGTTAAGCATTTGGTTTTTACACTAAAATTTTGATTTTAATGAATGTCCCATTCATCCTCTCTGTAACTTATCTTCCTCTTTATGTTCTGCTATGTAACCTATCAGACAATAAAATTTACCTTGGCAGAGAGCAGATTTCAATGGCATATGAAGAATGTCCTGAATAATTAATTAGAATAAAATACCACAGTTTATAAACAATCTTACATGTGTCCATGTAAGATTTTTATTATATCATTGTTATTTGTACGCCGACCATCTTCTTAATAAGGAAATGATAGGTTTTTATCACACAGAGAACCTTGTTAAAAGTCCACAGTGTGGCTTGGATATAGCTCAGGACAGAGTACTAGGTATGAGGTCCTGCAAAACATTAGCTGTGTCTGTCACTAAGGGGCATCAAGATGCCCATATGGAAACATCAGTTACGCATCTTAATGGAAGTTTAGGAACACATGATCTAAGACAGTGGTTCTCAACCTTCCTAATACTGTGACCCTTTAATACAATTTTTCATGCTGTGGTGACCCCCCCCCCACATAAAATTATTCCATTGCTACTTCATAACTCTAATTTTGCCATTGTTATGAATTGGTTACTTGATAATGCAACCCCCAAAGGGGTCACAACCCATAGGTTGAGAGCCACTGAATTCTAAGTCATCCCAGTATTCATAAAAGTTATCAGGGAAAAAAAAAAAGAAACACTCGATGCTCTTAGCTAACCACCATGAAATATGACGTCATTTTCTTGTCCACTTGTCCTGTGCTATGCCTTTTGTGTGTGAGGGGGGAGCGGGGATGAAGCCAGGACTTTGTACATGTAGTACCCCACCACATAGCTAAATCCCAAACTGGCACTGCCTTTTTAAATGTGTTAAACAGCCATTTCCCAAATGAAAAAGCCACTATCGCACACCTTGACTTTTTCTTCTTCCTGGCTATTTTTACTATTAATTATTATTATTTCCTTCCCTAATTACTTGTCCAATAAAACACAGACACAATATATACTGAGTGCTGATTACAGCTAAGAATCATTACATATGCTATTATCTTGTGTAGTTCCCACACTACTGTATAGTAATTACATTCTGCACATACAATAACAGAAGTTTTAAAGCTAAGAGGCGACACGCTCTAAGTCCCTCAACTAGTCTGCAACAAAGAGAACAGAGGAGAACCTAAGGCACCTTGTGTGCAAAGCCTCTGCCCCTTGTCCTGTACATGCTAATGCAGGGTTATTTACAGTGATGAGGGCTCTGACAGCACTGAACACCCTGAAACAGCCTAGATCTGGGGAAGCCAGAATAGAACTCAGCAGTTAACAATTGCAGAGGGTGATGCCGGGCGATGGTGGCGCACGCCTTTAATCCCAGCACTCGGGAGGCAGAGGCAG
>NC_022010.1:60991885-60998109 GCF_000317375.1 Microtus ochrogaster
CTTGAAAAAAAAAAAAAAAAAAAAAAACACAATTGCAGAGGGTGACTCCTGCTCAGTCTTTAGCCATTGGTCCATTATGCCTGAGTTTCTCAAAGTATTTCCCACCTACTTCAAAAATCACCTTCGGAATTGGTTTAAATCTAAGTTTCTGGGTGGCCTCGCCAGAGCAGAATATATATATAGTAAAAGAGCCTCCATTTTTAGCGTGCACTCACGATTGGTATTTTCAAACAGTAAGTTCCAAAATAAGTTTAGGGGGTCACACTTGGTGTTTTTGTTTAATAAAACAGCTGAGAACAAACGCAACTTATAAAGATTCCATAGAGACATAAAATATCAGATGATACCGTACACTGTCTCAAGAGACCTGCTTAGTTCTCAGATGCTATTTGGGAAGTACAATTATATTGCATAAAACTCAGCCAAGGAAATTTAAGAAATACGGCTGCTTTAACTTTTTTTCCCTTTCAGTTTTTCAAGGCAAGGCTTCTCTGTGTAACCCTGGCTGTCCTGGAACTTGCTTTGTACATCACAGTAGCCTCGAACTCTGAGCTCCTCCTGCCTTTGCCTCATGATTACAGGTGTGCTCCACCACCGTCCAGCTTGTATTAACTATTTTTAATCTTCCTATCTCCTTTTAAGTAATTTTGATATTCCTTTTACAAAAAAAAAAAAATACAACCTCCTGTCACTTTTAGGGTCTTAGTTATTCCATTCCAAGAGTTTCTGTTATACCCCCAGAGTCATTCTGAGGTCTCTGTATAACTACTCATAAAATTATTTAACCACATTTTCGGTATTGAGTCTTCTTTTAATTATTTTCCCTTTGTTTTTCATCCAGCCTCCTCACTATGTAGAGCTATTTCACTTACCGAGATCCTTGAACCGATTGGTATAATTTAACTATGTATTCTTGGGGATGAATCAAATACTCCATGGAATTTAAACTGCTAAGGATTTCTTTCCCTCATTTTCTCATCTTCTATTTATGTTTTTAGATAGAATTCCTTACTGGCTTGCCTTCCTAAGCATGTTCTTGTTTAATCGGCACTTGTTTCAATATTTATCACATATTTTTTTCTTTGAAAAGAAAGATATGATAAGGATCCCCACTAACATAGGGGATTTTTCTGGGTAAATCTTGACAGCTTTAAGATGATACACCTGGCATTCCAAGGAACGATAACTCCTGAAATGTTAAAATGATCAACTATGCATATTGCGTGAAATCGAAGTCTAGCTTCCCCCAGATATGACTGAAAAATATAGGCACATCTGATGCAAGGCACAGGAGAGACACCACATCAGTCAAGCCTGTTTTAAAAGCAGCCCTTGGTGGTAAGGTGCTAAAGATTGAGTGGACGCCAAAGTACAAGTTCAAAAAAGTGCCTTTTTCTTGAGCTAAGTATCTGCTTAACACTTAGCTCCCTGAGACCCACATTGCAGATGATCCGTACATCTAAATTAATCTGATTAGCACAGCTAGAAACACAGTCAGCACAGTAGTGAGACACTAGGAAGAAACGTGGGCATTACCTGCAGTACAGCAAAAGCAGGCAGGCACATCTGTAGGGACACGTTCCCAAAAGTTGGTTGTTGTTGATTTTTTTTTTTAAAGATAGTGGCAGGAATCCTTCATTACTTCAAATAAAGATTTCTAACATAAAACATATTCACAGCAAGACTCACGTGAAGATGTGGACATTGCTGGCACCTATGTTCTTTATGAAGTAAGGAAAACGTACATCCTTCAAACTAATGAATAATAATTGGAAATTTTACATCTTAATGAAAATGTGGTTTTATTAGTTTAGCTGCCAAATAACACATTATTTTCAGGATCATTGTTCCTTCTATATTAAAAATAAAGCTATCTCATCAACTCATAACTCTTAACACTTTTTTTAATCAGATGCAAAGATCAAGATGGATTTATTAAGTCTCAAATTGTAAAGCTTTTAAGATACCTAAGTCTATAATGGAAGATTTCCTCAAACCACCCCAATACTCCAAAGACATAGCACCATGAAACAACAGAGATAATCCACCCTTTTAATAGCTGGCATTTTATGAAATGCAAATCAGAGCTTCAGTTTCAGAATTTAATAGAGATATGAAAAATAAGAGAAGTTTGGAAACTCTAGATGATGCAGAAGCAGAAAGCTCTTTAAATTCTTACTTTGATAAGTAAAGCCTCATGTCCAGCAAATACATTGTGGATGCAAACAACGCAAGGTGACTTTTAAAGCTCTCACTACCAGTTTTACACTGTCACGATAACTCTACTGACTTCAAAGACAGTCCTTTAAAACACTGTTTTAATGAAGGAGCCATTTGCTATCTCAAAGAAATGCAAGAGCTGGTCAGATTGCTTTTATTCTGATATTGATTCTCATATTAAGTTTCTGAATTGGTCAAATACATTACCAGAGGGAAAAGTAACATTAAATGTTCACCACAGCGAACACAATGTAGTGTTGTGTGTAAATGAATCTATTGCCATGTAGAGAAAAGGAAACACTAAAAAAATCGGCAATACTAAAATCCACATATTTTGGTACATATTAAATTCACCTTACAAAATAATCAGACTACAACCACTCCAGTTGGTCCACTATATATGTGACTTAATGAGAGCTCTGATTGAAGGAAATACCTAATGGTGAGGGCTAGTGTAATATTTATAGTACTTAAAAAAACATAAAATTTAAATTACTTAAACCCCCGCATTACCTAAACCCTCCAGTAATGTCCAAGTGTATTTGTTACTAGCTATAGACCACCACGTAAGCCTGATCTTCAAACTTAATCCCTTTTAACACTAACATATCTATTAATCTATACAACATCCCAACCAGCCAATCAGGAAACAAGACAGGCATCTCAAGTTTTCTTTTATGGAAAACTGACTCCAACCCATTTTCATTGACAAAACACAATTTCTAAATCCACTATGGTATTATCATAAATTTATAAAATTTATAAAACTCAGTACAGCTAATTTTCTTAGACCAACAGCAACTCTAATACCTTTACAGCAGAGGGGCTGACTTGCTAATTGGTTTTCTGTAGTTTCTAGACACTGTGTTGCTCTTAAATGTTGTGCGAATCCTGTTTGCACTGCACTGCTATCTCTCACAAACTTTTCAGACACTTAGTACCCCAGACATTTTGCCAAATTTTCCATTTTGGAGATTTGGGAGACATATATCTGAAAATGGCAGTTAACAATAAATCTCAGAGTATATGTTTGTTTTATGCACGAGACTAGTAAAATGCTCCTAATTTCTCCCATTACATAAATTTTTACAGAAATTGGGATCAATTTTGAATCACGTTTATATATTAAATAAAAGATTTACTAGTACCCTAACGTAAAAGTAACTGTTTCATGTACCACAAAAGATGAGTATTGGGGGGAAAAGTGAGTGCATCACATAATTAGAGAAGTCTTCTTTATGGTGTTTCCTTGGGCTTTTAATAAGTTCATTCCTACATTACAAGCCTTCTACACTACTGTCTGACAAATTTACTAGGTCTTCAACTCTGTGTAAAACTTCATTACCAACTAAAATGTCTATTTGATAATTAGTTTTCAAGTGACACTTGGCAGATAAGCAAACAAGCCTTTAAACTACCTTGAACTGGCAATAGCCTACAGCTAAACTGTAAAGCCTGAGAGGAACTCTGTGAGACAAGCTCCCCGGGTGTGGGGGGGGGGGAGGATGCAGAGGAGAGGATTATAACCCCAATAAGTGTTTAATAACGACCCTTCTGTCACTACCCACTTCCCGCTCTCACGTGGGTGCATACTTACCCAAGAAGGTAAATGGAGGACCACAGGAAGATGAACAGCAGCAGAGCCTTTGTCAGATGATAGTAACCTAGAAGTAACAAATAAAGGCACATCATCAGGACGGGAAGGCTTTACAAGAGTACAGTTCTATGAAGGAAGGGCACAAAACCCAGGATTCCAGCTCCACAGCAGCCCCTTGCCTGTCTCTACCCTCCTCCGTGAGAGTGCTGCAAGGGCAGAAAGGGAAAGCATCTTTGCTTATTCAAAGCCGGTGGGGGCAGCCCAGCTGGCATTCCAGGGTCTCCCCAGAACCCTGCTTTCTACTCCCTGTCTGTACAAAGCAGAAAGTTGGTCCGTTCTGAACAGGAAAGCCTACATCACGATCATTCATCAACTTGCACAAGTGATCACCACCCCCTGGGCAAATACACCAGTAACCAAATCGTAAAGATCGATGGGCACTCCTCCGTGCCTTGCTGTGCCCAGGAGTCAGCCAGCCTGAGGAGCCACGGCAGCAGCGGCTCCAGGTACCACAGCCCTCAGACCTGCAGACCTGGGCGGCCACAGCCAGCTCCCAACAGCTTGGCTGGGTCACAATCCGGAGACTGGAGATCGGAGTCGACCTGGGGAAACACATTCTCCAGAGCTCACGACAGCTAGCGCAGGCCACCAGGTCGGCGAGGTCGGGGTGGGGGAAGCTAGGAAACGCTGAGGGAGAAAGGGAGGGAAGGATCCCACCCAGGCTTTGTTGCTGGTCACCATCAAGTTTGCATCTTAGTACAAAATGTCGATCTTAAAGGCTGACAAGACAGAGGCAGAGGTAGAGCGAGAAAGAGAAAGGCAATAGAGTCCATCTTGCTTTGGGGAAGAGGGGGGAAGGAAAAAAATGAAGTGTAAATCCCACACTCAGGGCGTAAAAGTCTGCTAAACACCTTTCCACAACGCAGGAGCAACGAGTGGGGTGTCCCTGAGCCCGTGCCGGCTCGAACTGGCGGCGGTCTGGGGAGGGGGGGACGCCTCCCTCCCTCGCCTCCTCTTCCTCCTCCTTCCCCTCCTCCTCCCGTTCCTCCTCCTCCCGTTCCTCCTCCTCCCGCGGGCCCCGGCGAAGATCCCGCCGCCGCTGCCTCTGCCGCCCCCCAGGGAGGCACCGCCGCCGCCCGGCCCCGCGCTGCCATTCCAGGCTTGGACCGCGCGGCGTGGCGCGCGTGGGGCCGGGCGCCGGGTGGCCGCGCAGAGATGTCCTCTCCGGGGACCCCCGCGCCCCCTGGCCGTAGGCTGCCTACAAAAGTCGCGCGAGCAGAGGTGGCGGCGGCGCGCAGGAGAGAGGACGCGCGTGGGGAACCCACGCCACGAGTGGGCAGCCCCAAGGGATGGCCGAGAGCGCCCCTCCCCGTGCAGGGAAAGTACCCCAGTCCCCGCCAGCCAGCCCGAGGTACGGCAGCCCGGCGTCCACGGCCGGTAGACGAGAACTGGACGTGTCATTAGCAGGACAGGCAATGGTTTCAAAGCCCCAGGCCAATGACCATTAGCCAAGGCAGAGCGAGCTCGGTCCCCATCCCCCACCACCTCCACCCACCTCCCCCCTCGCACCCCCCACCTCCACCCCACCTCGCGAAACTTTTCAACAAGATCCACCTGGGCTAATTTGTCCTCAGACAGTTAAAATATTGACTAGACCCTACACACAGGGAAGGAAGGGCAATGCACGCTTTATTTTCCTTTCTACAGAAAGGAAAGCAAAAAATAGCTTGTGTCTGTGTCTCTCCCTCTCCCCCCCCCCTCTGTCGTACATGTTGTGTCTTAGCTTTTTGCATCGTTTCGTTTTACCTTCCTCATTTAGCAGAAATGATCGCGGGTATTTCACACATAAACGTGTTCCAGATTCCTGGATCCAGGGTCCTTGTAAATTACAGGACTCGGGTTCGGTCTCAGTTACGTTAAGTTTCATGCGATATCCCCAAAATAAATAAAATAATAATAATACATTTCTGAGGGTGAGTGAGCGAGCGAGGTGGAGGAGGAAAAGAAGCCTCCAGTCGGATTTCTGTAATTTACTAGCGACCCGGATCGCAGCAAATAACAGTGTAACACGAGCGTGGCTTCAGAGGGTTGGGGAGGCTCTTTCTGGAGGCGTCGACCCCATCCCCGGATAAAGGACCTGCAAGTTTTCTGTCATCGCGACCATGCAATGCCATAACTTACCTTCAGAATGAGTCTTTAAACAGCCAAGGCCTTCCTCCTCCCCTCCACCGCCACCACCCCCAGCCTCGCTCTCTCCACCTTAAACTTATTGACACAACATAATCCCACATTCAAGCAAAATCCTGACACAGCCTCCCTCCTCCTCTCCCCCCTCCTCTCTTCCCTCCCGTTTCTCTCTCTCTCTCTCTCTCTCTCTCTCTCTCTCTCTCTCTCTCTCTCTCTCTCT
>NC_022010.1:60998706-61002256 GCF_000317375.1 Microtus ochrogaster
CGGGCCCGCCACCCGCGCGGCCGCCGCGACCCTCGGCCCGACCTCACGCCACCCAAAGTTTTGGCTGAGGGGAAAGTGGCCCGCGAGGCGCCGGCCGGTGGCGGCTCGGGCTCCGGACGCGCGGGCTCCCCTCGCCTTCCTCAAGTCCACCCTACCGGCTGCCGCCGCCGCCGCCGCCGCCGCTCCAGCCGCGGAGTCCTCGGGCTGCAGCCCCGGCGGCTCGCAAGTGAGTCGGAAAACAGAAAGTGCGGGAGAACACCCGCGAAGGCTGCGGATGGCGGGCGCCTACCTCGCGGGCTCGCCGCGGCGCGAGGGCGTGTGTGTGGCTCGCCCTCAGCGGCCAGTCAGGGGCTCTCTATGGGAAAGTGGAGAGGAGCTCGCGGAGCCGCGCTGCCTCCGCTCCACTGTACACTGCTCCACATACAGTACATGCAACCCGGAGAGACTGAAAACACTCATTTTATATAAGGCAGCCTGCCATTGGCCCGCGCCGTGACGGACGGGCGGCGCAGCCAAACAGGAGGCGCGTTACACCCAAACACACGCACACATACACACATTTCACAGAGACACACAAAGATCATCACATTTTCTATTTTCTAATGTTCGGGACCTGTAGACAGTGGGCGAGGACAGGTAGAGAGGCCAGGCGGAGTGAGGATCAGGGGAGAAGCCCTCTCTGGAACAAGTTGCCAGGCTTGGAACTGGTGTCCTTTTGACTTGGGAGGGTTATGGTAATAAACTACAACTCCACTGGATATGGAAGTGGGGGGGGGGTTGATCGCTGCCTTGTGCTGCCCCGTGAAAGAGGCGAGCATTGTGTTATGATTTTACATCCCGGCCTGCTAACAAGTGGCCGAGAAACGCTTTTATCAGCTTGAATTTCTTTTGTCAATGGGTAAACCATCACCTAGGCCAAAATAGTGCAAGATAAGTTTATCAAGACTAGAATGCATCCAGATTGTTAATGCCTCATTCGTAGGCAAATTCAGAGAAACAAAATCAATACAACTCACAGAAACAAAGATAAACCTTTTGCTAAAACAGCCGAATGTGCACTTAAAAGTTGGGAGGCAATCAACCTGTGTGGGCACAAGAGATATGCAGAAAAATAAACACCTCGTGGAAAAATGACTATTGACAGTTTGCCTTAGAAATGAGCCTTTTGGTTCAAAATAGCCAAGATTAACATTTTAAAGTATATATTATATAGCCCTTTGCTTTATATTGTTTCCCGCCATATGTGACTACTGTATGTTTGGTAACATCTAGACATGGTGGTGGATGTGATACCTAGTCTTTTTTTTTTTTCCACATGTATTGATATTTTTACCATGGGTGTCAGGTCCCCTGAAAGTGGAGCTACAGAGTTGTGAGCTGCCATGTGGGTGCTGGGAGTTGAACCTGGATCCTCTGGAAGAGGATGAACCATCTCTCCAGTCCCATGACACCTAGTTCTGATGATATTTTTCCTATGCTGCATCTTTGGCAGATCATGTTTAACAGTTTGATACAAACAAGGCAAAAGGTTACTGAGAAAAAAGTCAAACCTAAGAAACCTAAGAATTAGAATAAAATTCATATTCAAGTTCTTAACTAGTTGAGCAATCTTGGGTAAATGAGTTTTTTTAGTCTCTTTCATTCTTAGATTTGATTTTAGTTTTTATTTGAAGATGAAAATAAGCTTTTCCAAGATTGCCTTCATTAAATGGTTATTCAGCATCTACAACGCGCTGGCACTATTCTAGGACCCAGATGCTTTCCTGGGGTTCCTTCTGACCAAGATTCAAATTTTTCAAGAATCTTAAATATAAACAGTTTTGAAGATTCAATAGTATAATTTTATAGCCTAGCTGATAGTTTAAAATTTAAAAGAAAACTGAATAAGATAACCTTTTCTCTTTATTTTTTGAGACAAGAGTCTGACTTTGTAGCCTTGCCTGGCCTGGAACTCACTATGCAAATCAGGCTGGCTTTGAACTCACAGAGATTCCACTGCCTCTGTCTCCAGAGTGCTAAGAGTAAAGGCATAGGCCATCACATCCCTCCCATCCATTTTATTTCCTTGATGCCACCTAAGATATTTTTCCCATAGCCATAAATAAATGTTTGTGTAAGAGTGGAAAAAAAGAGATAATAAAGAAAAAAAAGCAAGTTTGTAAAGTTTTAGAAAACAAAGTCGTGTGTAGAGATGTGGTGTTCTGTTTATTTTTAAGAGAATATAAAGCTGGGCGGTGGTGGTGCATGCCTTTAATCTCGGCACTCGGGAGGCAGAGGCAGGCAGATCTCTGTGAGTTCGAGGCCAGCCTGGTCTAGAAGAGCTAGTTCCAGGACAGGAACTAAAAAAAGCTACGGAGAAACCCTGTTTCGAAAATCAAAGAGAGAGAGAGAGAGAGAGAGAGAGAGAGAGAGAGAGAGAGAGAGAGAGAGAGAGAGACTGACTGAAGGTAATAAAATATCCCTCTTCATTCAATTCACAGAAGGAAACAAGTGTCCCTCATTCACATCCATTGCTCTGAAGTCCGTGCTAACTGCTATCTCTTTTTTGCCCACAAGAGAAAGGAGGCAGGGCCAAACTAGGCAGGCACAGAATATTAGTAATGGAGAAAATTAAGCACAGAACATTCACAGGTTTTGAACAGCTAGAAGGTCCTTTTTTCGAAGTGATAAACTTCTGAGACAAGAGGCAGTTGGAGGGAAAATTTTCAAAAAAGTTCAAGGCACTTCTTTTTGAAGGGTTAAAAATCAGCAAGAGATGATAATATTTGATTGCTGGCTGGAGTATTATAACTTACTTTTAGTATATTATATAAGATGAAAAATATGAAAAGCTAATCCACTCCTCACTTCCACTTCCAACTTCCACCACAGGAAAACATACTTTATTTTTATGGTCACAAGGATATTATTGTTGTTGAATACATTTAGCATAAATGAAGTATATAAAGTTACAGTGATCAAATTTTCATATTACCCAACACTATCAATAAAATGTGTGTGTGTGTACAGGAGGTAAACGTTTACATATTTACCTGTACATTAAAATATATCAGTGTGAATAAGTTATTGTTTATAAAGCACATGGTCACAAAGAATAAAAAGTCATGACATAAATAAAAAGTAAAGTTACAGTTTTAGTTTCTTCCAAAGTCCCCTTGAATACTATACTCCAATGGGTTTTTTTTTTTTTGTTGTTGTTGTTGTTGTTTTTTTTGGATTTTCGAGACAGGGTTTCTCAGTAGATTTTGGTTCCTGTCCTGGAACTAGTTTTTCTTAGACCAGACTGGCCTCCAACTCACAGAGATCCGCCTGCCTCTGACTCCCGAGTGCTGGGATTAAAGGCGTGTACCACCACTGCCCAGCTATACTCCAAGGTTTTGCATTCTAGTTTAGCACTCTCTGACAGTGAAAGGGGCTAATGCGTGAAATAACTAACCAGGGCTGATGCACGAAAGCGTCAGGGAGGGTGGACTGAAGGCATTATTTTTTTTGGGGGGGGGGGTTCGAGACAGGGTTTCTCTGTGGTTTTGGAGCCTGTCCTGGAACTAGA
>NC_022010.1:61002356-61011793 GCF_000317375.1 Microtus ochrogaster
AACTCACAGAGATCCACCTGCCTCTGCCTCCCGAGTGCTGGGATTAAAGGCGTGTGCCACCACCGCCCGGCCTCTGAAGGCATTCTTTACAAGTCGTTATTTACTGGAAACTAGTGGGTTTTAGATTTGTGATAATTATACTAAAAAATAAAAAAAAAATAAAATAAAAAAAATATTGCATGTTAGTGGTCCGTTTGCGTTGAGCATCATGTTGTTCTATAAGTCTATCCAATATTCTTCTCCAGGACACTTGTTGAATAGGTTCTCTATGCCAGGCACACTGTATGCCCCAGAATTACTGGCTCCTGGAAGCAATAGAATTCCAGCCTCCAGAGTGGTGAATGATGCAGCAGTCCTCATGACTAAGGAAACTTACAAGTAACGTTAATGTCCTGGTTTACCCTTTTTGAAATGATTTCCAGATTTTTATTATTTCATTTGAGAATGAGTATCAAGGAATTTTAAATTCCAATGGTGCTTAAAAATTTTAAATGCAACTAAGACAAAAAAAAACCGCAGCTTTCAGAGAATGTATTTAATTTCTATAATCGAAGGTTACGAATGCAAACAGCTAATGTTTACCTACATCAACACTTCTTTGCTTGTTTTCAATCCCAGGCTGACCTCATAAGCTTAGCAAGGTCCTCCTCAGGGTCTTAACTGTCCAGTTTCCTAGGCTTATTTTAGGAAGGTCAATTTAGATATGTACATAAGTGTGCATACAGAAGTATTTATCTACATAAGTAAGTACGTTTCACCTATTTTGCCTCCTTTTATAATCCTAGTTGAAATCCTGATGTTAAGCAACCTTAGGGGGAAATATTTATTTATTTATTTATTTATTTATTTATTTATTTATTTATTTTAGTTTTTTGAGACAGGGCTTCTCTCTTCTCTTCATAGCCCTGGCTGTCCTGGAAATCACTCTGTAAACCAGACTGACTGACCTCAAAAAGAAAATCTTTTTTTTTTTTCAAAAAAAATTCTTAATCTCTTCACAATTTACTTTCCTTGTTTATAAAATAGGGATAGTAAGAGCAATTAAAATTTTAGTTATTCCAGGTGGTGGTAGTGCATGCCTTTAATCCCAGCACTTAGGAGGCAGAAGCAGGTGGATCTCAGTGAGTCTGAGGCCAGCCTGGTCCACAAAGGAATGCTACATAGAGAACCCTTTCTCAAAAAAACAAACAAAATTGTGTGTGTGTGTGTGTGTGTGTGTGTGTGTGTGTGTGTGTGTGTGTGTCTTAGGTGGGAAATCTTATGAGCAGTCAATCAGTGCTATTTTTGTTTATCTCTTACATATACCAGTCAACGGCAGATGCGTGGCTCAGAGTTTTGTGAAGCTTAGTTATCATACCAACAAAGTTTACAGATCTTTTTTTTTGAGTTTACAGATCTTGTTACAGTTTATTGACCTATTGTTTGCACTTCCCTTGTACATTATTCTCTATGGACTCCAGCATCTCTACACATGTCAGTGACTGGGCATGGTAGTGTGTGTCTATAATCCTATCTGTGGCAGGCAAAAGTGTAAAAAGTTCAAAGCCAGCCTAGTTTATAGTCTCCATAAACTAACAACAAGCAAATAAATAAATAAGTGAGTAAATGAATGAATGAATGAATGAATGAAAGGGAGTTATTAGCCTCAGCCCAGAATAAAGCAAAGAATCAGCTGGGTATAATAGCCCCTAAAAAAAAAAGAGCAAATTGATTAGTCATTCTTTGACACAAACCAACTTGAGAAAGCTACATTCCAACTTGAGAACATTACAGTGCCTTAGACAAAAGTTTATGATTCATACTTGATCTTTCTGAGATTCACTTTTTTCCTGTATCATACACATGCATGTATGTAAGGGGTGAGAATCATGCCTCTTCCCTTAAGGCCAATGTAAAGGGACTATAATCGGAAACCAGACCAACAGCGATTCACAGGGTTAAAGAGAACAGGCAGAACGTGCAGAAAGAAGAGAGAAAAGAAAAAGCCAGCTCTCTGAGGCTGATGTTCAGCCAAGCTCGTTGGAATCCTTACTCTCTGTGATCCGCTGTGAGATTCTATCTGTATCTCTCTAAGGTATCCAGATATTTTGTTTAGGGTTGTATTATTGATGTATTGACAGAAGTCTTTAAACAATAGCAAACACCTTGAAGAAAATGATCACATTTCCGTCAACATTTTGTTTCCCAACAGTGGCTATAATGGTAACTAATACAGTCCCTGAAATGTAGCAGGAAGCCAAGATCTCTACAACAAATGAACAAGACAAGCAGAACAAACTCGGAGAGGCCATTCATGATAGATAAATAAATAAATAAATATTAAAACACTCAGAATCCAGAAAAGAAAGAGGTAACAGAAAAGATAGGTTGAAGGTTAGAACCCAAAGCAGAACGGACATTATAACCACCAGAAATTATATTTTCATATTGTTTAATTGCCTAAATTATCTTATATTTTAGATAACCCAGAATCTTCACTAAAATCCATATAAAGTAGATAAATAGCAAGATAGTCTTTTCCACCATCATTGTTTTGTTTATTTTATTTACATAATTTTATATTGTAATTTGTATACTATTATGTAATATATACTTGTTTATAATGTAATTGTTTTATTTAAGTAATACAGTTACATCATTTTCCCATTCCGTTTCCTCCCTCCCAACCCTCTTATATATCCTTCCATGTTCTTCTTCAAATTCATGGCCTCTTTTTTCATCAATGGTTGGTGTGTGTGTGTGTCTATCTGTCTGTCTGTCTGTCTGTCTGTGTATGTGTGTGTGTGTGTATATCTGTGTGTGTATGTGTAATGCTAATTTTTTTGCATTATCAGGGCTAGCTATTTGGTAGTGGATAGCCAATTGGTGTGCTCTTGCATGGTAAAGACTGTTTTTCCCACTCAACATTTCTGAGTTGCCTGTAGTTGTACAGTGTTGAGGCCTCCTGAGTTCCTCCTCACCCCCATTAGCATGTCTATTGGCATTATCCATGTTTCAGATCTGCTTTTTGATTGTGTTATTTGTTATTGGGTTTTTTTGGGGGGGGGGGATGCAGGGGAAATTTGTTTTGTTTTTGTTTTGTTTAACAGGGTCTCACTGTAGGCCAGGCTGGCCTGGAACTTCCTCTACGAGGGAGGATGACCTTGAGCTAAAGATTCTCAAGCCTCCAGCTCTCAGGTGCTGGGATTACAGCATGTGCCACCATACCCAGCAGAATAGTCTTTTTAACAATGAAAAATCCAAGCAGGCACTGGAAGGTTAAATGATCCTCTCAATAGCACCCTGCTCACTGGTTGCACAGCGGGGCTGGGCTCTTAGCTCCGCAAAGTTTCACTCTTTCCCCTCCTTTCCTTCCTCTTTTTTTTTTCTTTTTATTTATTTGTCTGTATGTGAGTGGAGGAAGTGGGCGTACCAGCGAGTCACTTGAGGATCATATCATACAAATTGGTCTCTGCGTGGAAAGCGGTTTCCCACTCGTGAATCTGATCACCATTTAACATCAGCAGGAAGGCCCTCCTAGCACCGGCCTGTCAGAAGCTTCAACTACCTTCTCAGCAAGGAGCTTCTGTTCTCCCACACCCAGCTCCTGGCAGCAGCCCTGTTCCCAAGACGGCCCATTTCATCTTCTGGCAATTTTGATCATTACACAGTTCTTCCTGGCGTTTAACATAATTTCTCTACTTTCAAATCTTAGCTACTGTTCTTTTTTTCCTGTTCCCTTGAGACCACATAGCATAATCTGATCCCTGTTCCTCATGGCACAGCATCCATGCGAAGACAGCCCTCATCACCTCACCTACCTCTGTGGTCTTTCTCAAGCTGGTGCCACTGTGTCAACTGCTCCCTTTAGTGCACCGTTCTTGATTCTTGCTCTTTTCAGACAGACCCTGCCTATTGTCTTTGTGGATGAGCTCCTTCAAGTGTGACGCACAGGCGGAGGCTGAGCAGTGCAGGGTACAGAGTGACCACAGATCCTTGATAAAATAGTTCTATTAATACAAACTAAGATGTTTTTAAGCTCTGTTGACCTATTTTGTGCTTATTCTCAAAAAGAAAAAAAAAGTGGTTCTTTGATGGATGGGCCAACGCTGTATAATTTACTTGGGGGAATTGAGGTACAAGGGTTTATACCCTAAATATTGTACAGTAGTTCTGAACTAGGGTCTTAGGGCTATACCAATATAGGCTGTTATCCATATTCTCATTCTAACACATCCTAACATTGTGAGCCTGGGAAGATTTTGTCACTTCTGTTCTGTTTGGCTCAGTTGATATTAACATTTCAGAAGATTGTTGTAAAGAGTAAATAACACTTGCAATATATGGAACAGCATGCAATGCATGTTCAAGAAATGATAGCTTTCTTTTTCCTTTCTTTTTTCTCTAACATTCATCCCTGAATTCCTTTGCAGAACTATCTTGTAGATCAATTAGTTCATTCAACACACATGCTATTTATTGATTTCAATATCTGTGATTTATTCACAAAGTTCATACCTTCTTTACATTCTTCTTAGTAATGTTTCAAAGCATGGTTGAAGGTAGAACCCAAAGAATGTGCCTTCCAACACATTCACCTTGACCCATTCATCAGCATGCCACATTTATTGAGCTTGTTAGAGAACCATCTAAATTTGTGTTATTTGGACACAGTGGAATTTATAGGGCATGATATAATGGGCCTGTTACCTAAGAGTGGCACTAGAACTTAGCATGTTTATAATTCCTCAGATTTATTTTTTAAAAAACTAAACAACGAAGGTTAAATTGGAACCTATTTATCTGGTCTTCCTCTAGTTTTCCTCAAAAATGATCACCGTTTTATTATTTTGTTACCATTATATCCATGTTTTTTACAGCCCACTCATAAAAAATACCTGATACAACTTTATCAGGACTTATAAAATTTTTAATTTTCATTTATTTTATCAGAGACAAATGTGTTCTTAATGAGGGTTAAGTAACTCTTTCTAAATAAAGAAATGAAAGAAAACCTCCAGCAGGATGTGGGATAGGGCTTAAGAATTTAAAAAAAGAAATAAAAATAAATAAATAAAAGGAAAAATTGAAGAATCAAATTTCAGAAAAGCCAGTTGCACCATCCTCTCCAGGTATTGAGGTCATTTTTATTAGAAATTACGTTTACCTTCATTATCATGAACTTACCCCAACATTTCCGCACCCCGTTCATTGTATCACTTAAAAAAGGGCTGATCCACTTGGCTTCACCAATGTTTTCTGCTGAGGTTGTGGACCAGGTAAAAGACGACATCTGTGCTTGATTCTTCCCCCAAACATGAACAATCACCTAGCGGAGGGCATAAGTGGAGGCAGTGATGGAAGAGACCAGGGTTTGTGCTAGGACAGAAATACTTAGCTGGATCTAATTCTTGTCCATTTTATAGCCCACATAAATGCTGTATTATTATCATGTCTGTGTCAAACATACTTTTAAAATGAATAATGAACTTAGAGAAAATAGAAAAAAAATTACTTCAAAGAAAGGTTTTTTTTTCGTTCCTGAAGTAAAAGTAGAATCATACTAAAAGAAGTCAAAGAGGCATTGATCAGGGGCAAGCGAGACATCCCCTGCAAACCCTGTTTCTTAGAACCCTGTTAGGAAAGTGAACTCTGAAGGAGCCTCCATTCCCTGCTCTGCCCACTCTTTTGTTCTTTTCCAACGCCGGTACAGATCTTCCCATTCCTTCACTTGAATGTCTAGTCAGATTTCATTTAGTTTCGGGGGCCATAAAGCCAGTTGTCAGATAAGCTTAAAGGGAAAAAAGGAATATTAATTGTACCACAGTTGGAATCTCCCCCAGAGCTCAAGGACTTCAAGATAACAGAGCATAAAAACAAAAGCACATCGCCTGACAGTCACCAGGCGAAGGACACAGATTCCGGGCTATGGGGACTGGGGGATGATAGAGACAGATTGGGATCCCAGCTGTGGGGATTCGGGATGCTGGCGATTGGGTATATGAGTGTGTGGTTAAGCGAAAATTTCCCTTAAAAGCGAGCTAGCTGGAGATGGCGAAGTGTAATGGGTAGTCTACTCATCTTCTAAACCCTTGCCTCTACTCTGTGATTCATTCACTACCCTGTAATTTGCAGAATCTGCCTTTTCTCCCCAACCTGGAGAAATTTGGCTACAATTACTTACAATGCTTATGACCTGACATTGTACCTGCAGCAATCCTGAAATACGTTATTTCTTTATATGCCTGCCTATTTGTCACGTCCCTCAGCCAGTCCCGGCAGCAATTCCACTGGTGTCCCACAGTTCAGTTTTAACTACGTGTCTTTTGAAGACTTTCGGTACTATCCGGTGGAGTGAGAAAATCTGGACTCGTAGATGGTCTTGATTTTTTTTTCTTTATATCTTACTTCCTATCACATTCCACAGAGAAGTATCCCAAAGCAGATGAAGAAAAGCAAAGGCGAAAGTGTCAGCAAGGAATAACTAAGAGAAAGCTGTAGCCCCTTCCCCATCCCCAAGTGAAGGAGGATCACCCCGGCTGATAGATAGGCCAGGAGTGTTATCTGGAGGTCCAGTTTCAATGCAGAAAGCACGAGTGACCACGAGGAGGGCAGGAACCGTAGGAGTCACATACCATTGAGAAGTTGTCTACAAAAGTGATACACTGAGGTAAAGAATGTAACACCCAAGGCAGTTTGTTTGGATCCATAGCTAGACTTGCCGCCACCACACCAGAATTACTACGAACAAAAAGCAAAATATATTAAGTGTTCTTGGTCTTTTCAGTTCTCGTTGCTTCGTGCATCATCAAGTCAATAGCTGAAGTCTGATGTGTTGTTGCTTCTAACCCATAATTTCTGAAGAGAGTCTCGTTCTTCATCCTTTCCAAACATAACTCTGTGTGTGTATTTATGTGTGTGGGTGTGTTTGCGCACATGTACATATGTGTGCATACGTACGGAGGCCAGAGGAAATTTTAGGGTATCACTCCTCGAGTGCTATGTGACTCTCTTGTTTTGAGACAGGGTCTGTTGATGGCCTGGAACTAGCAAAAAATGATGATGATAATCATCATCATCATCATCATCATCATCTAGACTAGCTGGCCAGCAAATCCCAGGGAGCCACCTCTCTCTGTCTTCCAGGTACTGGGATTATAAAATCACCAGACAAAAAATGTTTTCTGTCAAAGAGGCAAAGCAGGTAGCTGGAAAGTCTGTCGGTTTCTTAGCCCACGACCATCCCATCTGCTGCCTTCCTAGCTGTAAGGTTCAATGTGCCTGGAGTCCTTCATAACCTGGAATTGCCTTGGATTTTCAAAGTAAAGCATGGAAAAGAACTGAACTGAAATATCAGTGATCTTTTGAGAAAGCAGTGGCTGAAGTCTTTCTTCTTCCTATTAATCAGTAAAGCGTGGATCATTGTTGCCCAGATAAACAAGGAAGGAAGGACAGCGCTCCAGGAGCCTGTGTGTTTCCTAGTCACTCATACATTTGCTCATGCAACACTTATTAAGCAACTGTCAGTGCCAGCACCTATGAGTATATGCCAGCATCACAAGAGACACCAGCCAGCTGGGCAATGGTGGTGTGTGCCTTTAATCCCAGCACTGGAGAGGCAGAGGCAGACACATCTCTGTGAGCTTGGGGCCAGCCTAGCCTACAGTGAAAGTGCTAGGACAGCTAAGGCTACAAAGAGAAATACTGTCTCAAAAAACCAAAAGAGAGAGAGGGAGAGACCATACCGATGGGGTTCCTTTGCTAATGGACCTTGTGCTCTGGTAGCAAATATAGTTGCATTGTAAAGCATCACAAAATGTTCCTCACGACTATGGGGGAGATAGAACAAGGAACCTTGCCGTACTGAGGAGAGTACACTAGAAGAGCCAACCTCATGGCCTGGAGTGCTTAAGGATGGAAGGGAAGGGACCTGTACCTTAGTCAAGCAAAAGGCTGGATTATGGGATTTTAAGTTCTTAGGCTGGCTTTGTATTCTAAGAAAAACAAAATGCAATTCTGGGACATGTCCTTTTTCTGTTCTGTGTGATCACTATCATTCTTTTTAAACTCTTAGTTTGTGTGTAGTACTGAGTAATTGAGACACATTATTTTATGTGCCTCAGACATTTCAGTAGGAGGCTAAATGCATTAGTGTTTAACATAAACTGATATGTAATATAATATAAATCTTTTAACTGAGAAATACATAAGTATTCACTGTTATATGAATGTCTGTCAGAAAACACTCCACTCGAGGCTTCAGGTGGTCACTACACGGAACAGAGAACTTTAAATGCATGTAACAAGAGTGACTGTTTCCATTGTTGAAGCCTGTCTGACAGGACTGACAGACGCTGGATACTGATGAACATGTGAGGTTTTACTTCTATTTGGGAGAAGCATACTTGCATTTTGACTTTATGTCATTTCTCATGGAATAGACCTGTTATTCAGCTGGAACTGTATATCTGTCATCAGCTGTACAATTTGTATTGGGCGTTTTTTTTTTATCTGCATGTCTTTCTGGGGTCTGTCTGTACCAAAGCTTCCCATGGAAGCAGAACTGCTTCAAGTTTCAAAGCTGGAGATTCTGGAATCAGGAAGCTCTTCAATGAACACGGGCTCTGCTATTTCCTAGTTATATGACCTTGCACAAACTCCTTAAGCCTACTAATCCTCAGGCCTCCATTCTCTGAGCCGTAAAATGGGGATAAAAGTGGTGCCCGCTTTTGAGACTTAAGAATTAAACATGGCCATGAAAATAAAAATAGTTCCTGACAACAAGTAACAGCTCTTCTATGTGACTTGTCATTCACAGTGATGGTTAGTGTCCAGCCCATGATGCTTAGGGTGATAAATAGCAATTTTATCTTCTGAGTAAGCTAGTTAAAATGCTTGAGAGATTTGCAAGAGCGTTCTTTAAAGATTGCTGAAATTTAATTTGGTGACACAATAATTACAATGGATGAGATGACCAAAATATTTTCTTCTGCTTTCCTTACAAAAGGTAGTGATATTGTTAATTATTTAAATAACAGCAGAAATCCCAGTGTTTATGTACCTCTGTTTTGACGTTTTTAGCTTCCTCAATATTTGTCCACAGTAGATCAAGAACTCAATTTTTGGAGAGGCTGAGATTATTCACTGAGTAAAGTGTTTGCTGTACATGCATGAAGAATTGAGTTTGGATCACCAGTAGCTACATAAAAAGCAGCACATGGCAATATACATCTACAATCCCATTGTTGGGAGACAGAGATAGGACGATCCTGAGGTGCTCAACAGCCAGCCAGTCTAGGCTAACAGTGAACTAGAGCTTAATTGAAAGACTTAATCTCAAAACATATATGAAGGGCCATAGTGGATGAAATCTCCATATCAACCTGAGGCCTCTGGCTTCTGCATGCACCTGCATGGACACACACACAGACACACATACACACACACACACACACACA
>NC_022010.1:61011893-61030430 GCF_000317375.1 Microtus ochrogaster
CACACACACACACACACACACACACACACACACACACACGGAGAGGTGGGAGAGAGAGTGAAAGACAGAGACAGAGAGAGACAGGGACAGAGATGGAGAGCCTCAATTTAACTCCAATGCTGTATCCTTTGTATTCTAAAATCTGATAATAGTATTTCTCGAAGTGTGGATTATTGGAGTCACCCAGTGATCTTTAAAAGTTGAAATGCCTGGTTTGGACTTATAGAATAATATGTAAATATTAAGAAAATACCCAACCACACTGATTGTTTATGAATACCTAAGCTTAAGAATGGCTTGACTGCAGAGGTAATTTTTCCACAAGTAAGCTGTGTTCTCTAAGGAGTTGAGTGGTTGGGATTCTTCTTTAAATGGTCACTTGTGTGAGGTGTCCCTGTGACACATCCTGACACTTGCAAAGTGACTGAAAGTCTTGGATCTTTATGTCTTAGTAACAATTTCCTAATGACTTTATTAATAGTGATTTACTTGTTTCTGAATCTTCAGAAACAAACATCCCTCCATAATTACTGTGACAACAGCTGAGATCTTACTCCTGTTTAGTGAAGAGAAAGCTGTGGATGGGGCAGAAGTGAGTAATTGTCTTTTCAGGATCCACAGAGACCCTCTAATGTAAACATCTCTATGGCTGAGCTCTTTCAACTGGACTTTCTCCTTCCCAGTTCAGAACACAAGTTCCTAGCATGTGTTTCTACAGCATCCCTGTCCTGTATGTCCCTTTCCCTCCTCATCTTCGTAGTGACTCCATATCCATTTTGATTCAGACCCGGTGTCCGATTCTGCTTCTTGAAGCACGAAGGTGGTAAATCATGTTCCATGTTTCGGTTTGTAAGTAGAGGAGAAATATACGTGGGAAAATGTCAGCGTAATTTAGAGTGCGAGAGAGAGAAAGGGAAAAGTGCTTATAATTATATCCAGGGAGAAATTGCTTTCTATTGCTTGACCCTTAGGTAATCACAGACACGGAGGCAGGCGTGCTACGGAGGCAGCTCTGCTACCTGCTGCCCCGGTATGTCAGCTCTACAAGTATTCAGCTGGCTAAGCCATTTTCCATTGTCCAGGCCAAGATGACAAAGATTGATATCTTAAACTCTGTGCTTTGAGGATTGATTGATTGATTGTTGAGTGAAACAGGAACTAACTTCCTTTTGTTTTGTTTGTTGATGTTGTTTTGTTTTGAGACAATGTCTTACTCTGTAGCCCAGGCTGACTTTGAACTCACATTAAGTCCTAGTGCCTCAACCTCTCCAACTCTAGGATTATAGACATGAACCACCATGCCTGGCGGCTTAACTTTTCTTTTAATTAAAATTCATTTTAGGAGATCCTTCTAGCTGTAGCAAGAGTCATGCCGAGTAGTAAATGTCAAGATTACAACGGCAGAAATCCAGATCTTTCAAGTGTGAACCTACAGGTGTGTCTCCGAAGGCACCATTCCAGGAGGCTGGGAGGCTCCATCTGCTCCCTCGATCATAGAGGTTGCTCTCAGTAGTTTGGCCCAGAACAATGACTGTACACATGGGCTTTGGAGTCAGGTAGATGTGGAGTTTGAGTTCTGGGTCCCCCCCCCCCCCCATCAATTGTATAGTTCTTGACAGACTAACTATCCTCATTTTCACAAACAGTAAACTGAATATAACAATAGTCGTAATGAGAACTGCAAGGCAATGGATGCGTCCTCAGTCTGACCCACAGGCGCCCCATGCCCGTGTTCTTTGGCATTCTATAATTCTGTTTGTTGCAGTCTTTTCAGATATACACCCCAAGTATTTTTAAAAATTAAACACGTAATATGTCAAAATGTTCCAAATGCCATATTCCTCTATTTTCTTAACTTCACTGATTCAACAAATATTCCCCAAATAACTATTGTGTTCAAAGATTGTTCTACCTTCTTAAATCAGAGGGGAAAACAAAGGAAGACAGCAGCCATGGGGCCTACGTTGCACACGAGAGCGTAAGTACAATAGACAATAAGCAGAGTCAATAAGTTATTTCCACGGACTGAAAAACGAGATGAGTCTTATGGAGACAGGGTGTGGGAGTCGGAGCATTTCAGTTTTGAATGAGAACAGGAGAGCACTTCTTGGGATTTGTAAGCATAGAGCCATGGGAAATGGTTTTTTTTTTTTTGTGAGGTCTGTACAACACTGTAAGTCTAATTGTACAATTTTAGACAGGAGTGAAAGGCTGGAATGCCTAAAGTAAGTAGGAAGTCATTCCTTAACTTCTTAAATACAATAGGAACGCAGCAGAGAGTAGCTCATTAGCGTGTGTGCTCATGACGTGACAATGATTATTTATTTTCTTTCTAGCCTCACTCTGCTCTTTTTTAAATAATTTATTTATTTTTATTTATTATGTGCATTGGTGCTTTGTCTACATATATATCTGTGTGAGGGTGTCATATTCTCTGAAACTGGAGTTACAGACAATTGTGAGCTACCTTGTGGGTGCTGGGAATTGAACCCAGGTCCTCTAGAAGCCCACCCAGGGCTCTTAGCCACCGAGCCATCTCTCCAGCCCCTCGCTCTGTTCTTTAGGATCACAGGTTATCCTTCCCTTACCCACTATGGTTCCACGTCTCAGGACTTTGGATGATAGATAATGTTATCAGTAAGAAATATGATAAATTATGCTATATGTATGTGTCTTGTAACAGAGTTTATGTAACATCAAACTGAACACTTTACATATCATAAAGGCAAATGCTTTGTAACTCATAGGAATATGTGCAATTAAACTTTAAATTCATGGTTAGACTTACTCTTAGGCAATTTTTATTAAAACATAGAACAAAATTGGTTTTACATCTTGATTAGGTAGGAGGAGCACGGCAGTGGTTTTCAGAGGCAGGGTCTGCCCCGAGCCGCCCCCCTCCAAACCTTATCCAGCCCCCTTGCTAGCTGACAATTGACAGCTCTGTGCCTACGACTTTCTCAATTATGAATTGGGGGTGGTAAGCGGTGTCCTTTCCACCTCTCTAATTCCATGAGTCTTTGAAAAGCTACAAGAATTTTTTTTTTCCTTCTGGAAACTAGCACAGGTATAATGTGTAGGACTATAATCTCTTGGCATCTGTTTTATTGAAAACTGTAATTAAGGTGATTTGTCCATTTTTGGATGGGAGCAAAAATAGGGTGTGCTAATCTTCCACATATTATTTGTGCCTCTTTACCTTTCATTTTATAAATGAGTAGGATAATATATTCTTGCCACATACTGTTCACCATGAGTCTTGCCAAATACATAGAACTTCAAGACACCACTGTCACATGTTAGTTCCCACTTACTTGACGTAGCCTGCTCTCTGTGGACCTACAGATTCTTACATGTGATACAGGGCTGTCCTTGAGGTCGCAAAACCTTTAACCATCAGTTTTCATGTCAGAATTGACTTTACCAGTAATGTGTTATAAGCTTCATTTTTAGATAGAGAAAAATAGAAACGCCACCAACGTCCACTTAATGATTAAGAAACTACCTAGAGATATAGATCAGTGGTAGAGTGTTTACCAAACATGTGTAGAGCCTGAGGTTCAATTCCCCAGACTTGCTGATCTTTCAGAGGACCAGAAATTGGTTTCAAGCACCCATATCCAGCGCTTACAAGAGAGGATGAGACTCCTTCTTCTGGCCTTCATGGGTACTGAGTACCTACACAAACATGTGCATATATGCACAGAAACACAAACTCATAAATTTAAAAAATAAGTCAATTAATTAAAATCTAACTTGGCTCATACCATAAACTCAGCCCTTTCCTTAAGCCTCTCAGCCAGGGTTGGCAAACTCCTGCCGGTATAAAAGCTGGATCTGCGCTTCACTTTCTTTCTGTCTCCCACTGTGTATTTCAATATGATTTTTACATCTTTTAATGCTAAAGAAATGAAGAGAAGAACGATACCGTGTAGCATGTGTGCATTATATGAAATTTCAATTTCAATGTCCGTAGACCAGGGGGGTTTTACTGGGACACTGATGCATTTGTATTATCTGCCCATGTAGGTATGGCTGCTTTCTCAAGAAAATTGTTGTGTATTTGTTACAGAAACCCAGAGTGTTTATTATTTGTCTCCTTCCAGGAAAACAATAAAAAGCTGATCCCTGGTCTAGATTATAAGGATCTCTTAGTTAGAATATCTAACAAAATAAAGTTAAAAGACAAACTAAGCACACCGTGCCTGTTTTACATACACTTGGGTTGGTACCATTGTATAAGAAAACTACACATCCTTCCTTACGCTGCTAAGTTTCTTTGATAAAAGTTGGTCACATCTTTGCTTATTTTATTGTTATTCTCATTTTTTCCACTTTCATTCATTTCTCTTCACTCTACCAATATAACTAATTACCTGAGAATAAGTCACTAATCAAATGTAGATTTATTATCTAAATTGTTCAAACAAACACTTGATCGATCTTACCCAGTAGTACAAAGTGCTGGCACAGAGGTGTGTCTGGACAGGAAACAGAAAAGGAAAGTCTTTGACTCAGTTGAGGGGTTAGTGGAGGCTTCAAACTGAGGACCTGAAGAGGAGGGTGAGGGCAGGGTGGTAGAACGGAGCCAAAAGCATCTGTTCCGTGTCACAGCCCTGTTTTCCAAAGCCTGTATGAGTTGGGGTGACTTCCGAAGCTTCTGCCAGTCAGGACTCAGTGAATGAAACAGCCAATGCACTACCTTAAGATGAGAAGGACAGGGTGACTAGGGCAAAATCGCGGGAAAGCCGGAAGAATGATCTATCTTCTGGCCTAGCAAGAGTGACTCCCAGAAGACTATGGAGTCCTGTCACACTGAAGCCACCAGTAGAGTGATTCCAACAAGACCATGTCGCTGTCCATTCATGAGAGATCAGGAAGACATCCTGCTGCGGCTGCCTCTTCATCTGCCTTTCAACACCCACCGAGCCAGAAGATGGATGCAAGAGCTCGGCTGTGGAAAGGCGGCTACAGAATCACTCACACAGCAAATCAGCCAGGAAAGCAAGGAAAAAACCGAGCCCTGTCTCCAGGTTCTTGGTGTCAGAGGGATCCATCTCCTCCGTGTGGCCTGAGCTTTTGCTCTTATACTTTAATAGAAAATGGAAATGCAGCGTAGCCCATACTGGAGGGTGAGCAGTCTGAGCCACAGACTCGGCCACGTGTACAAAATCAGTGTCTCTGTCCAGTCGAGGATTTCCAAATAGTGTGCAATGCCTAGAGCAGCAATGTATAAATATTCAGGGGCGTGGAGCCTCTTTTTTTTTTTAAACATGAAAATGTATAGCCCCTGATGCGTAGACAGAGGTTATGTTTTAGCATCCTGTATTGGAAAACACATTAAAAATAGTTAGAAATAGTTAACATCTGAGTTAAATTTTGATTATTAATCATAAGACTAAATACACACATTGGGAAATGGGAGTGATACCAATAGTTCACGTAACTGCCTGTGTTTCATGTATTAGCTCATTTGGTTGTGACACATACATAGTCATTCTATATGACTTCTTCAGTCAGCAAAGAGGACATCAGCCACTTGTGCAGTCCACAACTGCTCCCAGTAGGGTCTTGAAACCCAAGTGTTTTAGAGTCATAGTTGGAGACGGTTAAGCCATATAGTACATTAAGGCGTATGACTGAGGAGCCAAAAAAAAAAAAAAAAAAAGGGAAAAAGCTGTAAAAGTATGTTAATTTATTTTGTTCTTAGATGCGAGGTGCTGTCGAGTCATGGAATTTATGCAAAAGAAGGATGAAACCAAATTTTCATATCAGAAAGATTACTCAGCATAGACAGGGCAGTGAAGCTGGGGGAATAAAAATGAGGGCAAGGAGAAAACTAGAGGCAGCTGTTTCAGTAGCCTCGGCGAGAAAAGCAGCCCTGGTAAGTAAAGTAGAGATAATGAACACAGAGAGATTCAGTACTTAGCTATGGGATCGATGGCTTCATTTGTTTGTTTCTTTAGTGTAACGTACGTGACTGGTAGGAAAGTGCTTGGGTAGCCATGTAAACCCTAAAACAACCCTTCCAGCTTCTGGAGCAAGGTATACACATACAAACTAAAAGCAGAAATGAGTACTGAATTAGGCAGGATAGTCTGCTAACGCCCCACATTTCTTTTTTTTTTTTTTACTTTATTTATTTATTAAGGATTTCTGTCTCCTTCCCCACCACCACCTCCCATTTCCCTCCCCCTCCCCCGATCAAGTCCCTCTCCCTCATCAGCTCGAAGAGCAATCAGGGTTCCCTGACCTGTGGGAAGTCCAAGGACCACCCACCTCCATCCAGGTTTAGTAAGCTGAGCATCCAAACTGCCTAGGCTCCCCCAAAGCCAGTATGTGCAGTAGGATCAAAAACCCATTGCCATTGTTCTGAGTTCTCAGTAGTCCGCTATGTTCAGCAAGTCCGGTTTTATCCCATGCTTTTTCAGACCCAGGCCAGCTGGCCTTGGTGAGTTCCCGATAGAACATTCCAATTGTCTCAGTGTGTGGGTGTACCCCTCGTGGTCCTGAGTTCCTTGCTCGTGCTCCCTCTCCTTCTGCTCCTGATTCGGACCTTGAGATTTCTGTCCGGTGCTCCAATGTGAACACCCCACATTTCTGTGGCATAATATAATAAACATGCATTTCTCATTTGGATCCTAGACCAATAGAGTAGATTATTTGGTGAGAAGAGACACCAATTCTATTCCATGTGATTATTCAGACCAGGACTATTTTCTTTCATTGGACACACTATTTCCTAGGACTGAAATTATACAGTTGAACTGCAAACAAAGAGATCATGTGGAAGGAGTATTCATCAGTCATATATGCATTTCGTTGGCTAGAACTCATTCGTTGGCTAGAACTCATTCATGTGGCTTACCTGCTCTGGTCATGATAAAGGTAGTTTAGCTCTCCACTCAGAGAGAAAAAGGAACATTCCATTTCACAAAAGGCTATTCCATCTCTTCCATAACTGTATGTTAAAGAACAAAAAGATCTTAAGATTTGGAAATAGGGACCATGATGAATTTTAGGCTTTATCTACATATGATTACTGCGCAGAATGTGAGGCGTTTGATTACACTGGAGAAATCCTGTGTTCCTGTAGTGTACAGAGTGGAAAAATGGGAAGGTGCAATACATCTCCTGAGCCAAGAAATAGATAACTGAGGACGCAGGAACTAGAGAGGAAATTTCACTATCCCTAATAGGTCCGTGGGTTGGGATAGAGACAGCTTGTTTGCCTTAAGGTTCTACCATTTGTGAGGTTCCGCTTCGTATGCAGGATCAGAAACACGTGTCCTGTCTGCTAGATTGGTACACCTCTAGGGTAGAGGTGGATCAACAACATCCTCATGCCTCTAAGGCCTAAGTTTTTATAGTATTCCACTTTGTTCATCTTGCTCCCAATCTACTAACACAGCACATTCTGGCTCTCATCTTACTGTTTTTTTATTCTCATATTATTTATTTTGGGTTGTGGGAGTGTGTGCCACAGTGCACAGTGCATGTGGAAGCCAGAGGGCAGCTTCGGGAACCAGCTGTCCTCTATTTCCACCATTCGGGTCCTCGAGAAGGAACTCAAGTCTCCGGGTTCGGTGGCAAGCACCTTTACCAACTGAGCTGTCTTGCTGGCCTTCTTGGAGAAAGCACACTGACACCAGCACTGGTGTTCTCACCTCTGTTTTCGTCATCATCCTGTGTTTCCATCATCGTCGTCATGGCATCATTGGAGCAACTTTGTGCCGGAGATGTCACATGTTCTTCGGTGCCACGACAGTTGCCCTTTATAGATATGCGTACTGAGAGGGTGAGAAACTCAGTGCCTGGACCTCACAGGAAGTCATGATGAGCCTGGATGAGCATCCAGTCCTGCGGGACATTGGAAAACAAGCCCTGCCCACCACAGATTTTGAATCTGTGCATTTAAAGAGGAACTTGAAAAGCATGACTTATGTCTTGATTTGACCAAATCTGGGTACATGGGCAAATGCCAAGTCCTTGGTCATAAAATATTCAGGACCTGGCGGTGAGTTAGGGAACTTCCTCAAAGACCATTTGATCCAGTGAGGTAAACTTAGCCAAGATACTAGGTTGACCACTAAGCCTCTGGCGTTTCTACTTCGGTGAGTGTGTGTGTATGTGTGTGTACTTAAAATGTATTGATACCCAGCACTCGGGAGGCAGAGGCAGGCAGATCTCTGTGAGTTCGAGTCCAGCCTGGTCTACAAGAGCTAGTTCCAGGACAGGCTCCAAAGCTACAGAGAAACCCTGTCTCAAAAAACCAAAAATAAATAAATAAATAAATAAATAAATAAATAAATAAATAAATAAATAAATAAATAAATAAATAAATAAATGTATGTATTGATATGAACAAATCAAAGTAAACATGTTTTCTTCTAGTGGTAGTTTTATTTTCCCTGAGTGGGAATTTAAAATCGCTTCAGTTGCATCTAGGAAAAGCGCTCAAATGGCAGCAACACTCGGAAGAAACGTACAGCCAGCATGTACAGGATGACAAGGAGAGAATGGTTCTGTGTGCATCACAGTAAGCTATACAGACACCATTCCATAGTGACTTTTCATTATGGAAGCACATCCACTTAGTCTTCTCAGGTTAGTGCGGATCCTTAAGTAAATTATCCCTTGCACAGTATACATTCCTTCGGTTTCACAGTCATTTCTGCTGGTCCCTTCTGAATTACATCACAGTCATGTTATAGAAAGAGTAAAAATGTAGGTCAAAGATTGTCTTCGCAGTCCCACTGTGGAAACACTGAGGAAGACACAAAGGAAGGAATCATGGCCCGTCTTTGTGCAATATGAGAAGGATTGCGTGGGTCTTCTTGAAGAATATGCCGTACATAGTACTAGCGAAGCTTAGTCAATAACAATGCTTTCTGGGTGAATTACACTTGAAAACTCACCATCTCAGGTGAGTTGTAGTAAAGTCAGCTTTTGAACAGTATGAGGGTGATGACTATCAAGCCCTCTCCCTCTTCTGTGGCGCCAACTGACTGTCAGGCTCCTAACAATTTGATATCACATTCATCTACAGCCACCACAGCGGGCTCTTGACAACTCCTCCTCTAAGGAAGTAGACAGACATTACCTGGAAGAACAGATCCCTGATTCTACCCTGGGTTTAAGGCTGTGGCTCTGCAGGATTTGTCTTGCATTCTGAAGGCTCAGCTTTTTAATGTATAAGCTAAAGGACTTGTGCTACATCTCCAAGATCCTTTCAAGATTTAAAAACACAGCAGTACCCCACACTGTGTGTGGCTGGGGAGGAACTCCCTCTGAAAAATTGACTAGTATCATCCTTTACGAAGTGATTGAGAAAATGACTGCCATCTTTATGATTACAATACCTCTATCGTGTCAGTGAAAATTTGTAGAAAACAAACAAACAAACAAACAAACAATCAAATACAAAACTTCTCTTTTCAGCCAGCCCTGTAAACCAGAGCCCACATCCGCGTTCCTTCAGGCCAACCAGATTCAATCTGTGGTGACTGCAGCTCCTCAACCCTGAATGCGTTCATGTAAAATTTCTGCTTGTCTTGAGATCACAAAGCTCTTAAGGAGCCATTCTGGTTAGCCTAGAGGCAACACTGGTCTCTGCTGGAACCTGGGCCTGCTCAGAAAGACTTTTTGCCTCAGGGCTGCTGTGATTCTGAGGCACTGCTGACGCTAGTTAGTCTGCACCTGGAACTCACCCTACCTGGACCTCAATCCAGGGCCACTTACCCCAGAGTTCTTTTGCGCCTTTATCTCTTATTTCTACCTACTTACCTATCTACTCTCCTCTCTTCTTGAAACCCGGAAAGCAGTGATTCTCAACCTTTCTAATGTTGTGACTTTTTAATACAATTCCTCACGTGGTGACCCAAAATCACAGAATTATTTTTGTGGCTACTTTATAACTGCAGTTTTGCTACTGTTACTAATTGTAATGTAAATATCCGATATGCAGAATATTTGATATTTGACCCCTGTGAAAGGGTCGTTAAAGCCCCCACACACATAAAGGGGCTGACACTCACAGGTTGAGAACCACTGCCTTAAAGGGTGTTCTTGCCTTTTATTGGTCTCTGAGGTATTTTGCTTAACCTCCATAATAACTTTAGATTTTTGCTCCAATTAAGAACAAACTTGTTTCATGTAACTACTGCTTGGCTTTGCCAATATATCTGAAGAAAAGAAAAATGAAATCTTGAGGCTAACATCTAAGCTAGACAAGGAAAAATACAAATGACAAAATACCAAAAATATTTTGGTTTATTCTGCTGTATTACTCATCATTAAAAATATAATTATTTTTGGCTGGACATGGTGGCATGTACCTTTCCCTCCCTCTCTTTTGTTTTTTGTTTTTTTCTTTTTTTTTGGGACAGGATTTCTCTGAGTAGCCTTAGCTGTTGTGGAACTTGCTGTATAGACCAGGCTGGCCTTGAACTTTTAGAGACCCTCATCTCTCTGTCTCTCCTGAGAGGGCTGGGATTAAAGGCAGGTCTCGCCCACTCCCGGCTACGGTAACTATTCTATCTTCCATATTTATAGACTTTTAAATCCTTCAGTTGCTATGAATACTTTTAGGGCAAAAAAGCTGGCTTTATTTATAATACCATGAACCCCCCTTTATCCAGAAGCACATGCTGGGAGCACTGCTCATCAGCCTGGTTTGTTCATTTGGGGAGCTCATAATGTGCAATGAACGGCACTGAAATACTGGTTTCCAGTTTACAAGTTGCCTTCAAGAATATTGTTTCTTTTCATAGAGCAAAGAGGTGAAGATTTTACTGAGCAGACTGTCAAAAGTTAACAAAGCAAAGGAAAGCAGAGGGCACCTGGAAGAACCTATCCATACAAGCGGTCCTCTCTAGGGGAAAGCCTGTCGCCTGCATTGATGAGGAAGGAAGGTAGAGGTGAACAGAACACAGAGCAATTCCATGGGACCAGGGAGTGGAGAAATCCAGGCGTCTGATTCCTGTGCATGATTTTGTTAAGCCTCCTGGGTGTTATCAGCTTAGAACAGGTTGAAAGTCACCCATAGTTTATTCGAAGGAGGAAAAAGAGCAAGGACCAAGGAATCCCATTTCAGGGTATGAGCAAGCACGAGATGCCACGCAGCCTTTTGCCTAGGACAGCTGTTGGTGGATGATTTGTCTGCAGATACTGCTTTAAAAGAATAAGGAAGTAGGTGAGACTAAGGCAGGTGATGGGTATGTCATATAAATTTCAAGAGGAATGGAGTTTTATTTCTTCTGATATAATGAGTGGATTATATGAACAATAAGTAAGATGAGGTGGATAAAACAACCCAATTCTCGATAAAAAACATATTTTACATTACAATTATAGACACTTCTTTAGCATATAATTTGACATAATTATTGGCTCCTACTACCAAAAAT
Organism: Microtus ochrogaster; assembly: GCF_000317375.1. Taxonomy (NCBI): domain Eukaryota; kingdom Metazoa; phylum Chordata; class Mammalia; order Rodentia; family Cricetidae; genus Microtus; species Microtus ochrogaster. The sequence goes on from NC_022010.1 coordinate 61,023,302, forward strand.
AATGTGTTTTTTATTTAAAAATGCCTTAAAGGCAAGACTATGACATTCAGAAGGAAAAGTATACCACCTGTTTTATGTGACAGCAATAATTTATTTTGCCAGACTCATCAAATTAAATTATCCTGAGCTGTAATTTTCATATGTAAACACTTTAAAAGAGAAATCCCTATTTACTCTATCAGACTTTGAAACCACTTGGATCCAGGGAATATTTTAGATGTCAAATCCTAGATAAGCATTTGAAAGATGTCTGGGTGGCATAACTTCCATAGTATTTCAAGACGGGAAACAGAATGTAGACTGGTTCCTGGAGGCACAACACCCTGGAATAAGCCACAATGCCTTCAGCAAAGCCTGACTTCTGGACAACCCCAGAATTGATGGATTTTAAGTTTTCTGCTTTGAGACAAATTAACCCAGGACAATGGCTATGTTCTGCTTTGTCTCAAACTGATATTTTAGTTCAGTTGAATATTTAAGCTCTTCTCAGCTGGATCTAGTCTTCAATTCCAGATTGTTCACGGCTATGAACTCCAGAGTTTCCTGAATATTGTACCATCCAGTACCTACAGTACTGCCTAGCATGTGGTAGGTTTCTATTGTAAATATTGACTACATCAGGATGGTATATGGAGATACTGTTAATCGATCAGGAATTCTGCTCACCTGATATCCAAACTCTTCTGAAAGCAGTTGGTGTACATCCGGGTCAGGCTACCAAATTGACAGTTGAGTTCTTTTTCTCAATTCACTGTTAGGTTACCTTATTCTTAAGGTAATCTCTGGTCCTAAACTATGACTATACCAGCAGTTTACAATTATCTCTTTCAGCTCCATAAAAATATTGTCTCAGTACAAGTGACTTTAAGTGCTAGAAATCTTGATACAGTTAATAGCTGTTAATTTTAATATCCGTTACATACAAAAATATAGCTCGTATTAATTTAGTTTTAAGATCCTGATAAAATAAGGTATAACTGTTGAACTGAAAATATGTATTCTATCGATCAGAATCATCTTTTCTGGACTATGAGCTAAAACTAGAGTGTGGAATGGAAAGCTCTCAAAACCACTCTGAATCCTGAGTGTGGGGACAGCCGTGTGTGGTAGCAGCTACAGTAGTTGCTTATCATAAGGCTGGTTTTGAAAACAACAAATCAAGTTGGACCTTGGCAGTGGCTCCGTTCTTCAGTTAGCTCCCTTGGTCTTTTTTTTTGTTGTTGTTGTTGTTTCCAGAAACATGGCCTCCAGTATGTCTGTGACTTTGGGTGTCACTAAGATGTTCAGTAACGTGAAGATGTAGAAGTCCTCGATCCCAGGGGATGTGAATTGCAAGAAGACAATGTTCTTTGCTTGAGGGATGGAAGGAGACTGGCACAAAACCCTGGTAGGTGACGTAGGGCAAACTGTGGGTGGCCCTCACTCACCTTTGTCAAAAAGCTGCTAGGGTAGCTGTGCCCTCTATGACACAACCTACCAGACCAAGAACAAAGAGGAAGACCCGATGGGTCATCTGGGTCCCAAGAGTGTTCTTCTTAGTAGCAAAATGATCTATGCTAGTTCCAAGGATGCCATCCCGAAGTTGACAGGAATCAGCAAGAATTACAAGCAAGCTGAGAGGAGGTCAAGGCCCACACCACTCTTATCTCCCTGGAATGCGAGCCTTTGTGACCAGCCCCCAGCCCCCTGCCTGAAACATCCACTAGCCCAGACCTGCCCTCCCTCTGGGACCCGCAGGTTGTCCAGTCAGACTGGAGAGGCCTGGGAGGATTCCAGCAGGAAAAGGACAGTGCCTTTGTCCCACTTACCTGAACAGTCCTCCCCGGCGCCTGGACTTTTCGCCTCTACCATTCCTGATGGCTCCAGCCTTCCCCAAACTACGTTTGATCTTCTCATTCCTCTTGGATAGAAGCAAAACAAGTTTGTCTCAGTCACCCGGGAGGAGAAACTGGTTTTTCTGTTGTATGTGGGAGAGAGTTTGGAGGGCAGAAAACAAAGGTGGAAAATGTTGTGATTACATAATCTCAAAAAAAATATTATTTGAAAAAATTGCAAGAAACACTAAGATAACTTACATAATTAAAATACTTGACCATCCTGGTACAGGAGCTCACACCTGTAATTCTAGCACTTGGGAGGTGGTATCAGGAAGATTGTTGCAAGTTTAGAGTGGGTAGCCTGAACCACAGAGTAAGTTCCAGGCCAGCCTGGGCTACAGCTTAAAACTCTATCTCAAACAGAAAAAAAGACTTCACTATAGAAATATATAAAACTCACAAACTCACAAGAAAATAAGAAAAGTTTTACATGAATTTCTCATGGCCACAATATACATAAAACTTTCAAAATTAAAATAGGTTAATCCCATATTTATTATTAATTTCTAAATGCATTGATTTGATTTCTCTAAATATAATGTATAATGACATTTTATTTGTTTTAATAAATAAAGCTTGCCTAAAGATCAGAGGGTATAACTAAGCTACTAGAGGCTAGGCAGTAGTGACACACCTTTAATCCTAGGATTTGGAAGATAGAGGCAGAGGGATTCTGTGAGTTCAAAGCCACCCTGGGCTACACAAGATTAATGCAGAAATAAATCCAGGTGGTGGTGGCTCACACCTTTAATCCCAGTACTAAATACGAGAGTCACAGGCCTTTAATCCCAGCACTAAAGGGGAATATAAAACAAGAGGAGATGGAGGCTCAGGGCTCTGTCTGCAGCCGCCCAGCCTTGGTAGAGGTAAGACTTCTCTAGTGACTTGGCTGTTTTGTTTTTTGGATCTTTAGTTTGAACCCCAATATCTGTCTCTGGATTTTTATTATTATGTTATAATAATGCCCACCCCACAAATGATGGCATTTTTAATCATTTTGAAATGTTAAAAAAAGCAAGTACATATAGAGACCTATCATCCAAAAGAATTCAGACTAGTAAATATAAAAACATGCATGTTATAAAAATAAAAGAAATATAACAAAAACAATATTCCTAATACCCAAATGGTTAATTTTATTTCTAACCTATCTCCTTGTTGAGTGGGCATTCAAATGTTCTCTCATTTGGGAGTACACATTAGTAGATGACTTCTGGGCAGAAATTTGGCAACAGTTAAAAACAAACATGGAAATGTTCATATGTTTTGACCCAGCATATCCTCCCACAGATTTTTCTTAAGGAAACAATAAAAGATGTGCATAAATATTTCTAAGAATGTTTGCCTTAATACTACTGTGCTTGCAAAAATTAAAGCATAAGTTGTATATTTTGTGTAATTAGTTGGATAAATTATTGCTAGTGTTTCATGTAATAGAATGTTAGTGACTAAAAGCATTTTTCAGGGTACTTAAAGATAGAGTAAAATGCTCAGAGCTGTCTTTTGATTGGAAAGGGCAGATTACAGCTTTAATAACTGTATTTTTTTAATCTAATACTAGGTTTCACGATGTTCACCAAAGTGTCAAAAATAATAGCACGAAGTATTGTTAGATTTATGTATGAATAGTAGGATATTTTTAAATGGTTTTTAGAGACAAGGTTTCTCAGTAACTATGGAGCCAGTCTTGGAACTAGCTCTGTAGACCAGGTTGACCAGGCTGGCCTGGAACTCACAGAGATCTGCCTGCCATTGCCTCCCAAGTGTTGGGATTAAAGTTATGCGTCATCACCACCTGGCTAAGTAGTAGGATTTTTTAAATGTATTTTTGTTTAAATTTTATGTTTAAAATAGTGTATGTTTTTCAAGTAAATCTACAAAAAGTAGAATTAGAAATTCTACTGTGGTAGTGTACAGTGAGTTCAAGGACAGCTAAGGTTATACAGACAGACCCTGTCTCAAACAGCAAAACAAACAAAAAGATAGAAAGAAAAGAGAAAGAAAATCATATTATTAAAGGAATTACTCTTAAGATGGCTTCGCACTTGAAGTAACATGTGATCTGACTTCTAATACAGTAAGGAAGTAGGAACAAATATTCATTTAGTCCAGTTTAACATTAGATAGAGTAGGTGTTAATGATCCCAGTTAGAAGCCGGGCAGTGGTGGCGCACGCCTTTAATCCCAGCACTTGGGAGGCAGAGTCAGGTGGATCTCTGTGAGTTCGAGACCAGCCTGGTCTACAAGAGCTAGTTCCAGGACAGGCTCCAAAACCACAGGGAAACCCTGTCTCGAAAAACCAAAAAAATGATCCCAGTTAGAAAAAAAAAAGGAATTTAAGATAAAAAAGACTAAATGACTTTCCACAATCAGTTAATTCAACAATCATATTTTATTTTTTTCTGAGTACATAGTAATTAACTATGAATTGGATTAGGCATTTATGCATGAGCTATAAAAGATTAAAAATTATTCCCAAGAGTTTGCAATCTTACAGTAAGTGACATTATTTTTAAAATTGATGTTTTCATTTAGTGAGGGTAAGTGCTGTTAGAGATATGCAGGAGAAACTACAGCAAAAATATTAGTTTGAATTGTTTCAGATTGCCAATCTTGAACTATTTCTTACTTACAAAAAATAGTAAATATATAAATAATAGAGGTGATATCTCTTTATACTGAAGTCTTTGATCTTGCTATGTAAACCACGCTGGCCTCAAAGTTGTTGCCCTCCTACCTCAGCTTGTCAGGGATTATAGGTAGACACTACTGTATTTAGCAAAAACATCATTTTCATATGGTCTGTTTTAGTGCAACTTCATTGAGTGATAATGATGAGAAGATTCTTGAACAGGAGAGGAGGTTATGAGATAAAGATATCTTCATGTAGAACCAGAAGGAAAAACACAACAAAATGAGCTTAGAAAGTTAATATAAAGACTTATTAACTGGAACCGGAGATCTGACAAATAAGGAACAGAGTTATCAAGACTACAGACACAGTAGATACCACCCACCCTTTGACAGTGGGATAAAGTGTCCAGGAAGAACTTTTTTTAAACTCTGTCCCAGTTTTGAGAACTCGTTGAAGATGTTATAACCATGACTCACTGCATTGCAAAGGTGAGTGAAAAAGCCCTGGAATCATACCTTCTAGGGTACAGGGGAAAGCTATCCACAGGCAAGCGTCTGAGGAACAAACAATCCAAGCCAATGCGTTCGCGTCTGCCGAAGGGGCTGGAGGAGCCACCCTTACTAGGAAGTGGTTGCCTGGTGTTAGAGAAGCCATGGGTGCCTGAGTGGTAGAACAGCATTTAGAACAAGAAAGATAACCCTTCCTCCTGCAAGTGTTCCACTCTTTTGATGGGCGTTAGCGTGATGTCAGAGGCAAAGAAAAACTATTTAAAAGACCAACTGCCTTTTTAAGCAGCAGACGGTGAAGGGGGGCTTGGATTCTGTGTCCTCAGGATGCGTGTGAATCTGTATGTGTGTGGAGGCAGCCATGAGCTAAGCCCTATCTACTTACTCCTCATTGGCTATGAAAACCGTGAGGGAAGTCACAGCGTTTCACAACGGTCCTGACTAAAAGACAAGTATCCCGTCCAGGTTACTGATCCTGAGAGAATCACAGCCTGAATTTACACTGCCCACACGATCCAAAAAAACTTCAAGCTGAGACCATGCTTAAGATGATCCCAGCTTGGTAGTGTCTCTGAGGAGTTTGGGGAAAGAAACCCTCTGGGAAGGATGGTGTCTCTAATCTTCATTGGGCGATGGATGGAGATAGAGACAGACACCCACATTGGAGCACCGGAATAAGCTCCCAAGGTCCCAATGAGGAGCAGACGGAGGGAGAACATGAGCAAGGAAGTCAGGACCGTGAGGGGTGCACCCACCCACTGAGACAGAGGGACTGATCTATTGGGAGCTCACCAAGGCCAGCTGGACTGGAACTGAAAAAGCATGGGATAAAACTGGTCTCTCTGAACATGGCGAACAATGAGGACTGGTGAGAAGCTAAGGACAATGGCACGGGGGTTTGAACCTACGAAATGAACAGGCTTTGTGGGAGCCTAGCCAGTTTGGATGCTCACCTTCCTAGACCTAGATGGAGGGGGAAGGACCTTGGACTTTCCACAGTGCAGGGAACCCTGACTGCTCTTTGGACTGGAGAGGGATGGGGAAAGGAGTGGGGAGAGGGGGAGTGGTGTGGGAGGAAGGGGAGGGAAATGGGAGGCTGGGAGGAGGCGGAAATATTTATTTATTTTTTATTTTTCAATAAAAAAATGAAAAAACAAACAAACAACAACAACAAAAATGGAACAGACAAATGCCAAGAATGACTAAGTCACTATCAAAAATCACAAGTTAAGTGGCTGGGAAGATGGCTCAAACACTCATTGCACATGTGTGAGAAACTGAGTTCAGATGCCCAGCACACACATAATGTCTGTCAGTTCTGGTGGCCTACCAATAATCTTCTATTTAAGAGGCAGAGATAGAGGCTTCCTCAGAGAAGGTAGCAGGCCAGCTGTGTGGCTAGACTTAATCAGCAGGCTCCTGAGACAGCAAGAGACCTTACATCAATTTTAAAAAAAAGAAAAAAAAGAAAAAAAAACGTAGAAAGCAGTAGAAAAAGACTGTGACATTCCTGACATTATTCTCTGTCCCCTACATAAGCATTCATGAATTCATGCACACCGATGCACACATATGTGCATCCACGGGTGCAAACACACACGCACATACTTGTAAAAAAGATCATAAAACACAGAAGTGTCCACAAAGTACAGGAATTAGCAGAAACAAACTCACAAAGTCCTTAACTATGTCAATTGTCAAGAAAATTGATGCATCTGATATAATTTTAAAAGAAACAAGACTAAGCCCAGAATTTTGAACATGCCTATAATCCTAACATATAAGAGGCTGAGGAAGGAGGATTGTTATCCCTTCAAAGGCAGCCTGCCCTATCTTATAAGAACCTTTCTCAAAACAAATGACAACAACAGAAACAAAGAGAGAGGGTAAAAGATGACCAAGATGATCTGAAGATGAATTATATAGAACTTCTAAAAATGAAAGTTCTAATGATTGAAAAATTAATAATTGATTCAAAACATTTTAAGAAACTGAAGAAGAGCATTTGTAAATTATGTGACCATATGGCTTAGTATAATTTAAAAACAAAAATTATACACAAAACAAATATGAGTCTTTTCTTTTCACAAAGGGAATAATAGCCGGGCGGT
>NC_022010.1:61030732-61045183 GCF_000317375.1 Microtus ochrogaster
AAAAAAAAAAAAAAAAAAAAAAAAAAAAAAAAAACCAAAGGGAATAATAAAAGTATACGTTTATCTAGAAAAGGATTGTCATTTTCATGAACAAAGCAGACTATACTCATCATCAACACAATTGAAAAAAATCGAAGGCTGTTAAATAGCATGGGTGGACCGCCTGTTTTGCGGGCCAGCATTATGGCCTCAGAAGTGGGTTTGCAAATGGATTAACTATATCAACTATAAATCTGTCTCTCAGAATATGCTGGAAAATTGCTAAAAGAGCTATGGTAACATCATTAAAACCCACTAACAACTTAGAGATTTTGTTGTGTGCTGGGCCTAAAGAAGTTGTAACTGTTTTGACCAGTAGAAGCAGCACAACACGTCAACAGAAGGCAAGCCAATATCTAGGTCAGATTAGGAGCCAGAAGAAAAGTTACACTTAACAGCACAGCCAAGTAATCCAAATTAGCATCTCAGTGGCTCTGTTTAATGGTTAGTTGGTGTTTGAATAGATGCTAAGTTAAATGTTTTAAGGGATAACATGTAACAGGCATACTTCAGTTCCAAATCCGTCTTCTTCAAATGGCAAAGTGTTTTCCTCTCTATCAGGAGCGTAGTTTTTCACACAAGTGAATTGAAGGACGTGGTATGTATGCTGCTCGGGTACCAGAAGTTCATTTCAGAAGTTCTCCTGAAGCATGGACATCCACTCCCATCTTACCGAGTACAATCACAGAGGAGCCTGAATTAGTGGTGCTCAGCATTCTTTCTCCTTCACAATGGTCTTAAGGGACCCGACACCACGCAACACTGGGAGAAAGGGGCATTTATCGAATGTGCATAACTCACCATCAGGGTCTCCCGGAGGTGACCTCAGTTACTGTATGACCATGTACATTTAGCTTTATGGCCATTAATCTACTCCTTGAGTGTTGAGTTCCCTCCTCGAGGTCATGCGGAGTGGAGCAGTGGCTTCTAACAGCTTTCTCATTTTTATCCTGGTCTCCTTGTAAATTCTGTGCTTTCCTCAGTGTTGGTTCCCACTCAATCTTCCTCTGAAGGCTTTTTGTGTCTTATGATCCTTGGATGTAGAGAAGAGACTCCGAAAATAAGTTAGTAAATGCCCATGATTGTATTTTTCAAAGATCTGATTAACCTGAGAAACACAATGGATTCACATACTATCAGTACACCTAGATTACCTAATACTTTCAAGATGTCTACCTTTATTGCAATTTAGGATTGGAACTCCATACTAATCCTTATGCAGGCAAGCTTTCAGAGTGGCCTTCTTAAGCTCTTGTCCAATAGGTCCCAGGCACAAAGTTTTTGTTCTGTAGGCCATGGATCTACTGCACCTTGTGTCGTTGTGTGTAAATGAACCAAAGAAGGCGTTCATAGGCAATACAGAAACAAGCGAAGGTCCAGTGAAATATGCAGTAGCAAAAACTAGCCACTTGCCTGTAATTTGCTGACCAATGTACTGGGCAGCATGAAGCTCTGAGTCGTATCAATCTCAAGTGTTCTTCCAAATTCCCTGACACAGTGAAATGTGTTCAGGGCCTTGCAGACTTGTGTTTAGTTTATAAACCGATGTGATGCCGGATGAATATTTAATTGTTCAGAATGAATTGGCATTAGTGGCCGTAAAGTGATAAGTACAGTGTGTGGTTATTCAGCAAATAAATATCATCTGCATCTGACTTTGTTGCAGGCACCTGAGGGATACCAGGAAAAGAAAAAGAAAACACACCCAAAAAAGCACTAAGTGCCAATGTTAGTTACTTGTAAGAGGCAAAAGGAACACTAGAGAGTGGTTTGTGACCTCTACACGTTTTACTGACCAGTCACTTAGTAGATAAAATATTTTTAAACATTTAAAACACGATAAATTAAATTAAATGTCAGAAACTATAAATATCCCTGCAGCAAGAGGGGTAAGAGAAATCATACTGTAATTGCTAAGAACTGTCATTTAGTATATGTAAAAGGTTTACTTAGCTGAGCTGGCTGGTGGTGGTACACGCCTTTAATCCCAGCACTTGGGAGGCAGAGGCAAGTCGATCTCTAAGTTCAAGGCCGGCATGGTCTACAAGAGCTAGTTCTAGGACCTGTTCCAAAACTACAGAGAAACCCTGTGTTGGAAAAAAAAAATATTTTAGCTGGACATGAGGGGTCATGCCTAATATCCCAACACTCAAGAGGCTGAGGCAAGAGATAGAAGTTAGAGATCAGTTTATGCTACCTAACCAGACATTTTTGTCTAAAAAAAAAAAAACGCATTTAGTATGTTTTGAAATCGTGTTATTTGTGTCTTTGTGGTCGTAAAAATCTACAGTTCTAGACATCTTGTCATCTTGATGGGTCCAGTCCTTAGACCAGGACGGCTGGATAGGGCTACCCGACTTTGGTTAAGTTTTTTAGAAATCTTTATCTGAAGATACTAAAGGTATAAAAGGCTTAGGAAAGTCCATGCCTGCCTCCTGGGTATCTTCAAGAAAAAGGTCAAAGGTTGAATGGTTGAGAGAGAGTCTATATCATTGTTCCTTTAACACAATCCGAAGTTATCTTCCAGATTTCAGATAAATAGATTTGAAAGGAGTCATCTCACACAGGCAAGCCTGAGCAAGCTTCCCGAGTCCAGGAAATTCTTACCCTTATCTGCTCCAAATCATGGGGGCCTTGAAACATTAGAACTTTTGCCTGGCTGCTTTATCAAGGGTTCAGGCCTCCCTGGGAATGGTGGTGTCTTCTCTACTCATTTTCCAGAGTGGGAAGGGATGGAAGGGTTAGCAAAGGAGTAGAAAGAAAGGCAAACAATATTTCCCTCTCCTGCAAGAGGAAATTTGAGTAGAAATAGTTACTGAGATGGGAAAAGGAGTGCTTGGCCCTTGTGGTAAGGCCTCAGAGTTTGACTGTGGCAGCCTCAGGCCATCTACCTGATCCACTTACCTGGCGTCTGTTGTGAAAGGTCTGGAAGGCTTTGCTTGTTTCTTCCTCTTAGATCTGGAAACCTCTGAAGAGGTCTCCAGTGAGTTAGACCCCAGGCCAAAGTGCACAACTCTCAGTAACTTGAGCATCCAGCCTTAACTTGGAAAATTCGGATTCCTAAGGCCCCCCAAAACCTACCAAATTAGAAGGGCTGAGTCAGGGGAGAGGGGTAACTAGGGGGCAGGCTCCAATACGCCACCGAATTTGTTTTGTTTTGCTTTTTATTTTGTTGTTTTTTTATGAATATTCCAGTTGTTGTTAAGTGAAGTAAAGATAAAAAGTTCTTCTGTTTCCAGAAACACTCTTCTAACTAATCCTTCTCCACAAGGCAAAGTTTAATTTTCAGCATTAGCAGAGTTCCTGTGTCTAAACCTGGGCTACGTTGAAGGACTATGCTCAACTTTTGGAGACCGCTCTTGGCCAGAAGTTGTTAACAGAGATGGAGCTGAACTAATGAGTTTCTTCAAATCAAGATAAGCATGTTGTATAGGATTTAAAAAGCCAAGGTGCCACAAATGGAGTTGTTCACCTAGGATCCACAGGTAAATAATTGAAAATGATGTCTTCTTTCTCCTGTGTTGAGCAATACCTATGACAGTCACCAACAGAAACCAAGAATGATAATGTTTTCTAACCATACTTCAGTTGTTATCCATAGCTTGAAATACTGTCTGTTTTTATTGCTACCTCAAATTAAATTGTTTTTAGATTTGTCATAAGATTTTAAAAATTTTTCTTATTATTTTGAGAGTATAATATAGCTGCATTATTTCCTGATTCCCCCCCCCCCCAAATCCTCACATACATTCCTCCTTGCTCTCTTAAAATCAGGCTTCGTTTTTTTTCATTAATTGTTGTTATATATACATAGGCATATTTATATTCGTATATATGTATTCTTAAATACATAAATACAACCTGCTTAGTCTGTATAATGTTACTTGTCCATATTCTTTTAAAAAATGTCAGCAAGAAACATAGCTAGTATTTTGTCACTCGTTTTTAAAGTGACAAATTTTTAAAGTCACTCATTTTGAAGAGAGTACATAACTATAATTGTTGCCTTTGTGATCCTGTGGTTTTATTATATACATTGACACTTATTATCAATATTATTATTGTTGTTGTGAGACATGGTCTCAGGTACCCCAGCCTGGATCCCCCCTCTATTGTTTCCCAGTTGCTGGAATTACAGATGTGTAGAGGTGCACTACACGCCGGCCCCCCTTATACAGTGCTAGAGATCAAACTAGGGGACTTGGTGACTACTTGGCAAGTGCTTTACCAAGTGAGCTACAGTCTCAGCATTTTATATGAACTTATACCTGAAGCATTTTATAGGCTTCACCTTCTCAAAAACGAAAAATTATTTCAGCCTGGTAGTGGTGGCGCACGCCTTTAGTCCCAGCACTCGGGAGGTAGAGGCAGGCGGATCTTTGTGAGTTCAAGGCCAGCCTGGTCTACAAGAGCTAGTTCCAGGACAGGCTCTTAAACTAAAGAGAAACCCTGTCTCGATCCCCCCCTCCAAAAAAAATTATTTCTATATTATATTGTCCTATTTGAGTTCACATAGGGTTTGCAGAGGAGCATGGGAAATATACAAAAGGTGGGGGAACCACGCTCAAAGGGGACCCTAAATTATCACATGGTTTTCAAACAATGGGCACAAGGCACTTTGAGATCCAGTGGCTTTAACTCTGTGTTAATCATTACCAGTAACATAATGGAGGCTTCCCAAGTGCTACCTACTCTTTTCAGACCAAAGACAAACGTTTCTCATTTAGTTAGCTTCATGGCAGCCAACCCTGGCAGCTTGTGGGAGCTACTTCCTTGGCCTTGACTGGCAGCCTGCATACAGGATGTCCTGCTACTGTCTGTCTCCCAATCCTTCGGTCCTCTACTTATTTCCTGAACGTTAACCTAACAAAGGTACTTTGCCCTCTGCGTATTTTAAGTGTTGGCTTCTTTGTGGAGGGGAACTATGAGTTATGTTTCCTACCAGGACAATGGTTCTGAGGTTTCATGTTTGAGGCCATGGTATGAATAAGCATGAACGCCAGGGTTCAAATCTTTTCTCCGCCATTCATTAGCTCGTTGACTTTGGGGGAATTGGTCTCTCTGCCTGTTTCCTTGTCGGCAACGTGAAGATGATACATGGTTGCACCAAGGACAGTACTTGGCATATAGAAACATGCGGCAGATGTTAGCTGTTATGGAATATACAGAATTCAGGGACACGGTCCAAACTCCTTATTCAGAGGCTCTGGGATTTTGGCCATCTGCATTTTATCAAGTTCCACAGGTAATTTAATATGGTTTAGGGAAGCCTACTTTTTTATTATTATTGTCCCCTAAGCAGTCATTTCAAATATTTATTCCCTAACTGTCTCCCATGAAATTTTAGTGTCATAGATACACATGTATGTTTGTGCACATGGCTATGTGAAAGGGGACACATAATTGCAATGTCTAGTTTTGTATACTACCCCACCACAGCCAATGTTTATTAAAAAATCATTCCTAGTTAAGAAACTCTGCTTCAAAATAGGATGATTCTCCCTCTTGACTATTCATTAGCATGGGATAAGGAAGCTTTTTAAGGAATATTCATGCATGTGATACACCCCATACTAAGTAAGTTGGAGCCTGGAGGGGTGGGCTTCTTAAATATTTCTACATAGCTACAGCCTGCAGCCAACAGTGCCAAGTACAGCTTGGGAGTTTGACATCATCTTCCAAGAGATTAAGATCTAGTCAGCAAGCAGACCTACAAACATGAACATAAACAAGGCATAACTGAATGGAACAGTGAGTGTTGCCAGAGGTCAGAAGTGGGAGAAACCAATACAGTGTTCGAATTAAGAAAGGTTTGTCGGCTGGATGCAGACTCTGAGTAGGACTGGGCAAAGTCAACAAAAGAGAAGTTTCCAGTTTCTGTAGGAAAAGTAATGTATCCAAAGATATAAAAAGGATATAGGGGGATCTAATGGACTGAGTAATGCTCCCCAAAAGTACATTTACCTGATGCCCCTGCAGCTGACCTCTTTGGAAAAAAGATCACTTGGGGTGTAACTGAGCTGGGATATCAAGAGGAAACCATCAGAATTAGTGTGGGTCTTAAAACAAAGAAAAGTGTCTTTAAAAACAAAGAGGAAGAGGACAAAGGTCAGGTGAAGACAGAGACAGCGACACAAGGCTGTGTCATGGAGCAGCAAGGTCTGCCAGAGGTCACCAGCTTAGGGAAGCCATGGAAGGTTGGTTCTCAGCTATACCTTTTGCAACGAATACCCCCCCCCCCCCGCCGCTCATCTCAGGCTCTAGAGCTGTTTATCTAGATCCACCTGAGGTCACTCCCCCCACACACCATGGCCCTTTGAAACTAATACCCCGTGTGCCACAAAATTCTGGTGCCATAAAACAGAATAATTATCTGGTTCCTTTATGAAGAGTTCAAGTCTCACTGGAGTGTTGCAGAAGATGAGAAGTAGGAGAGAGATGGCAGAGAAGAGGAAAATGTAGTCAAAAGTTTCAAGGTGTGTGTGTGTGTGTGTGTGTGTGTGTGTGTGTGTGTGAGGAATACAGTCTGATCAAATCAAGGGATTTGACTGAGTAAAGCACAAAACCAGAGCAATAGCATGGATCCAAATAGGAAAGTAATTCTGCATTGTGCATCGATCAGTGTTCTCTAAAGAAATAGGGTCTATGTGATATTTGCCAAGGGATCTGTGGGGGAGTTTTTATGGCAACTGATTCTCTTGATCATAGATACCAACACAAGCCAATACAGTAACTCATAGCAGCGGGAGGACTGAAAACCTGGAGAGCTCCAGTGTCTGAGAGCAAAGGCCAATACCCCAGCTCGGGAAGAGAGAGCAAATTCACCTTCTACGGCCTTATTCTCTCTAAACCTTCAAGCACGCTGGAAGACACCTGGGCATATTAGTGCATACTGAGCAATATGGTTCAAAGACTTATCTCATCTAGACACCCATGCACGCACATATTATAAATAACCCCCCCCCCACACACACACACCGGAAATACGTTTCCCCAGACATCTAAGTATTCCCTATCTAGTCAAGTTGACAGTTAAAATTAACTCCCATACCCGGGCAGTGGTGGCACAAAGCCTTTAATTCCAGCATTCAGGAGGATCTCTGTGAGTCTGAGGCCAGCCTGGTCTACAGAGCTAGTTCTAGGACAGCCAAAGCTGTTTACAGAGAAACCCTGTCTCGAAAAGCCAAATACATACATACATACATACATACATACATACATACATACATACATACATACATACATACTCCCATACACAGTGTGGAAACAGTAGGGCTGGAGGATGTAACCTGATGAAATTTGCATAGCCAGAAGACTCTCTGGCATCAATTCTGTGTGTAAGTGGATGTGTGTAAGTAACCGGAGTACAGGAGGGCACCAGAAGCTCTAATACAACTAAGTAAGAGAAGTGAGGGAAATCTGTACATTGGGGGTGACTTTAGAAAGGGAATTTTCAAAAAGATGTTATTTAACTTTATTATTTTTTTTAAATATTTATTTATTATGTATACAATATTCTGTCTGTGTGTATGGCCAGAAGAGGGCACCAGACCCCATTACAGATGGTTTTGAGCCACCATGTGGTTGCTGGGAATTGAACTCAGAACCTTTGGAAGAGCAGGCAATGTTCTTAATCTCTGAGCCATCTCTCCAGCCCCAAAATGTGTAGCCCAGGCTGGCCTCGAACTCGTGATCCTCCTGCCAGCGTGCGCCACCACAACCGGCTTAACTTTATTTTTGTGTACAGTATTTTGCTCACATGTATTTCTGTGTAGCATGTGCAGGCCTGGTGCCCAAGGAGGCCAAAAAAAGGCACTGGGTTCTCTGGAACTGGAGTTGGAATAGTTGTGAGCTGCCATGTGGGTGCTGGGGATCAAACTCTGGGCCTCCGGAATTGCAGCCGGTGCTCTTTACCACTGAGCCAGCTCTCTAAGCCCATTTTTAATTTTTTGAGATAGAGTCTCACCATGTAACTCTACGTTTGGCCTGGGCATCCACCTGCCTCAGCCTCCCAAGAGCTAGGCTGTGCCTGGCTGGAATTTTTGTTTGTTTGTTATTGTTTTCTGAGACGGATTTCTCTGTGTAGCTTGGGGGACTGTC
Source organism: Microtus ochrogaster (assembly GCF_000317375.1). NCBI lineage: Eukaryota > Metazoa > Chordata > Mammalia > Rodentia > Cricetidae > Microtus > Microtus ochrogaster. The sequence goes on from NC_022010.1 coordinate 61,038,872, forward strand.
CTAGAAATCTCTCTGTAGCCTAGTCTGGCCTTGACTCAGAGATCCACCTGCCTCTGCCTCCCAAGTGCTGGGATTAAAGGTGTGCACCACTACTGCCTGGCTAGAGTTTTTTTTTTTTTAAATTACCTCTTGTAATGAAAGTTCATAGGAAGATCAAGGAGCCTTATACCTGACCTGTGTGCATGAAGAAGAGGAGTGTTTCCATGGTGATCAAGGTTTGAGCTCTGGCAAAAAGTGTATATTATATATAGGATCACAAGATACATTTGTTTTCTCTAATTTATTTTAAAATTTAGTTTATTTTTTAATAACTTCATTGAACTATATGTTAATATCACTCACTGGTTTTAGCCATGCCATTCAGTTGCTTCTGGTAAATTCACAGAGTGGTGCATTCATCAACCTAAGCTAGTTACAGAACATCTTTATCCCTCAAGTAAGGCTCATATGCTCCTTTAGAGTTAGTGCCAGGTCACAGTATCGCTCCTAAGCAAATGTGCATCTACTTTCTCTACAAGTTTATGTCGATCGCATATGCATGTATTATGAACTAATACATATACTTTAATGTTACATGAAAAATTACATATATAGCATGAAAAGGAACTCGTGCAATTTGAGTCTTTTGAATCTAGCTTATTTTACTTCCCTTGTTTTGATGTTCATCCCTTATCTAGTATGAGTTAACGATCTCTTCCTTTTTTATTGATAGATGATATACTATAGTATTTACTAATTTATTTAACCAGTCACAGACTGGTCACTGCTTGCTGTATTGAGCATCCTAATATACATCTTCATGGGAGCATATGCTTCCCTGTATCCTTAGAGCATGCTCATGGGCACAGTTACTGGGTTACGGAGACTTTTACGTTAACTTGTGTGAGATATCCAGAGAGAGTCATTTGGCATTCTCATCGTCTGTGGATGAGGGTTTCTACTTCTCCACACCCTCTTCAGTATCTGTTGCTGTCTGTATTCTGGTAACTCTGGTGGCTATGAAATGTGTCTTTTTGTGGTAGCTTAATAAATAGGGGTGCTGAGCATCTTTCTGTGTGGTTCACAGTCACCTACATATCTTCATCAGTAAATGCAGTGTCCTGTTCATGGTTTGATTGTTATTAGTTTCCTTTCATTGAATTTGTAAATTCTTTATAAATTCTGGCTAAAACTCTTCTACTTAGTGTGAATTTAGCAAACACTTCCCCCAGTCTAATATTTTTCATTTTGTTTTCCTCTCTTTCTCTTTTTTTCTTTTTCTTTCTTTCTTTTTTTAAGTACTTAGATCTAGCTGTCCTGGAACTCACTCTGTAGCCAGGCTGGCCTTGAACTCACAGAGTGGCCTATACCTCCCAAGTGCTACCACCACCTGGCCTTTTCATTTTCTTAAGAATGTATTGCAGTTGCAAAACTTTTAAATTTTGGTAAGGTCTGATTTATTATCTATTTTCTTGTAGGGACTGTACCTTTGGTGTCTTACCTAAGAAATCCTGTCTACCTCAAGGTTTTGATGATTGCTCCCATGTTTTATATAGATTTCCTCTTAAAGGCCTCTTTTCTCTATATACACACATAGATTATGTGTCCATTTGTATATACACTACATATACATTCTATGTCTAGCACACACATGTTCCGTACTGAGTTAGTGTTTGCATGTGCTGTGAGGTCTAAGTTCATCTCTTCCCATGAGCAGCTGGCTTCCCCAGCACTACCTGTTCACAGCCCTCCTCCCAGGAACACGTTAGCATCTTTCACCAAACTCAGCTGACCATGCATGTCAGCACTGGCTGCAGGACTCTCCGTTCTCTTCCACCGATCCATGTCTATCTTCATGTCGGTTCCACACTGTCCTGGTAACCATAGCTTCATAGTAAGATTTTAAAACAGGATATGAAAGCTTCCTAGCTCTGTTGTTTTGTAAAACTGTTTGGGTCTCCTAGCTATTTTTCATTACCATATAAATGGATTGACTCCTCGATTTCCTCCACAAAGAACGTTAAAAATTTGAATGGAATCTACAGATCAATTTAGAGAGAATGATAATATTAACAATATTGTGTCTTCTGATTCGCTGACATGGAATATCTCTGCATTTATTAGGATTTTCTTCAGTTTCCTCAAAATTTTGTAATTTTGGATATACAAGTCCTCCATTTCTTTCCCCAAATTTATTCTAGTGTTTTATTCTTTCTGATGCTATTTAAATAACATTGTATTCTTAATTCCATTATAGAATGCTTCATTGCTAACTTATTTGAATTTATTATCCCAGCTATTAGTTAATAAATACTTTTAAATTAATAGACTACGCATGAATTAAGGAGAGAAAAATCTTCAGCCAAGAAGAGAAAAAGACATAAACCTAACTAAAGACAGGTTCTTGTGACAGAAACTTATCCTTTTGTTTTGTTTTTTTGAGACTGGGTTTCTATGTGTAGTCCTGGCTGTCCTGGAACTCTGTCTGTTGGTCTACAGGTCTAGCTTTGGCCTTGATCTCAGAGGTTTGCCTACTTCTACCTCCCAAGTGCTGGGAATAAAAGCGTGTGCCACCACCTTGATGTGTGTGACAGTCCAGGACATTGCATTTTATAATGGAGCTAATGATTCTGTCAGAATAAACATTATTGATTGTACACAAATCATGCAAGTGATGTTATAAAGGCCTGCAGCTGTAGCTTAGTGGTAGAGTACTTGTCTAGTGTGTACAAGATCCTGGATCCCAAAAACAAGACAAAACAATCGTGGGGATGTTAGAAGAAGAGAACCAATTATAAATTAACCAGTCCATCAGTTCATGTAGTTGCCCCTTTCACATAGTGTGGCAGGAGCACTAGAATCTCCTCATGTTGCAAAAGTGCCCACTGCAGTTTGGCCTTTTGATCAGCAGTCATGCTGTTCATCCAACAGATCTTTCTTAATCCTCTAATCTATATCTCTCAGTTTATTTCTTTTTATTTTGATAATTATTGAACTCTATATTTTTCTCTGCTCCCTTTCCTGCCTCTCCCCTTCTCACTTCAAACCCCCTCCCGAGGTCCCCATGCTCCTAATTTACTCAGGAGATCTTGTCCTTTTCTACTTTCTACTTCCCATGAAGATTAGATCTATGTAAGTCTCTTTTAGTGTCCTCATGGCTGTCTAAGTTCTCTGGAATTGTGGTTTGTAGGCTGGTTTTCTTTGCTTTATGTTTAAAAACTACCTATGAGTGAGTACATGTGATAATTATGTACTTTCTGTGTCTGGGTTACCTCACTCAAAATAATGTTTTCTAGCTCCATCCATTTTCCTTCAAAATTCAAGCTGTCGTTATTTCTTCTTGCTGTGTAGTACTCCATTGTTTAAATGTACCACATTTTCCTTATCCAATTTCAGTCGAGGGGCATTTAGGCTGTTTCCAGGTTCTGGCTATGACAAACAAAGCTGCTATGAACATAGTTGAGCACATGTCCTTGTGGCATAATTAAGCATCCTATCTCTCGGATTATTAAACCACCCCTTGCCCCTAACGATGTCTGTTTTGTCCATGTTTTATCTTTTTTTGTTTTTTTAAATCCTATGTTTTCTTGGTCTATGTCCTGCTGCTGCACCAGAATGCATAAGGTGTGGCTAATAAAAGAAGCTCGTTTGGTTCATTGTCCTGTGCTTTCTTGCTCTCTCCTACTGAGGTTTAATTCATACCAATCACATTCTCAACACAGCTATTCTACTCTCACTAATGTAATCATCTCTGAAAAGCCTACTCTATTTTTTTTTTAAATAGACTCTTAAGTATCTCAGGCTAACCTCAAACTTGTTATATTAATAAGAATGACCTGGAACTTCTGTCGTCCCTCCTGCTCCCACCTCTAGAATGCTGGAATTCCTGGCATGAGCCACCACACCTAGTTTCAAGCAGAGCTGGGGACCCAAGGCTTCAGGAATGCCAAGCCAGCATTCTGTCAAGGGAGCTACGTCCCAGCTCTAAAGGGCTCACCTTTTTGTTTATTTGTTTGTTTTTCCCATGCTGGACAGATCTGCCTGCCTCTGCCTCCCAAGTGCTGGGATTAAAGGTGCTTACCATCACTGCCCAACTAAGATCTCAGTTCTTAATAGTATCACAATGACAGCTCAATCTTAACATGAATTTTGAAGGGGCATAGCACACTTATTAGTGAGTTCACTAATTGCTCTTCTGTATTTGGTTTAGTAAAGTCTATAATGCCAACCTCATAGAGTGGTCTTGAAGATAAAATAGGATGTGTAAAGTTCCTAGCCTAAATGCCTACCGGGGAGCTGGTACGCAAAAGGGAGGAGTTGGCTGGGTGTGGCGGCACATGCCTTTAACTTCAACACCTACCTTCCAGGCAGAGGCAAGAGGATTTCTGTAACTTTAAAGTCAGCCTGGTCTACCTAGCAAGTTCCAGGCCAGTCAGGGGCCCAGCTTAAAAGATGGGGGTGAGTAGGGGTGTGAGGGGCATTCTGCTACGGAGTGAGCCTGATTCATTTCTCTTATCAACTTGGGGAATTGTGAGATTGTTACAATTGTCTCTCATCAAGCGTGAGACTGTCTTAAAGACTTTGTTTGTAGTGGAGTCTACAGTTCAGGCTGGCCTTGAACTCTTGTGGATCCTTCCGAGTCCCAGGCCCAGGCAGCACCTCATCTAGACAAGCAACAAGCTGTTGTTATTGCTGCTGGTGGTTAATTCAGATGTTTCCTGCCACGTCTTTTCTTTTCATTCTTTTTACTTAAGTCAGTTGGGATGATAATTGTTAATAATTGGTTCCATTTTGATCAAAATGTTTAGAAAATATTTTTGGCAGAGTTTAATAAATTGATTTCCCTATTGTGCTTTCTTTATCGCCACAGCTAGAAGAGTATTTGTTCGTTTTTTGTCCTGGACCCTTTTCTGAGGGAAAAGGGAGACTCACTTACTCACTCCTTGATCTCTGGTCCCATTTTGTGAATGCCTGTTGTTCACTGGGCCCTATGCTATTTGGGAGGAAATTCCCAAACAAGCAAACAGAACGTATGTTTTCCCCATTTTCTAGGGAGAAAAGCCTGCATCTTGCATAGGAGGAACATAGCCAAAGGCTCAGCAGATACCGCTCCATTAAAATGAATAGGGGCCTTGAGAGAGTCCGCAGCTCCTTTATGATCCTTCTCTGGCTTAGGAGTTCTTTAAAAAGGTCATCACCATCTGGTGGATGAGTCCGTTCAAAGGCAACTTTGAGTTACAGGATTAAATAATCCCACCTCTCTCAGTTCAAGTATGGTAGTTTAAGATCTTCCTAATTAACTGTGTGACTTTGGATAAGTCACTGTATCTCTCTGTGACGGCACTTGGGCTGCAGCCTCTGAAGACATTCCTAACTCTACCTCCTGTTTCATTTTAGATCCTTGCCTAGGTGGTGGAAAGGGCAGGGAGGATACAAAAAAGTGGGGAATGGCTTCCCACGTGAGCACGTCTTCAGTACAACAAAATCACCCAATGGACGATGTCCTTCAATGGTGTGTTGATAGGGGCAGGCTAAGGAACAGGACGTGCAGACTCTTGTCTTCCCACTCATTTTTGAGAGCGAATTGCTGAGAGTGTGAATTCTGGTTGCTTTCCCACGCCATGTCTGTGTTCCAAGGTGAGTTCCCACGCAGGGAGAGGGTTTAGGTTATCTATCGTTTAAGATAACTTGTTGGATAAATCTATCTGAGGCAGAGATTGAGCGACACTCCCTATTGTCACTTTTCACCTGAGCCACAACCTCCAGCCTGGCCTTTATCAGCAATAACGACAAAAGTGGTGTCTTGTTCTCTGTCGACATTATGTTTTTTTGCTTCAGAACTCAAGTGAGGAAAGCAGCAGTGTTATTTATGGGGCCTCCACAAACCTCAGCACATGTCTTTATGACTAATTTTTTGCTCGGCGTTAGTAAGGAAAATAGCAGAGGTGGCCTCAAGGTACACAAGAAATATGGTGTAGGGCCTCTGTAGGTACAGAACGCAGAGAGCACGGCCTTGGGGCCGGGGAGTCGAATTAGGGGAGCTCAGCACATAGGAATTGATAACTTCTTTATTTCACACTTTAAAGTGAATAGATTCCCTTCTGTAACACAATTGGAGTATTTCCAGAATCACTCAGTCGCTGCTGTCGGGGTGTCATGATCTAGCACTTCCAGCCGTTACCCAAAGTTCTGAGCGACGTAGTTTATAGTAGTTTATGTGCAATTTACATCTACAGTTCTACATTTTATTTCCCCTGTAGTTTTTCTAATATTTGTTTTTAAAGGATGTGTATGAGTTGGGTGGTGGTGGCGCATGCCTTTAATCCCAGCATT
>NC_022010.1:61045354-61057220 GCF_000317375.1 Microtus ochrogaster
TGTGTGTGTGTGTGTGTGTGTGTGTGAGGGACAGTATGTATAACTTGAGTTCAAGTTCCCAGAGATGTGCTGGATTGCCTGGACTTGGAGGTACAAGATATTGGTTGTAAGTCACCCAAAGTGGATGCTGGGAACTGAACATTACAAGTACATAACTTCTAAGCCATCTCTCCAGCACTATTTTCTGTATTTTTTTTAAAGATTTATTTATTACATACAGTGTTCTGTATTGCATGTGTGCCTTCATGACAGAAGAGGACACTAGATCTCATTACAGACGGTTGTGAGAGTCACCATGTGGTTGCTGGGAACTGAACTCAGGACCTCTGGAAGAGCAGCCAGTGCTCTTCACCACTGAGCCATCTCTCTAGCCCAACTATTTCCTATATTTTAATTCATAGCTAAACACTATGTTCCGTAAAAGTTTATGTTTTACAGCTATGTAAACCTTTTACTCCCATATTTAAAACAAAACTTGGAAAGGGGAATTCTCAGTCCTAATTAGTGTGCATGTGAAAATGATCCTTCCAAATGATATTTCAAAGAAAGCATGACTAATTCTGAATGTTTGATGGCCGACCCACGGTGGTTTCATTATGCTCCCCTTTGTAGTGTCCTACAGTGTGAGTGTTGCTCTAGCTTGCTCCGGAGGCTCCAGACACCACTTTCTCAAACTCCCTACTACATTTGTCCAGACTAACAGCCCACACTGAATTCACCAGACCCGAATTCCAACCACAAAATCTCTTCTTCCTGCTATAATTTATTATCTCAGTCAAAGACAACATCAATTCTATGAGTCACCATCCTTCATTCCCGGGGCCCTCCCTTCCTCCTGCATCTTTTTCTATGGTATGCAGCCCTGGGAGCCTTGCTGTGTGCTGGGTGAGAGCTTTTCTGTTTCCACTCACAATGCCTTCGGAGCAGCACAGATTGCAGTGCATCATGGGTCTGTTATTTAGATAATTCCTGTCTACCTCTTCCGGGCCATCCCCAACATTCTGCGATTTCTAGAGCAGTCTTGCCTAGATAAAAATTTAATTGTGTCATTCCAGTAATCAAACCCATTTAGTCCCCCTGTTATCTGCAGGATCAAGTTTGCCCATATTATCTGACTTGAAAAACAAAAAAAAAAAACAAAAGACAAAACAACAACAAAAAACGCCAACAATAGCTAATTAATGTGCTGAAATATTTCAATAAAAATAAAGTTGATAGAAGGGATATTTGAAGAAGCCTGAACCTGATTACTGTTTGTCTTTTTAGTTATATTCCCTGTTCCTCCTTCCCTAGTAGTCATGAACTCCTCTTCCCCAGGGAGGCTGATCTCCTGTGACAATTAGATGCTCTTTTCCATCTGTTTCAGCCCTACGGTCGCTCCCGCCGAGGTTGGCACTCTGACGTCACCCCCTCCATCTTTGTGTGACCTTGATGAACAGCCACTGCTCCTAGCAGCTTTTCACGCGCACATCTGCATCCCCCTCCCCCAACACTATTTCTCCTGGAGGTGTTGCCTTTCCATGGATGTTGTTGGATTGTGAACAGCTTCCTGTAGCCTTTCCTCTCAAACCTAGAACACAGCAGGGCACGGCGGGTGCTAGGAGTTTTCACTAAAGAGGTGCCTTCTGTGTTGCTTCTTCGGAGTGCCCCGGGAGGATGGGTCTCCAGTTGTTCCCAGCAGGAAACTGCTCAGTAATGCTTCTTTTATTGCCAGTTACTTTGCTTCCTCTTGTAACTTCCTTACTCCCGTCCTCCTGCGTTCTGTGACCACCACCTCCCAAGTAAATGCAAACACATTCTTGTCTAGGGGGTCTGCCAGTGGGGAAGCCCAGTAACTGTGCTGTCAAGGCAAGCTGCTTAGCCATTTCCTGTTAGAACTTCATTGACTTTGAGAACTCTTTACTGGGAAAAACCCCTTTCTAGTCAGGAACTGTGTCTTCCTCTGTACATTCCTTTCCAACCTCAGACAAACGTTCAACATCTAAAGACTGAGGAAGAATGTTCCAACAAAGAAGGAACTCAAACACAGGTACTTACTAGAAGGGAAAACTTACAACCTTCATATATTTCCAGTAACCCTCTAACTCCCCTGCCGTTCCTGGGGAACTGAGCCCTAAAGAACAGCATGAGTTATCTGTAGCTTCCACTCTCCGCGTTTTCCACTTAGCAGGTGTTGACAGTCCTTTTGCCACAAACCTGTCCTGTTTCACCTCTGCCCTCTATGCTCCTTGAAGACAGGCTCTTTAATAATAAAAGTCCCTCCTCACCTGACACACGGGGTGCTCAGAATCCAAGAACAATTAAAAAATAGAGTGAAAATCAAGAGTAATGACGCATCTGAGAGTGCTTTAAAATAACCTTGTAATGTTTATTTTTCAGTAATCATCTATGCTAGTCACTTTGTTTGTTTGTTTGTTTGTTTGTTTATTTATTTATTTCCAGACAGGGTTTCTCTGTGGTTTTGGAGCCTGTCCTAGAACTAGCTCTTGTAGACCAGGCTGGTCTCGAACTCACAGAGATCCGCCTGCCTCTGCCTCCCAAGTGCTGGGAGTAAAGGCGAGCGCCACCACCACCCGGCTATGCTAATCACTTTTATACCTACTATAGGAAGGTAGCATAGCGGAGGTCAAGCCTATAAATTGTGAGTTGAGAGCATCCAAACTGGTGTTCTATCGTGCTTACGAAATGACTTAACCAATGACTTAGACCATGACGGCAGGTGGAGTGGATTTCTGGATATCCTGGTTGCTGTCTTCATTCTTGGTCTCCTCTTTGCCACCACCCTTCCCCCTTCTGCCTTTTCCTTTCCCCATCATCTCGGCTGCGGCCTTTATTCACATTGGCTATTTCTCTCTCTCTAAAGGCAATCTACAGATCATGTGACTTTTCCTGCACACAGAAAGTATAATTCAGTGTATTAGTCCCGGCTGTCTCCCTGTCCCTGTGTCCCCGTCTCCTGTCCCCCATGTCCCACCCCACCCCCTCCTATGGGGAGCAAGATCAGTACTGGCTGGGATCAACTCCTACCATTTAAAATGAATAAAGTAAAATTCCTTTCTCTGTGTAGGATTTCAACCTCACTTCGGTCGTCAGGGTGCACCATTGCTGCGATCCACGTATCCACTTGTTTCGGGACCAGGTAACTTGCTGACTTGGGCAAAATGAAAAGCAAGAAAAAACAGCCCACCTGCTTCTTGTTCAAAACTTACATTTGAAAGTTCCACTTTTTTTTTGGTGGCAGTAGGCAACAATTCTAGAACCTGACACGTGCTAAGCAAGCCCTCTACACCGAGCTGCACTTCCTGCCCCATTATGCATTTAACGGATGGGGGGGGGGGGCGGAATTAAGCCCAGTGCAGGCACAGGTAGGCCTGTGCAACTCACAGGTCCTACCCCGTGAAGCCAAACTTGATTGACCTCTCACAGATCCTGGCTCACAAAGTCAAGCCTGATTACCCTCCTTTTATTGTGATGCTTCATTTATTTCTTCATTAAAGTGTACCTGGAACCACATTAAAAGTTTGAATTAAGAAATAAAAAGGAAAGGTCATGACCGTTTCTAGGTTTGGTGGAGGGGAGTTTATTGTAGATAAAAGGAAGATTCCGGAGTGGACTGGGCCACGTGGAGAAGCCGAGAGGGGAAAAAAGAAAAATGAGAGGAGAACCAGGTATGGCAGCCAGGAAGACAAAAATGAGCGGGTAACCAAAATGTCTGGGTGAAGGGTAGCCCAGCCCCTGGGTTGGAGTTCCGGGTAGAGGATAGGTTGTGCCAGCCATACCCTGTAACAGGTAGGGACAAGGGTTTTTGGGAGAACCTAGAGGCTAAATCCTCTTTGATATGTTAACTAGGCACCTCAGCCTTTGGGCCCAGGTTTGAAACGACAAAATCCCAGGTCGCAGTTGGAATACGCTTGTGCCTTGTGGTTTGAGCGTTTCTGCCCCCTTTTATTCTTCACAGCGGCAGTGTGGAAAAATGGTACCGTGTAGGAGATATTTGGGTCTTGAGAGGAAAGTTTTGGTGACGAATTGATTTTCTCATGTGGGAGAGTTCTTGTGTCTTGGGGTTGGGCTGGTTACCAGGGAGCAGGCTGTGACAAAGGGAGCTTTGGCTGTTCTGGAACTCACTCTGTAGACCAAGCTGGCCTCAAACTCACAGAGCTCCACCTGCCTCTGTCTCCAGAGCGCTGGGATTTAAAGGTATGCCACCACACCTAGCTACAGTGCTAATTCTTCGTAAAATCTCAATAATTAGCCTTTCCCCTAGATTGTCCGTTGTTAGAGGCCCAAACCTGGTCACAGCACCTCGGGGTTTCATTTGCACACCCTACCACACTAAGATTTAGGAATGGCGGAAGAAGAGACATTAGTTACAAATTGTTTCATTGTGGTCTTTCCCACAAATTTCTCCCTGCTTCTTTCCCTTGCTGGGGCTGAATCCATAGCTTTTTGTATTTCAGGGCCTCCCTCTGAGCAGGCTTCTCCCCTTCCTCCTTGTGACCTCCCGAGGCTTTAGAGGGAGGGGAACAAATCTACTGAGTTACACAAGGCGTTCCTCACTCCCTAACCGGACTCCCCTCCTTATCTTGGAGGCTCAGCTCTGTCCTTGAGTTTATCCTTGACTTGTGCCACCTTATTTTCCCTGGGAATAGAGTGAGGGGATGGAACAAGTCTTGAAAAGTGGAACAAAGATGTGGTTATGCCACCCACCTTTGCCCAAACTTCCAGTTTGGCATTAAGGAGTGAGGCCAGTTTCCAGTGGCAGGTAACCTGAGATTGGCACTGCATTGGTAATCCTGACGACTTCAAGTGTGGCTCTGCAGGAGTGTCTCTGGATTAATCAGAATTCTTCACACACTGATTGTCATAGCATCTGTGCCCTGGAAACATGCACTCTGTGAATTAACTCTTCAAATGATTTTTCTAATTAATGTTTCTTGTTTCTCTGTTTGTTTTTCATTACGTGTATTAGTGTTTGCCTTAACGCACATATGTGCACCATGAAAAATGTGCTTGGTGCCAAGGTCAGAAGAGGGCATCGGATCTCCTGGAACTGGAGTTAACGATAGTTGTCATCCTCCACATAAGGTTCTGGTCTGGGAATCGAACCTCTGTCCTCTGGGAGAAGCAGCCATTGCTCTTACTGACTGTGCCATCTCTCCAACCCCTTCTAATTGACATTTTTTAAAAAAAGCATGGATTATTAGGCTCCGTAGATAGTTCCTGTGACAGACTGGTGCATTCTGGTTTATTTTAAAAACAAGTTGTGTAATCCCAGTACTTGGGAGGCAGAGGCAGGCCTGAGTTTGAAGCCAGCCTGTTCAGAGTTCCAGGACAGACAGGGCTACACAGAGAAATTGTCTCAAAAACAAAACAAAACAAAGCAAAACAACAACAAAAAAAAGGTGATGAAGCTAAACAAAGCAAAACTCCACACACATCAAAATGAGTTGTCTGAAGGATTACAAGGACGGGGGAAGATGGTTCCTCAGGTAAAGGCACACCCCCAAGGTCATGGCCTGAGTTCCACATGGTAGAGGCAGAGGTCTTTTGACCTGCACCTGTGAAAGAAAAATAGAAATAAAACGGAAAGGAAAGGACATGGCTGCTCCTAGGTATGGCGGAGGAGACAGTTTGTTGTAGTTAAACCGGAAAGTATGGGTAGAGGGAGAGTCCGCAGCAGATATGTCCGGGATGAATTGGGTCATGTGGAGAGAGGAGAGGAAGGAGGTGCAACAGCTAAGAGGCCAAAGGTACAAAGTGGGCAGGTAACCAAAATGGCTGGATTATATAAGGAGGAGCCTCTCTGGGGCAAAGGCAATCCAGTCCCTGGACCGGAGGTTCAGGGTAGAGGGCTCGGTATGCCAGCCATACCCTGTAACAGGTAAGGACTGAGGAATGCTGGGAGACTCTGGAGGCCAGGTCCTCTGTGACATGTTAACTAGGCACCTCTGCCATTGATCCTGGGTTTAAAACTTAACATGCAGGCCTTTGGCATGACACACTCACATACGCACGAAATAAATGCTAAAAACACTTAAGCTACAAAGACAGGATTCTTAGGGAAACTTGATTTTCAATGTCTATTAGAAAGAAACAAATCTATGGAAGACAGGTGGCACAGTGCCCTTGGTAACAGCACTCTGAAGGGAGCTACAGATAGATCTCTGTGAGCTAAAGGCTAGCCTGGTCTACATGATGAGCTTCAGACTAGCCAGGACTACATAATGAGACCCTGTCTCAAAAGGGAAAAAAGGTGGAATAAAAAATATCAATCTATCTGGGCAGTGGTGGCACACACCTTTAATCCCAGCACTTGGGAGGTAGAGACAGGCAGAACTCTGTGAGTTCGAGGCCAGCCTGGTCTAAAAGAGCTAGTTCCAGGACAGGCTCCAAAGCCACAGAGAAACCCTGTCTTCAAAAACAAAACAAAACAAACAAACAAAAAATCAATCTACCCTTATTGACTTTAGAAGAAAACACCAAGTTTCTGGTATGTTTGGGAACTTTTTTTCCCCCATATTTATTGAAAATAGTGGTTTTTTTCTTCACATAATACACCCCGACTTGATCACGGCTTCCCCTCCTTCTACTCCTCCCAGCTCTTCCCCCCATTCCCTCCCATCTGATCCACTCCAGTTTTGCCTCTCGTTAAAAAACAAACAGGCTTCTAAGGGGTAATAATAAAATCAAATAAGAGAAACAAAAACGAACACACCAGCGTTGTATTAAACAAACAGAAAGAAAGGAGCCCAAAAGAAGGCAGAGGAAACAGAGCCATTCATTCCCATAAAAACACTAAACTGGAAACCATAATATTATATTCTAAGACCTGGTGCAGACAGGCAGGCCCTGTGCAGGCAGCCTCAGACTCCTGAGTTCCCGTGATCTTTGGTCTTGTTGATTCAGAAGCCCTTTTTTCCTTGGTGTCCTTCATCCCCTCTGGCTCTTGGATTCTTCCTGCCTCCCCTTTAGTACGATTCCCTGTGTCCCAAGGGGAGAGGTCTGGTGGAGACGTACCTTAGGGCTGAGTGTTTCAAGGTCTCTGCCTAATGTCGGGCTGTGGGTCTCTCATTTTGTAACTTTTTTTCCCTTTTAAACAGGAATTTATTAAAGAACCAACATTGCTTCCACTATAATTACTGGGTTTTTTGTTTGTTTTTGTTTTTATTGTTTGGTTTTTCAAGACAGGGTTTCTCTGTAGCTTTGGAGCCTGTCCTGGAACTCACTCACTCTATAGACCAGGCTGGTCTTGAACTCACAGAGACTTTTCCCAAGTCAGGGAAACATGATTAAAGGCATGTGCCACCACTGCCCAGCAATTACTATTGTTTTTAAATGTATGTTTTATTTAGTTTTTAGAATCTGTGACCTCCCAAGTCTGATTCTTTTGAGGGAGTGAGAATCAGTCTTGCACTATGCAGGCTTGGCTGGCCTGGAGCTCATCGTGTAGCTCAGGCTAGCCTTGAACTCACACAAACCCACCTGCTTCAGCCTCCTAAGTGCTGGCATCAAAGGTATGCATCACCACACCCAGCTATGATTTGTATTTTTAAGAAGTTACAATTTAGTAATTGACTGTTCTATTTAGTTGGATTTTAGAAAACCTAAGTTATTACTTCATTGGCATTTCTACTTGGAAATCGGTGTGACATTTTAAATATATATTAGTTATGATATGAGACTACTTACCAACATTGCCTGTTTTATTGGTATGATTTAATTTGGGTCAATTAACAAAACAGTTTACTCAGGCCTGCTTCACACAGCATTTGTGAATTAATAGACTTAGACCCAAGTATATCTTTAGTGAACAATGATTAATAGACAATCAACAGCGGGTAATGTGTACAATTTGATATATTTTGGCATATTCCAACCCATTTGAAAGCAGTGCCATCATATAGGCAGTTAAATATTTCTTTTTCTCCAAGGTTCTCTTGTGCCTGTTTGTAATCCCTTCCCTTCTGCCTGCTTTCAAAGTCCCCATCCCATAGTTCCTAGTCATCCCTAGGCAACCTCTGCTTCACTCGGTCACTGTCAGTTAACACCTCTTTATCTCCTCCTAACCTGACTCTGACTTCTTTACTCTCCACAGTGATTTCCTGTTGTGTGTTTTCAAGTTTTATAGCTGGATAGTATTCCATTACATGAGAAACCATACCACACCATGGCCCTGCACATTTCATTGTTTTTCTCTTTGGAGCTAAGTTGCATCTTCAGTCAAGGCTCTACAGAGGTCTCTTAGTATTGCGGAATTGTGTAGTCAGCACATCTGGGTCCAAATCCTGCCTTGTCTCTTGCGACTGTGTAAATGTGACCTTTGTGGGTTTCTTCTTTGGATTGCAGTATCCTTATCTGAAAAGGGAGCCGCACAGCAATGTCCCTTAGGAGGATAGAAGCATTAACTCCGTAAAGCACACAGAACAAAACAACGCAGGGCAAACGCTGTGTGGTTGGTGGTTATTGCTATCACTACACAAACACCGTGACACGTTGCTAGGGTTTTTAGCCCACAGTCAACCCCCAAAGAAGACTAGTTATTATTAATTTTGCTAATAATACTGCAGCATACAGCAGCTCTCCTCTTTCCTAATCTCTTCCCCATTCTTGCCCTTGGCAGACCCACGGCCACCTGACCAGGCAGGATACAGAACTTAGACCCAAAACCAGGAAGCTTTGCCCAGATGCGGGCACTTCCTAGGAATGCAAGTTCTCAGGTTCCACCCCAGATGTACTGAATGGGAAAAATGAGAGAAGTCTTCTACATCCGTGTGACTGGGAAAGTTTAAGGGCCCACACAGTCGGGGAATTGCCACGCCACTAGACCTTCTTCTTGGAGAAGGCATACTGTTGCCTAATTGAGCCTAATATCAGCTAAAACCCCCAGGTCTTTTTCCCACACGCTGCTGCTAATCCGAATATTCCCCATCTAGCACTTGCGCAGGATTCTTTTTAGACTGAAGTATAAGTCTTTACATTTATCCCTATTAAACTTAATCTTGTTAGATCCGGCCCATCGCTTCAGTCAAGTTTGGAGAATTTTTAGTTCAGCTGGAATGAACTATGACAATATGGCAGGACCCGGAGACCGAGAGGAATGTTGGAAGGACAACAGCATTGTGTTTTAGCTATTAGGCAGAAACTGGCCAAGGAGAGGCCATCAATGGCAAGTTTCTCTAACCGTTCCAGACCTCAATTTGATTTCACCTGAATTCAACATTTGCCATTTTCCTATCAAGTTTCTGGTTGTGAATAAGGTACAGGGGCAGTGATAAATAGCCCACCCTGGGTGTCAGCAGAAAGAGCTTTTGTTGTTGTTGTTGTTTTGTTTGTGGATGCATGCATATGGTCTTTTTTCTTCTTAGTGTGTGTTTTCCAAATGCCAGATCCTTAGCTCTCTGCTTTGTTTATACTTTCGTATTTAATTTTCAAACCACTCCAGTGGTATAGGAACTATTAAAGCTGAGAAAACTGAAGATCAGAGAGCAACGCCCACCCTCAAGGCCGTGCATATGGTTGGCAGTCCAGCTAGAGGAAATCCCTATCGGAATGGGTTTGAAGAACCCTGAGATCAAGAAAATTACTTTCTGTAAAATTATTGTCAAAATTGGGCCGAAAATCTTGCTAGGCACTCATAGTGTGGGAAACACTGGGCTTGATCTTCAGTACTATAGACAACCAAACAATAATTTTAATAGTTTACCCCCTCTCCACACCCAAAAGATCGAATTGCTGGAGAACAATCTTTTTAAAAATACGTATTACTCTCATTGGTTAATAAAGAACTGACCGGTCTATAGCCCGGCAGGAGAGTCAGATTAGGAGGATGCTGGGAAGAAGGGCAGGGTCTGAGAAGTCTTGAGGAGACAACAGGAGATGCAGAACAAGCGGGATGGGAAGTATGTAGATGAGGTAAATGCATCTCAGAACAGCACATAGACTGTTCTGAGTCTATGAACAGCACATAATAGAGATGGGTTAGTTGTAAGAGCTAATTAGTAACAAGCATAAGCTATCGGCTAAGCATTTATAATTAACATGAAGTCTCGTGTGTTTTTTTTGGGGAACAGCTGCTGGGGCACACAGAGAAACTCTGCCTGCAAAGAACATAACAAACAAGGGAAAAACTACTAAATCCGCCAGGCGGTGGTGGCATATGCCTTTAATCCAGCACTTGGGAGGCAGAGCAGGTGAATCTCTGTGAGTTCGAGGCCAGCCAGGTCTATGAGAGCTAGTTCCAGGACAGCTAGGACTGTTACACAGAAAAACTCTGTCCAGAAAAAGTAAAAACAACAAATAAACAAACAAACAAAAAACTCTACTAAATGCAACAAGTGGCTTAACAATTTGGATTAATTTGAATGTAAGTGTTCAATTGTAGCACTGAAGTATTTAATAGACTTCCTACTTTTTTATCTGCTAAGCAGCACCTGTGTGCATAGTGCTAACTCCTGACCGCCTTACAGTTTAATTTTCATGTTTTAAAGTACTAGCCATACATTTCAAATCAGTGCCTACGATAATTTTAATAGTTACCTCTGACAACCAAACTTCTGGGAAGAATAAAAAAATTTCCTTTTCAAGGGGGTGAAATACCCAATTCTTTTTTTTTTTTTTTTACTGTGTAACAGCTATTATATTTTATTATGACATCAAATGTCCATTTTTATAAAGTGCCTTGTAGCATAATGGAAATACATTGGACTTGGAGTCTAACAAACAAAACTTGGTTCTATTCACTACCTCCATTTCCCTGGACAAAACTTTAGCCTGTATAATCCTCAGTTTTTAGATCTCTAACAAGAGAGCGGTGATGTTCACAGAGCTATGGGGACTAGCTGAAAGTACCTGTAGAAAGAAATCCTATGGCTCATTACAAGTTTTACAGACATAAGGCTTTATTATATTTTTTACACTTACCTGTTTTATAAGTCCCCCAAACAGGAAATATTTCAGACACTCATGACCCCCACCATTTTACTGATTTCATAGAGCAAAATTTCAACCTTTATTTTTAGTTTCTCTGAAAGTCTTCCATTCTTTCATAGTTCATTCTTTTCTGTTTGTTTGTTGCTTGTTATTGCTTTTTAAGACGGAGTTTTTCTGCATAGCACTGGCTGTTCTGGAGATCACTAGGTAAACCCGGCTGAATTTGAACTCAGAGGTTTCGAACTCAGAGGTCTCAAATTCAGAGATCTGCCTGCCTCATCCTCCCTAGTGCTGGGATTAAAGGCATGGACCACCACCTGGACTCAAGGTTCATTCTCAACAGCAGCGATTCCTCACAAGACAGTGTTACAGACCATTATTAAAACCATCAATACAGTTTGTTTGCATTTCAGTCATAAATCCTATTTAACCAGCATTAATGTCATCAATACTACTAGCATTTTCAACATATAATACAAGGACCTACTAGGGGATTATGTGACTGAAGCCATGCTCTATAATATGAAGTAAACTTAATTGACAAAAATGCTTCCTCTTTTGGGGTGTTCTAATATAGTAAATATGATTAGAGACTTTCTGTGACTAGGAAAGAATAAAGGTATGTGTTTAAGTGCTCAGATTTGAATTCCTGTTAGTAGTTGTGTTATCCTAGAGTAACAAGTCTTTCTCTGTCCTACCAGCCAGCTCCCAAATAATGACGTGGAGACTTCTTATTAATTATGAAAGCTCAGCTTAGGCTTGCTTCTAACTAGAACTTATAACTTAAACGAACCTATTTCTATTAATTTATATGTTGTCATATGACTCCTAGCTTTTACTTCTCTCCTGCACGTCCTGCTTTCTCTGCATCTGGCTAGTGATTCCAGTACCCTTCTTCCCAGAGCTCCCTCTGTCCAGAAGTCCTGCCTATACCTTC
>NC_022010.1:61057440-61105882 GCF_000317375.1 Microtus ochrogaster
GATTAAAGGCATGCGCCACCACTGCCCGGCGGTATTTTTTTTTCTAACAGTGTTTCTCTGTGTAGCTTGGAACCTGTCCTGGAACTCATTTTAGCCTTTATCTCACAGTACTCTAGGAGAATAAAAACAAAATCTCTTAGATTCAATTTTCTTAATGCTAATTATTTTTGCTTTGCTTTAAAAAACAGGGTCTTGCTATTTGTCTTTACTATTACTACATAGTCTAGGCTAGGCTCTCTCTCTCAGTTTTCCTGCCTCAAACCCCAACTGCTAAGATCACAGATATATATTACTGTTCTTGGCCTTCTTAATCTTTGTGATTGACATGACTGTGTCTACCTGTTAAGAGTTGTGAATTCTGTCCTGTGTTGTGAATGGTGTATCTGGCACAGTATATGTGGTGTGCTGATACTAGGTTTCTGTTCAACACTGGGTAAGTACACTCCAACACAAACTTCCTAGACCTCTCCTCCCTCCCTTCTTGCCCTGAAGATCCCAAGCGTCCTCTGATCCTATTCAATAATGTATACAGCTTGAAAACCATGGTCAGTCACTTCTAATTCATTAACTCCCTCGAGCAGTGGTTCTCAACCTTCCTTGTACTGTGGTCCTTTAATACAATTTCTTATGTTGTAGTGACCCCCAACCATAAAACTATTGTCATTGCTACTTCATAACTGTAATTATGCTGCTGTTCTGAATCATAAGGTGTATCTGTGTTTTCTGATGGTCTCAGGAGACCCTGTGAAAGAGTCATTTGACCCCCAAGAGTTGGAATCCACAGGTCAAGAACAGCTGCCTTAGAGTCAAGGAATCCTTTTCTGTTTGTTTTTCTTGTTTTTTTGAGACAGGGTTTCTCTATATAGTTGTGGGTATCCTGGAACTCATCCTGTAGACCACGCTGGCCTCAGAGATCCTCCTGTCTCTACTTCCTGAGTGCTGGTATTAAAGGCATGTGCCACTATCAACCAGAGAGTCCATGTTATGATGCCTAACAATATTCTGCTATCCTCACAGATTGGTTCCTAGCCCAGAAGTCTTCAGAGGCCTCATCCGGCAACTGATGGAAAGAGATACAGAGCCCCATAGCCAAGCAGTAGGGCAAGCTCAGGGAATCCTGTTGAAGAGAGGGAGGAAGGATTGTAGGAGTCAGCGGCATCAAGGACATCACAAAGAAAAATCCACAGAATCAACTAACCTGGGCTCATAGGAGCTCACAGAGACTGAGCCAACACCAGGGAGCCTGCATGGGACCGACCTAGGCCCTCTGCATGTTTGACAGTTTGGTACCATGGTCTTCTTGTGGAACTCCTGGCAGTGGGAGCAGGGGCTGTCTCTGACTCTTTTGCTGGCTTTTGAAACCTATTCCTCATTACTGGGTTGGCTTGCCCAGCTTTAATTCAAGAGGAGGTGCTTAGTCTCATTGCAACTTGATATGCCATGTTTTGTTGATACTCATCAAAGTATCCTTTCCTAAACAGAAATGGAGGAGGAGTGGGTTGTGGGGTTGGGTGTAGGGGGACTATGGGGAAGGGACTGGGAGATGAGGAAGGAGGGGAAACTGCATTTGGGGTGTTAAATAAATATTAAATCAATAACAACAAAAGAGTCTTAAAGCAGGAATCCTAAGCTTTGGAATTCCTTCAGACCAGACCAGTGTCCTTATTTTGCAAATGAGAAAACTTGAGCCCACAGCATTCAAACATGCCCTATCCCGGCTAAAAAGCCGGTTAGTAAAGCTTGAACTAAAATTTAGGCTCCAGGCTCCTGTACATTCTGCTCTGTCTCCCGGGTCTCTTCAATCTCTTCTCACACTGGCCAGTAAAGCTCCTCTGTCCTGAGCTGCTGCCAGTTCCGGCTGCCCAGGTTCAGCTGAATCTTCACCGTTAATCCTGTTATTTCATCTTTTGTTTTCACTAGCTCGTAATTTGCACAATTTATTGATTGTATGTGTGTGTGGGGTAAGCCACAGTCAAGTGGCGATACGCACTAATAGAAATGGGTTAATCAAGATGTGAGAGTTAGCCAGTAAGAGGCTAGATATAATGGGACAGGCAGTGTTTAAATGAATACAATTTGTGTGTTGTTATTTCGGGGTATAAGCTAACTAGGTCTTTATATGTTTTACAAATACAATTTTATTTGCGTCATAAGCTGAAGTAAATAAAAGCCTTCCATGTTGGCTAGGAGAGGGGTTGTAGGCCGGGCCCAGCTCAGACCCTTCTCCATGTCATCTGAAGAGGTCCCTGAGGGAGTTCCAGTGAACTCTCAGAGTGTCTCTTAGCAACACAGTTTAGAAGTTCCTACCTAACACTCACACTTTC
This sequence comes from Microtus ochrogaster, assembly GCF_000317375.1. NCBI lineage: Eukaryota > Metazoa > Chordata > Mammalia > Rodentia > Cricetidae > Microtus > Microtus ochrogaster. Next base: position 61,059,765 of record NC_022010.1, read on the forward strand.
CAGTTGTTATTCCTGGGAACTCTGAGTTGTCAGCAGAGGTCTAGGTCATCGTTACCATATTAAAAATACAAAAATGCTACACAAAATCCCACAAATACGGTATAGCTTTTTTAAAAAAATGTCTATTCTTGACACTCTTAACTTAGAGAATTGACATTTAGTTCAGTTCAGAAAGTTTATGGCACACTTGCACGGTCATGGTTGCATTGACTTCACATCAGAAGTCTAACTATAAAGCTCTTTACTGTCATTGCCAACTTTCCACGGACCAAAACTATCCTCTTTTCACTGTGTATCTGTAACTCACTAAGTAGACCAGGCTGGCTTCGAACTCAGATCCTCCTCCCCTAGCTTTCCAAGTACCGGGATCAAAGTCTTGTGTCATCATGTGGTCAAGACTGTTTCTAACATGGCCTGTGCCTGATTCCTCCAGTTCCATACCCGACATCATCTCAGTCATTTGTCATTAAATAATTGATCCACTTCAGATTTTGAGATAAAAAAGATGTAATCTCTGACCTTCAAGCAAGTAAAAGATGAGCAAGAGAGACAGTTCCCTACAGAATCGTGCCCTCCTGTATTCATGTTCTGTTACTGCCAACAGCAGCGAAGTGACAGACTGGCAGTTAAGGGCCCTCTAAAGGGGCCCGGCAGCCTCTGTTTCCTTCCTTCGGAATATTTTTCTTTTGAAAATCTAAACTTCTATGTAGGAAGTTGGGCTTCCATTGTTGGGGGGACTGTGTAAAACTATCCCATTGGCCAGGTGATAGTGGCGCACACCTTTAATTCTAGTACTTGGGAGGCAGAGACAGGCAGATCTTTGTGAGTTCAAGGCCAGCCTGGTCTGCAAGAGCTAGTTCCAGGACAGCCAGGTCTGTTACACAAAGAAACCCTGTTTCAAAAAAACCAAAAACTAAACCAAACCAAAACAACAAAATAAAGCTGTTCCATAGGTGGTAATGGCAAATATCTTTAATCCCAGCAGAGGCAGAGGCAGGCAGATCTCTGAGTTCAAGTTCAACCTGGTATACAGAGCAAGTTCCAGGACAGCAAAAGCTACACAGTGAAACCCTCTCTTGAAAAAAATCAAAAAACAAATGAACAAACAAATAAACAAACATACAATCTGTCCCATGGAGAGAAAGAAGCCTAGTTCAACAGCTATCCCTGCTGTGGCCCAGGCATTAGAGTGACCCCACTAGCCAGAACTCCATGTTTATAGCTACAACTCTACGGCATTTCAAGGTCCCTGCCAGCAAGCAAGCTGCAACAATGTTAAACACTACTCAAAGGCTCCTTAGTCAGGACCATCTGTTTGAAAGAGTCAGAGTTTGCCCTGGCAGGATGGCCCAGAAAGCCAGAATTTTAAAATTGCACAGCTTTTTTTCGGCTACGGTCAAAACCCAAAAAACATGCGTTCAGCTTTTCATCCAACACCGTTTAAGTGTTTCATGGCAGGACCCCTTAAAAGAGCTGCAGGGTTTTGAGCTAAAGCTGAGTCAGAAAGCCTCTCTTAGATGAGAATGCTTGCTTGCCTCTAGCAAGCAGAGCAGATCTGAGAAATTGCTGCTACCAAGAAAACATGCTTTAATCTATCCCAAGCATTCTCAGACTTTCTGTGGATTCAGTTATCCACGTGGGTGCCATTCTCTAACAAAAGAGCAGTGGGCTGTCCCGCTATCCAGCTCCCTGGCACCTGGTTAGCTTATACCCCGAAATAACAACACACAAATTGTATTCATTTAAACACTGCCTGTCCCATTATATCTAGCCTCTTACTGGCTAACTCTCACATCTTGATTAACCCATTTCTATTAGTGCGTATCGCCACTTGACTGTGGCTTACCAGCATGAGTCTAACCACCATCTGTCTTGGGCAGGAGAAGCATGGTGTCTGCCACACTGCCTTCTTCCTCCCAGAATTCTGTTCTGTCTACCACACCCTATCAAAAGGCCTAGGCAGTTTCTTTATTCAACCAATGAAATCAACACATAGAAAGAAGACCCTCCTACACCAGGGAGCAGTACGTGGTTCAGTGTGATTTGGAAAGAACATAACAAAGATATAACCATCATAAAAAAGTCTTTCATTACTGTCCTGAGTCCTTTCTGCACCCCCTCCCCCTGCCTTGGTGCTACAGCGGGCAGTGGGTAGAACCTAGGCATTCTACCATGCAAGGAAAGTGATTTACTAATGATCTACTAGTTTTAACCTGCAGGCAACAAGATGGAGTGGCAATCTACTGTTATCCTAGACTTCTTTCTCTACCATTCAACAACACTAATAACTTCCTTTTTCTCTCCTTTTGCTTTCCTGTCTCTATAGAAGAAACTCCCCCTCCCTTCTTTTGAGATCTTTGATGGCTAAAGATGTTGTTTTTGTATTATTGACCAACTGTATTCTCTCTTTTGAAAAGAATTCAGTTACTGTGACCATTTATTACTGGTTAATTACTTGTTTTCTTGGTATTCAAGGTTTTGAGTACTTTGGTGTATGCTGGATATTAATTTGTTGGAGAAATATTCTGGTAGAGATTTTTCTCCTACCCTGTAGGCTCTTTACTCTGGTGATTTTTTTTCTTAGATTTACAGAAAAACATTTGATTTTGTTCAATCCTACTTGTCAGTTCTTGATCTTATTTCCTAATCTATAGGAACCCCATTGAGAAAACTTCTATAGCCCCAGCTTCTGCGACCTTTCCTATGCTTTCTTCTGGTCCTTTCGATGTTTCAGCCCTTACACTAAGGTCTCCAAACCATTTTGATTTGATTTTTCTTTTCAAAAAGGAAGAGGTAAGTATCTTGTTTCAGTGTTCTCTTTAGATACCCACTTGCCCAGCACCATTTGTTAAAGAATTTCTTTTCTCAAATGGTGCCTTTCTCGAGAGTCAGATTGGCTGGAGCTGCATGGATTTATTTCTGGGTCTTCTTTTTCAATTCTGTTAGTCTGCTTTTGTGTTGGTACCATGCTGCTTTTGTTATTGTAGTTTTGTTGGCCTTACTTTCTTCTTTTTTTTTAAAAAAAAAGTTGTATTAGTTCTATGAAGATTTCTTTGGAATTTACATAATCCTTTTAAAAATAAGTATTTTTGAGATTTATATAATTCTTTTAAATTTTATTTATTTATTACTTTTTGTACAATGTTATTTGATCACATACACACCTCTCCCCCAGTTCTCCCAAGAGCCACCTCCCTTCCCTATCCATCCAACTTTGTGTCTTTTTTTAAAAACTTATCAAGATCAAGACCAATTTGTGCTGCTCATGTATTTCTGGATATACGGTCTTTTGCTGGAGCATAGCCACTTACTTAGGGACTATACACTCTTTGAGAAAACTGTCTTTCCATCTCCCAGCAGCTGTAGCCAATTGCCACAGTTAGAAGTGGGATTTCACGCCCAGCTCCCCTGTGCTGGGATTTGGTCTGAATGTCCTGCCTTCTAGCAGTGGGTCTACTTGCCTACACATTGGGATTACTAAATCAGATTTCATTAGTTCTGATTGTAACCCACCTTTTTTTTTTTTTTTCTTTTTTTTTTTTTTTTGAGACAGGGTTTCTCCGTAGCTTTTGGTTCCTGTCCTGGAACTAGCTCTTGTAGACCAGGCTGGCCTCGAACTCACAGAGATCCTTCTGCCTCTGCCTCCCAAGTGCTGGGATTAAAGGCATGCACCACCACCACCTGGCTATGACCGGCTCTTTTCATTGTGCTTTTCCTTGAAACCAGGAGGTCTGGTCTTCACCACTTCTACTTCAGGGAAATGGAGCTGATCTGGATGCTATATGAGTTTTCAATTTTCCTTTTCCTCTGATTTACATTAGAACCTAACCATTCTTAGTCTTCAGCATTAGTCTACCCACTTTAGGGAAAATTAATGTTTCAAATAAAATGTGTTTGACGTATTGAAAATCTTAATGCCAATCTAGAACATGATATTAATGTTTGAGTGTCAATTTGTAGTGATATTTTGTTTGTAATCTAACAATAAAGCTTGCCTGAAGATCAGAGAAGCAGAGCAGCCAAGCACTAGAGAATTCTTACTTCTACCAATGCTCAGACCCTGTACTTGTGAATCCTCAGACTGAATGCCATCTCTACCAAACCTCAGACTGCATCCTCAGACTACATCTGAGCTCCTGTCTCCTCCTGCTTTATATTCCTCTTGCTGCCCAGCCACATCACTCCTGTGTCCACCTCCCTAGTGCTGGGATCAAAGATGTAGACTCTGTTTCTCTTTGAGACTGGATCACTCTTGTTAGTCCAGGGTGGACTTGAACTCACAGAGATCCTTCTGCCTCTGCCTCCCGAGTGCTGGGATTAAAGGTGTGGGCCACCACTGCCTGGCCTCTATAGCTAGCTAGTGACTTAGCTCTGTACTCTGATCTTCAGGCAAGCTTTATTTGTTAGATCACAAACAAAATATCACTACATCAATTTAACTCTCACATAAATAATTGTGGTGGTAAATGAATGATGCTTCTGTTCAAAGCACAATAAACACATACTCATAATTAACATATATACACATATTTTTAAGTGAGGGCATATATGGGTATCTTAACACCCACATTATAATATTATATAGTATAACATAATATATATAAATATAACAAATATAATATAGTGTACCCTTATACACAACTAAGTCTTAGCTATTGTATTAGTTCCTGGAGCTGCCATAACAAAGTAACAGAGGGACATCTAAAATAACATGTATTTTCCTGCAGTTCTAGACAGTCACTGGTTGGTTGAGATCAAAGTATCAGAGTTGCTTTTTTCCGAGTCTCTCTCCCGGGTTTATAGATGACCACCTCAACTCTGTGTCTTCACTGTGGCCTCACACTCAGGATATAGTTGAGAATGACCTGAACTTCTGCAGTCTGCCTCTACTGCTTGAGTCCTGGCATTAAAAGCGTGTGCCACCATGCCCAATTTACATGTGCTGGGGATCAAATCCAAGCCCTAAAGTTTGCTGAGTGGACATTCCACCAACTGAGCTGCATCCGAGACTCCAAATTCCTGCTTCCAAAAGAGAATACACTCAGGTTGCAGTAGTGACCTTAATTAGCTTTTTAAGATCCTGACAATAGGAGTGGGGTTAAGCATATTAATCTAGGGGAAGGGTGAACACAGTTCAATTTATAATGACTGTCTTGGTAAATTACGGACACACCTTATATGTCAAAACTGTGTATATTTTTAGCACACTTACAAATAGGAAATACTTTAGACTGCACATGTATTTTTACTATCATGCTAATCAGTTTTCTTTGAATAATTCAATGTATAAGACTCAGTGCATAAGAAAAGATAAGCAATTATGAACTTAATTTTATTGATAGTACTTATAAAATTTTTGGTTCATAATTACTTACATAAAGTGAGTTTATTGTTAAGCAATAGACATGTCTGGAAGTCAGGATGATGGGACATAAAAAGCCTGAGGATATTATTGAAAGAAGCTGGGATTTGGAAGGTGACCTTGGGTACTGCAGTGTTTCTTAGCCTCTGTCCTATTATCTATGAAAGGGGATGTTAGCTTCTTTATCACTGAAGGTAGAGCGAGAAAATGAATGCTCAGACTCTGCAAATTATAAAGCACCATTCAAATATTCCTTATTATTATTGTGATGGGCTTGGGGAGGGGAGAGGGCCTGAAGAGAAGCTTCTGGAATTGTATTATTCCCTCCCAAATAACAGACTATAGAATGCTCCAAATTTGTTAGGCTGCATTTGTCTGCTGTTTGGCTTTTCTCAGGTTTCCTCATCACAGGTACGCTTCTTCTGAATGAGTTACCTAGGAGAACTTCCTCGATAACAAGTCATATGATTCCCAGGAACGCCTTTCAACATCTACTCCTTGCTGAGCATGTCAGACTTGACGCTTTTATGAATTAAATTTCTACAAGTTCCCAACACCCCATTATCATTCACCAGTACAGGATACAATTCTGGACCCCTCAAAGGACAGAAAACCAGGCCATTTTATGAAATACTGACATTGGCAAGGCCCCTACATTTTTGATTAATAAGTTATGCACATTTTCAAGCCTCTTCCTACTTGATCTTCCTTGACTTACTAGTCCAGGTAACGAAATAGGCCTGGGCTCTGGGCCCTGGGTCGGTTCCCTTGACAGCCAGATGAGCAAATGGAATGAGAGGTCAAAGGTCAAGATGGGGAAGTCTCTTAGGGTCTCCTCTGCCACATCTTTTCTTTCCCATCTGACTGACTTAAGGGTACTGTTGTGGTTTGCATTTGGGTCTGAGTTGCTCCATACTGCTACGGCTATGAAAGACTTGTAACAGGTACAGTAGCCATGTGACCTGTGTCAATCTGATCATAGCTCCTTGACTGTCCGGCTGGTGTCAAGTTCCAGCAATAAATGTAAGGCAATAAATGTAGTAAGAAGTTTGAATGCCTCTCTATTGCAAGTTAGATATGTGCCTACTGTGTTGAGGTTTCTCGTCTGGTCCTGATATCAACCACAACTCACTAACTTGTCTTTTGTTCATAGTTGTATGCTGTGCACCAATCATTACAATCGGTTCAATAGTGAGTGGCTCTCTCCATGGGAAGGTTTGCGAATCTGTTGCTAAGACTTATATGATGATGATAATGATGATAATAATAATTTTCTAATAACACAAATGAATCGTATTACATGGCTATGTGCTGCTCCATATAACACTTAACAGTAATCTTACAGTTAATCAGGAACCCCAGAGCTATGGAGGATAAAGGCAGGAAAGAAGCTCCTGGAAGAATGCAGCAGGGTACAATGGTTAATTTTGATGTTGACTTGATTGTACTCAGGACTACCTAGAAATGTGGTTAAGTATTAATCTGGGATGTTTATGAGAGTGTTTTCAGGAGAGTAGCAAGAGGGACTGAATGGGTTATATAGGTGTATTGGTTACTTCCCATAGAGGTGAGGAAATGCTGTGACCAAAGCATCTTATTGGAGGCATGGTTTATGGAGGCTTTTGATTCCAGAGGGATAGTCTATTGCCGTCATGTCAGGGAAGCATGGCAGCTGGCGCAGCAAGCTCAGAGGTGGTCTTAAACTACAAGCAAGAAAGAGAGGAAAAGTTGGTATTGGTGACATACTTCTTCCAGTGAAGCGACACCTCCTAACCTTTCTCAAACAGAGTCACCAACCGGTGACCAAATATTCAAACATTTGAACCTGGTGGTGGGGGGAGCATTCTTACTCAAGCTACTGGGGTAGGAAATTCTATGCTCAGTGCAAATGAGCATTATCCGGTTATGGGGGGCCAGCGAAAAGTGAGGCAAAGGAAAGGGAATATATGGATCTCTGGGCATGGAGATGTCCTTTCCTTTCCTGTCCTTGACACTGCAGTATTCTCAAGGTATAGAAACCAGGATTGCACCTTGGTTCCCTGGGTTTTCAGGTCTTTAGTCTTACCAGCTGCGGTTCTCAGACTTCCTAATCCTGTGACCCTTTCATACAGTTCTTTACATTATGGTCACCACCTTCCAATCATAAAATTATTTTCCTTGCAACTTCATAACTGTAATTTTGTTACTCTTATGAACTGTAATGTTAAGATCTGATATGCAGGATATCTAATATTTAATCTCTATGAAAAGGTTGTTTGACCCCTAAAGGGGTTGCAACCTACAGGTTGAGAATTGATGTGGCATTTCCCTCTATATGCTGTGATTACTATTGATAAATAAAGGAACTGCTTTGGGCCTATAGCAGAGCTATAGGAGAACAGAGCTAGGCAGGGAAAACTAAGCTGAATTCTGGGAGAGAGAAGGCAGAGTCAGTGAGATGCCGTGTAGACCCGCTGGAGACAGATGCCAGAACTTTAGCTGGTAAGCCACGTGGCAATACTCAGATTAATAGAAATGGCTTAAATTAAGATTTATGTGTTAGCCAATATGAGTTAGAGCTAACGGGCCAAGCACTGATTTAAATAATATGGCCTCTGTGTGATTATTTCAGTTCTTGGCGACTGGGAAGAATAAGCAGCCCCCCCCAACAGAGAATCACTGCTTTAAATCAGTTCCTCATGTTGTGGTGACACCCCCAACCATAAAATTCTTTCATTACTATTTCATAACTGTGATTTTACTACTATTATGAATCATATCATAAATATCTGATATGCAGAATATCTGGCATAAGATCTCAAAATGGTTGTGACCCACCAGTTAAGAACCACTGCCTTAGACTGAGACTTACCTGAGCTGATTTTCTGCTTCTAAGGTCTTAGATGTGGATTCAGCCATGCTACAAAGACCTCATGGTCTCCACTACATGGATGGGACTTCTTGGCACCTATGATTGTCAAGGTCAAGACCTTTCTTTAGAAGTTTAAGTCAGATTATTGAAGACTTGGTCCCCAGTTGGCTCCTTTGTTGCATAAGCTTTTCTTTTTTATAAAATTTATTTATTTATTAAGGATTTCTGCCTCCTCCCCGCCACCGCCTCCCATTTCCCTCCTCCTCCCCAGATCAAGTCCCTCTCCCTCATCAGCTCGAAGAGCAATCAGGGTTCCCTGACCTGTGGGAAGTCCAAGGACCGCCCACCTCCATCCAGGTTTAGTAAGGTGAACATCCAAACTGCCTAGGCTCCCCCAAAGCCAGTACGTGCAGTAGGATCAAAAACCCATTGCCATTGTTCTTGAGTTCTCAGTAGTCCTCATTGTCCGCTATGTTCAGCAAGTCCGGTTTTATCCCAGGCTTTTTCAGACCCAGACCAGCTGACCTTGGTGGACACTGAGCTTATAATTCGCGATCCTAGAGAAGCTAAATAAGAAGGTGAATCCAAAGACAAACATATAGGCATCCTCCTGAATGTCTCTGTCTCCTTTCATCACCTGAAAGGAGATGAAAGGAGACAGAGACAGAGACAGAGACCCACATTGGAGCACCGGACAGAAATCTCAAGGTCCAAATCAGGAGCAGAAGGAGAGGGAGCACGAGCAAGGAACTCAGGACCGTGAGGGGTGCACCCACACACTGAGACAATGGGGATGTTCTATCGGGAATTCAAGAAGCTTTTCATTTGTCCAGGTTAGAAGCTAAGTTGGGTGTTGGGTGCGAGAACTCACAGAGATCAACCTTCCTCTGCTTCCCAAGTGCTGGGATTAAAGGTATGAGCTGCCACCACCTATACAGTATAAAAAGTATAGTCTCCTTTCAAATAACGGTGGCTGCCAGTCATCCTGATTCACTCTCAGATCATGCCTATCTCCTCCTTCTTCCCCCTGAACATCCAGCACCTCAACCCCCTTCCCCCCACATCCTAGTGGTTCTATCTTTCTGGGGAACCCTGACTAATACAGGAAGTGATGCTGTGTTGCCCACTTTTGGTGTTGCGTAATTTATCCCCTCCCCTTTTGATGCTAGGGACCAAGGCTAGGACTCTACATGTGTGACACAAGCTAGTTACCATTAAACTACAGCCTTCCCCCAACTCCCCGTCCCTGGCTTCTTCTTTTAATAGCAGAAAGACAAAAGTAAGGAGCCAGAAATTCACCCAAGGAGAGCAGACCAGACTACAGCTCCTTTCCCCACACTGTAGAGCTGGGACAGGAGGCAGTGATACAAAGGTTGAGAGAATGGCTTCTTTAATCAATGACAAGGCTCATTAAATTGCAGCTAGCCTAGAAAATTGCTGGAATCTTCTTGAGGATCAGACTGGTAGTGTGGCCCTTGCTTTTCTAGAAGCCTGTGGAAAGGAAGGGTCCTTTTGACAGAAGGTGGGGCCGTTGATAGAAGAGTAGCCATGGTTGCCAAGAAGCAATCCTCATGCCCTCTGTGGAGTAGAGAAAACAGCTGGACAGATTATATTTTTGTCAACTATGTCTTTGCCTGGCGGCAGAGGTGGACATGTTAAGTTATATGATAAATCACAGGCATTCCAGCATACCCATCAACCTCTGTCAGTGATGTCTCCTGCAGCCTTGGGAATCACAAGTTCATTGAGCACATTAGTGACAATTAAACTAGTTCTATGTGAGTGTGTGCATGGCACATAGCTTGTTCCAGTGTATTTGCACATGTGTGAGTAGGTGCACACGCAGGTGTGTATGTGTAAGCATATGGAGGCCAGAAGATGATATTGGATATCTTTATCACTCCCTACGTCAGTTTTTGATATGGGGTCTCTCACCAAATATGGAGTTCATCAAGTCATAGTCTGTTTAACTAATGAAACTCAGGGATTTGTTTGTCTCCACCCACTCTCCAGTTCTGGGGTTACAAGTACATACCACCATGCTTGGTTTCTTTTTCTTTAATGCTCATGGTCCAAGCTCAGGTCCTCATGCTTGTACAGTAGGAACTTTACTGACTGAGTCCCTCGCTTTTTTTTTTATCTCACCTACTGTGAAAAGGGATCATTTAAACAGGAAGAGGCAATACTCCAATAAGCTTCCTGTTATAAGTCCAATTTGCTGTCTCTGCTGAGACTCCCACTTGGCTTTTGGGAGCACAAACCTCCTCACTTATGAACAAGAACTGACGCTATATAGTCTGAGTGTCTCTGCTAGGGCAAACTGAAATGGAGCTCCCTAGAGTAAAAGGTAGTAGTGTTTTCATGTCTTATGATTAGAAAGATTTGATTCATCCGTTTTCAAGTGGTCTTGTATCATGCATGATGACTCAGTGGCAACATTCTACACACGATTCAAGTTCTTTCTGTGACTCATGCTATGCCTAATTGCAAAGTGAATTCTTTGCTCTTTCCTGAAAAACTAAAAAGAACCTTTATATATATAAAACAGGATAGACATTTGGGAACTTTTTTAAAAAAGGTATTTGATTAATCATACAAATGGTTGTTAATGCTTTTTTTAAAAAGTTATTTGAAAGTTAGACACTCACACAAAATCAAGATCCTAGTGGTGTGGGAGGTCCTTCTGTCTATGTATTGCTTTTATTGATTAATGAATAAAGAACTGCTTTGAGCCTATGGCAGGGAAGAACAGAATTAGGCAGGGAAAGCTAGACTGTATGCTGGGAGAAAGAAGAGCAGAGTCAGAGAGAAGCCATGGTGCCACCAGAGACAGACGATGGGAACTTTACCTAGTAAGCCACAGCCACATGGTGATAAACAGATTAATAGGAATGGGTTAAATTAATATAAGAGTTAGCCAATAAGAAGCTAGAGTTAATGGGCCAAGCAGTGATTTAATTAATACAGTTACTGTGTGATTATTTCAGGTCTAAGCTAGCCGGGAAGCCCAGAAGAACAAGTGGCTCTCTCCTCCAACATCCTAGGAGCCAAAGACTTCCACAAGTACCAGTAAGCTAACGATTTTCCTTTGACTGCTCTAGACATGGTAGCATGGACGTTCGAAAGGGAGCACCAGGTAAAGGATCTAGGCTGTGTAGCTAGTTTGACACTAGTCTATGCTGAGCTATTTGAGTCTGTTCTGTTATTATAAAACACCACAAACTGCTTAATTTAAAAAGAAAAAAAATAATTTCTCACAGTTCTGGAGGCTAAGAAGTCCAAGATCAAGGAGGCCGAAGGTTTGTCTGGCAAAGGCTGCTCTCTGCTTTTTAGATGGTATCTACTGACACATATAGAACCCAAGATGAGCAAGAGTCCTCAGGCCTCAGAGGAGCCAGTGAATTGAAGGTTATGTGAAGCCTCTTTTACAAAGTAATCTCATCCAGGAAGGAGGTGTCCTTAGGATCAAATCCTTCATAAAGATCTCATCTTTTATTACTGCCACATAGACAACACTTGATATTTTGGGAATTTAAATACATATGCATATGCTAAGTATATCAGGACTGATATTTTTCTACAGATTTTACAGTAAATCTTTTTATTTCTTTGTTGTGTCTCTTCTCTTGCCTCGTCCTCTTGAGTGCTGGGTTACAGGCAAGTATTACCACCTTAGGCAGCACAGTTATCTTTTTTTTTTCCCGTTTTTCTATGATTTTTCTTAAATATGCCATAGACATTCTCTACTTACTGGGTTAATTTCTTTTTCTCTCTGGCCAATTGCTGAAGACTATCAGGACATAGTTACTGCAGAGGATGGGCAGGGCTGTTCCTGGTCCCAGTGCCAGGTATAAAGAGATGTACAATGAAAAGCCAACTCAGATTGCCATTGCCTTTGGCTTGCCCCTAGTGTCACAGTAGAAGAAAGACCTAAAATCTAGCTGATGCTTATTTACTCTATAAGTCCTTGTTAGGCTTGGATGCCTATTAGTTGGGTGATTTGGAAATTATAATCCATACATTATTAGATGTTTCCTTATTGTCTACCTCTGCACAACCTCTGTGCACCATCATGTCGTGATGACTAGTCTTGTCACACTTTGGGGACTACCGTATGGTGTGACCTCTAATAATAGTGTCTTTCTTCAAAAGTTATTTTAGGTTTGTCCTTGATCTTCTCGGCTTCTGAATCCTGGGCAAGACCAACCTGTTTGCACATCTGGATCTGTTTAACTTTGACTTTCAAAGTGAAGAGAACCATGAGTGGTTCCCATTTGCTACAGAAGACTTAGATGGCTTTTGCAATTCAACCTATCTTCTTCTAAGGACAAGTTTTCTTTAGAAAGTGATGAGACAGAATGTTGGATGGATGAGATTTATTAGTTTGCCCTTCTTCTAAAACTTTGTATACTTAGTAATTTAGAAATACTTGTTTTTTTTGATGTGGAAAACTGCTTTGCAAGGAATTGTAGTCTATGTAGCTTGAGGCATAAGAATAAGTGATATAATTTTCAAATATGTTCTACCCTCACTAAAGGATGCTTCACTGTGGCTCTACCAATCATAATACATGTCTCAAATTTTTTTAATGTCATCCCAGGATCCATCACAGTCTCTACCATGTTGCTGAAGCTAAAAACATGGATGGTTTTCTTTCCTTCCAGATCAAAAACTCTGTTGACCGAAGAGCACAGATAAGCAAAATGTATCTGTCACCAAATATCTTCACATATCATTAAGTACGCTTTTAAATAAATTTCACTTGTTTTCAACTTAGCAGCTGCCCATTCCATACCTGCCCAGATAGATATGGTCCAGACTGCATCATCTTGTGCATGGACAGAGAAGGGACTTTTACATCAGTGCCTTCACTGCCACACTCGCCAAACTCTAATAGATTTGCTTGCTAAAATGAGAACTAAAACAGAATTCAGATCATGTCACTCCCCAGCATGCAGCCTATCAAAAGCCTTTGCTGGTTTTTATCAAACAAACAACAGAAATCCCCTTCCAATACTGGTATGCCTCTCTTCGGTTCTTAGCTGTTCCAGGACAGATTCCAGAGTGTCCCATGGATTGTTTCCCCGAGTCTCCATTTCTAAGGTTGCCCCTGGTGGTTGGTTTCTGTCCGTTTATTTTCTTCATGGGCATGTCCTTTTGATGGAATTTCAAGAAGGAGTCAAGATAGATGCTGTTAGTCTACAATAATTATTTGGCTATTCTGCTCTTTAAAATTTTTTTAAAAGTTAAATATATGTGTATGTGTGAGTGTTTGTGTGAGTTAGTGTTTACCACATGCGTGCAGGTACCTGAGGAGGCCAGAGAATGGAGTCGGATCCCCTAGAGTTGGAAGAACAGGAGGTTATGGTTGGTTGTAAGATACTGATGTGGGTGCTGGGAATTAAACTCAGATCCTCTGAAAGAGCAGTAAATGTGCTTAATAGATAAACCATCTCTCTAGACCCTGGTTGTACTTTTATTGTAGTTATAGAGTCAAAAGTCATGGGTGTGGAACCTCACACTTTTAATTCCAAAGGTAGATAGAACAAGACTAGCCTTGACGACATAGTAGATCCCATGTCAAAAACAAACATCATGAAATCATGACTATCTTTATATCTTTAAACCTGCTTTGTTTCTGGTTTTGATTTTGTTTTTCAGGACAGGGTTTCTCTGTGTAGCTCTAGCTGTCCTTTAACTTTCTCTTTAGACCAGGTTAGCCTCAAACTCATAGAGATTCACCTCTCTCTGCCTTCTAAGTGCTAGGATTAAAGGTATGCATCATAATGACCTGGTTTAAAACCTGCATTTAAATATTATCAATCATAAGCATTTCTTAATTTGTTGAATATTCATCTAGAGCATAACTCCAATACTTCATCGTGCTGAGGTTTCATCATTCAGGCAAGCAGAACTCTACTGTTAGAAACTTAGGGTGTTCCTTGTCTTTTATAATGGGATTGGAGTGTACTAAGTGAATGAAAATAGTTCACAGAAAAAAATGAAGTCAGCCTTTCGAAATTAATATTATAGTCTTTTCCCTCACTCAGGAGGCAGAGGCAGGCAGATTTCTGAGTTTGAGGCCAGCCTGGTTTACAGAGTGAGTTCCAGGACAGCCAGGGCTATACAGAGAAATGTCATCTCAAAAAAAAAAAAAAGTCTCAATAGAGAAATGGTCAAAGTGAAAAGACAAAGATATATTCACAAAACACCTAGAACTTAAATTTCTTTTGAAGCTCAAAGGCTCTATGTTTATGACAAAGGGAAAACTGTATGTACATTACCAACCTTGTCACATACTGTTTGTCATGTTAATAGCATGATACATGGTGATAGAAAAGCTTGTTTGATGACGAAGCCAGTGGGTTTGGTAAAGGCACTGGATTTGAGGTATTTGTGGAACATCCACAGGGAGCTGTCTCGTAAGCAGTCAGGTTTAATGGTGTGCAGTTTAGGAGGGAGTTCTGGTTCAGAGTGAAACACTGGGAGACATCACCATATACTCCGAGGTAACTGAGACCAATGGAACCGGATGTAGAAATCCAGAGAGAACATGGGATGACTAGAGAAGACACATGAACAAAACGATAAAGAACATACATAATGTTGCAGCATACACAGAGGGCAGTGGACATAAAGATCAAGAATAGCAGAGATCAGGATGGAAGATCAAGAGGTGAGGGTCTTAGGAACAAAGCTGGGAGTGAGCAGCCCCATGGAATTTTCCACTGATTACTTAGCTGGAGGCTGCTGGATGGACTATATGCCTGGTTACTTATCTTCCTCTTCTCTCTTTGTTTATTCCCTAAACCCTGCTCACACTGAGCTTGCCTTTTCCAGGGCACCCTTTCACTCAATGAAAGACGACATCCATGTTATTGTGTTCCCTACAGAGTGTCTACTACAGTGTCTGAGCTCGCTGCCTGAGTAGGTGGAGATCTCCAGGGCCCAACCTGAAGCTTGCAGGGAAAGCCGCTTGTGTATCCTAAAATAGTGCCCTGGCTGACCTGCTGCACCGCCTGGCATCCAGCGGGCACTTGGTAAACCACGAGAGCCAATGGACACTACGGGTGTGAGCGCTGAATGACGAAGTATCTTATTAAATTGCAAATATTCTGAGAGGATGACAAATAAATTGTCCCTGTCCCGAAGCTTAGTGGGCAGGAAATCTGTTATCAAGAATCTTTAGACTGTGGCTGTGCAGTTGACTCACAGGGCCAGAGAGTGGGGGAGATCTACGGCCTAGTGTAGAAGCTGATCTGGAAAGGGTCCACCTAGCAAACTGGTACAACTTTATAAATATCTACATTAAATTTATTTCCTAGGCTGCCAGATAGCAATTCCCATAAACGGAGTGGCTGGACTAACAGAAAATCACTGTCTTGACCCTGAAGGCAGGAGTGTGAAGTCAAGGTGGCAGCAGGCCCGCTATCTGCTCGAGGTTCTGGCGAAGAACCACCTGGTTTCTTCCCCTTGCTTCCCCTGGTGGCCAGGTATCATGGGTGTTCTTCGTCTTGCAGATGCTTGCTGCAGTCTGGGCCCTTGTCTTCACCTGGGGTGCTTCCCTTTGTCCCCGTGTGTCTGTTTTAGCTGTCTGTAAGGATACTCACTAACCCAGTGTGATCTCATTTGAACATAACTAATTGCAATCTGCAGACACCCTGTCTCCCAGTAAAATGGCCTTCTGAGTTTTCAGGAGAACATGGTAAAGAAGATTTTTCAGCACAGTTCACCATGTATTGCAGCTAGATGATACCTAGCACTGACTAACTCTAGGAAGAAGCTCATGGTGGGGACAGGTCATGTGACCTGTGGATAGTGGTGAGCTGATAGAATGAAAACACTGGCACTTATCGAATGTGAAAAAGGAAAAAAAGGAAGGAAGAAAGGAAGAAAACAAAAGGGAGAAAGGAAATCCAGAAAGAAAAAGAAAATATAAATTACTTTGAAATAATATTATGAGGGTATATCAAAGCAAAGGACGTATTATTCATGTTCTCAGGAAATATAGTACAGTAGAAAGAGATAAGTGCACACACATACACACAGACATAGACATAGCCCCACACAGAGACATACATATACACACAGGAAAAAGAGAAACACACAGACATATAGACACAGAGACACAGACATAGCCCCCACACAAAGACATACACATAAATACAGACACACAAAGAGAAACACACAGATACATACACAGACATAGCCCCCACACAAGGACATACTCATATGCACAGACACACAAAGAGAAACACACAGATACATACACAGACATAGCCCCCACACAAGGACATACTCATATGCACAGACACACAAAGAGAAATACACAGACACATAGACACAAATACACAGATGCCCATGCTCAGGCACAAGATCATAGACACACACACATGCCTTTTCTGAGTCATTTCACAGTTACATATATTTTGACACTTTAACCTTATTAATTTTAGCATTAAATTACCCAACAAAAACATATCTTATATAATCATGGTACAATTTCTATACCCTGATAATCTGACATTAATACAATAATATTATTTATATTAACCCCACACTTCAAATACATCAAATACCCTCAAACTGCCTCACTGCTGTTCTTTACAGATTTTTTCCCTCCTCCAAAAGTCAATAAAGATTCAAATATTATAGTTTTCGCTCTTTTTCATTTCCCTCAACCTATTACAGTTCCCCCAATATTTTGTTTCTAATGCCTTTTATGGCATTAGTATATTCTAAAAATGTTATAAACTTTATTATAAAAAAAACTTGCAAATAAATAAAAACACCACACAGAAAAATTAATCAGACCCCAAATCTATAGAACTCAGTGAACTTCTACAGAGTTAGAATTGGCTTTCAGAATGGAAGAAGTGGAACTTCATAGTTACATTTTCTTTTATTACTTTTAATTATGTTCACATGAGTGTACGAGCCCAGAGAGGTCAGTCAGAGCAGTCAGATTCTCCTGACCTGAGGGCTGAGAATCTGACTTAGGGAGAGCAGTATTCACTCTTAAACATTGAGCCATCTCTCCAGCTTCTTCATGTTATAATTTCCACTTTCAGTATCTAATCTATTTTATGCCCTTACCCACCTCCAAAAACCAGAACCAAAACCAAAAAGAAAAACAAAAGTCCATGATAGAATTAGTACTAGAAAAGCAATTGACTTTATGTCCTCTTTCATAACCTGCGCCCATTATCGGCACTGAGTTCTTCCTCATCCCTTTATATTTAGCCTTTCTTGTTTTCTTTTCTTCTTGTTGTGTTTTACCCACTTCCACATTTGTACACACACACACACACACACACACACACACACACACACATTTGGCTAGTTTCTGCATATGACAATGAACATACGGTTTATTTCTGACTTTATAGCTCAATTAATATTATATATTTAAAGTCCGTTTATTTTCCTTCATCTTTTCTTTTGAGTCAGTCTTGACTGAGTAGTCCTAGCTGGCTTAGAAGTCCATTATGTAGATCAGACTGGCCTTGAACTCACAGAGATCTGACTCCTTTGAATCCCGAGTACTGGGATAACAGGCATGCACTATCATGCCTGACTTCCAGCAATATCTAAACTTCCTTTAGAGCTGAGTAATAGTCATACCTACATATGGATGCATATACATATGTGTGTATACAAGTCATACCTATATATAGGTGCATATTGAAATTATCTACTAATCTGTTGATTGACAACTAGGTTGAGTCCATTTACCTACGACATTAAAACTTCTAATATCTCCAAGTGCTTTTGTGCTCCAGTAGAGATCCAAACGTCTGCATCTGCTGGATTTGTAGTGTTAGCTCTTTTGTTTTGTTTTCTGGGCTACCAAGTCTCAGGTGTCCAGCTAGTCTCAAACTTGTTATTTAGCTGAGGATAACCTTGAACTCCTGATCCTTTTGCCTCACCTTCCAAGTTCTGGGGTGATAGGCACGTCCAGCAGGCAGGCCCAGCTGAGGTGTAGCTCTTGGTATTTTTTCTCTATGTTCATTTTTCCAAATAAGCATGCAACTAACTAAAACTCCTAGAGATTTACAGTGCTACAGTTCAGCGTATCCAGCCCCCTTTTGCGTGATGCAGATGCTACTTCCTAAAGAGAAATTGGAATTATATTACAAACAGGAAACACTTGGTTTCTGTGCTGCAGGGCTTCTCAAGAGGCTTCCCGGTATGAATTAGCTCTTCTCTTTGCTGTGACAGAATACCTTGCAGTGGTCACATAGAAAGAGAGGTTTACTTTGGCTTAAAGTAACAGAGAGTACAGTCCACCCTGGTGGGAGAAGTGTGACCACTGGATGGTTCATCCATGTGGTGGGAGCTTGCAGCTCGTCAAGTTCTTGCAGCCCTAGGAGCCTGAGCTGGATCCAGAAGTATTTATCACCTTCAAGGCCCCACCCAGTGACCCTTGCCTCTACTTAGGTATGACCTCCCAACTCCTAAAAGGTTCTACACCCTCCCCACACTAGGAACTAAGAGTTCAAACACATGAGTCCAGGGGGAGACATTTCCTATTTAGAGCATAACACACACTAATGAGGCATAACCCCCTAAGATGGCTATAGGACACACTCATCTGTTGTTGCCTATGGGGAAATGGGATCAAGATCTCTGTGGACACCAAAACCCACAAAAGTTCAAGCCCCTTATTACAGTGTGGTGTTTTCATCACATCTGTACACACATCCTATATCTTAAGTAGTCCCTAGCTTCTCATGGAAAGCTTTATTGTATTGAACCTAGAAAATAATGACAAGAACAAGGTGCGTACTGAATGCAGTGATATTTTGTTTGTGTTTTAGTAAATAAAGCTTGCCTGAAGATCAGAGTGCAGAGCTTGCCACACTAGCTAGCCATAGAGGTCAGGAAGTGGTGGCACACACTTTTAATCTCAGGAGACAGAGGCAGAGGGATCTCTGTTAGTTCAAGGTGACCCTGGGCTACACAAGACTGAATCTATCTAAAAGAGAAACAGAACTCACAAAGGTGATCCCAGCATTTGGGATCCCACAACTTTCATCCCAGCACTAGGGAAGTGGGGGCAGGAGTGATATGCCTGGGCTGAGAGAGGAATACAAGGCAGGAGGAGACAGGAGCTCAGCATAGTCTGGGGTTTGGTGAAGACAGATGCAGTCTGCAGATGCTCTCTGAGGATAGCATCACCCATTTGGTCTAAGCATTGCGAAAAGTAAAAGAACTCTCTAGTGGCTGACCTCTGACCTCTCTGCTTCTCTGATCTTCATCGTTATTCCTTTGTCTGACTCTAGGTTTTTATTATTAATACCAATTAAGATTCATGCCACATCTGAATACAAAAGTTAAAGAACATTTCCCACTTGTAATTGGTGGAATCTGTGGATGTAAAATTCATGGATAAGAGAGTGGACTGTACAAGTTCCTACAAAGTTTGTAGGTCACAGACCACTTTGTTGGAGAGCCTTCTTAGTTATCTGTGGCTAAATATTTTTTTTTAAATCACTCAAAATGTATGGCCTTAAGACAACAATCAGTCATCTTTCTACATGTTTTCTGAGAACCTGAGAGTGCTTTAGCATTGAGGTTCTGGATCAGAGTCTGCAGAAAGTCAGAGCCTTGACTGGGCCTAAAGGTAGTGTTTCCACGCAAGTGCATTCTCAAGACTGTGGGCAGGAGCCATGGGGTCCTTGTTATGTACAGTTCTCAACAGGGCAGCCTAAGCATCCCCATGCATAGTGATGGTTATCCACCAGAAAGGACAGTCTAAAACTGAGCAGGAGGAAGATGTAGTAGCCTTTAGCATTGTAGCCAGAGACTCATCTCTACCTATGAGTAACTAGACCTACCCCAAAGCAAAGAGAAAAATTAGGTTACATATCACCCCACAGGCTTTTTTATTAGTCTTTAATGTTAGAAGAGAATAAGTTAAAACAACATCCTTTTCGTACAGATTTTCAAAATAGTATAAAGACCATGCTGGGACTGAGAATTCTTAATCACACACATTAGAAATATTTGATTTAATTTTGAAAGAGCTCAGAGTGAGAAACAGGAAGGATATGGTTTCAGATCAAACGCATTTCCTCATTATATCAACATAGACCTTGTACCTTAAATTTTTGAGCCTAAATTTTTAAGTAGTCCTAAGATGATAATGCTCTCTATCTTTGCAATATCTTTAGGTTGCTGTAAAGATAAATGGACCAATACACATAATATACTTTAGCAGGTAAAATTCCCACACAGAAATTACTTCCTAAAATCATTGGCCAACATATGACTTGTCAAATAACTGAACATTAAGAATTCCATTTTTCATATTAAAAGAGTTCCTATCTTCCGGGAGAATTCCATATGCATAGATGTGCTTAAAAATGCTTTTGATGAGTCTTATAATAACTCTGTAGAAACTTTAAACTGACATTTGTCTTCTTATGCAACTGCTTCTTTTAGATATGTAGAACTTTGTCTTTGCAGGGTGCTTAACTGCTTGATAAAGGGAGAGTTTTTCTGGTTTTCTGTTTGTTTGTTTTGTTGTACGGTGATGGTGGTGGAATCATTCAGTTTCAGGGTCTGCACATGCCAAGCTAATATTCTACCCCTGGACTATAACCCAACTCCACTGCTGTTTTTAAAAGACTTTTATGTAATCCATAATTTCTTTAGCCATAAGGAGGCTGTTATTCTCCTGTGTCCCACAACAGCACCAATGCAGTCTCAAGAGAGCATTTCAGAAAATGTTTGAAGCAATGGCAGTCTTACCAGAATAAATATAGCATCTCCCTTGGTGAACAAATGGCAGGATGAAGCAGATTAGGATGCAGGAGCCTTGTTGGGATGTACTTGCCCAAGATCAGTCTTCTTACTCTATCCTTGTATCTCCTTACAAAACGGAACACACCTACCAGGCATAACTGCTACTTGACTGCAGTTTTCAATACATGCAGCTTAGAAAACTTAGAGACAGAATCTTGTTAATCTTCATGATACTATGAGGTGAGTCAGGGTCATCACTCTTCAAGAGAATGTGACAAATCGTGGCTCTAGTCTGAATCTCTATTTTTGTATTTGTTTGTTTTTCAAGACAGGATTTTCTCTGTATAGCTTCAATGTCTTGGAACTAGTTCTAGGCTGTCCTTGAACTCAGAGATCTAACTCAGTCTCTGCCTTTCTAGTGCTGGATGTCACCATTGCCTGGCTCTGAATCTCTATTTTTCAATGCCTTATTCTGTGCACCTATTACCTGAATATTAAATATGCTTCAGTCCTCCTCTATATAAATTTATATAGCTATATTTTATAGGTAAATTAGGACCAACGTTCTTAGCCTACAAAGATCTCTTGGTTAGTACATCAATTAGAGCATCAAGTTTATACCCCGTGTCAACTGCAATTGTTTATTGCTTAACTAAACCATTCTTAATTTATTACAGTCATTAGTGCCTATTAGTGAGACAGAGTGTATTAAGATTTACAGCAGTATGTGGACAACAGCTTCCTGGTCCAGATCTGGGAACTGCCCCACTTGATCCCTTCACCTTACACTTAACATTGGACTGCCCCTTCCTTGACAGGTGCTTATCCTTCTCCGTGTCATGCCTCATCTTTCAAAGCAATAAAGACAAGCTGTGGGATTAAATGATCTCTAAATAGCCTCCTATATCTGAATTTTTGAGTTGGCGATTCTCCGGTTTAATTCTCAGATAAAGGCAAAAAAAGCTATATAAACAATTGAAAACAGATAAAGTGACTGGCATATTGTTATAATAATCTAAAATCAGGCTAAGATTCAAGAGCTTTATACCAATTAGTATACACAATTGCTGCACCTAAAATTTGGCTTAAATTTTCTGAGCCTGCATGCAGGAAACTGAAAGTTCCCTGGCCACGGTAGAATTGTTTTGGGGGAAGGGGAGGTAGAAAAGGGTGAGGAAGGGAGGAGGGAGGAGATTTTTGCTATAAGGTTCGGCAATAGACATTTGGGCTAGTCCGTTGGCAGGGGCTTGCAGCCAAGACATCCTTGAGGATGCAGACTATCATGTGACAGTTCTTAAACCTGGAGAGGCAGATCAAAGTTCTGCTGGCTTCAAAAGTTATTCAACTAGGAAGCCCATTTGAAGAAACAGCTGTGCAAAATTAGCTACAAAAATGTCTATTTCGTTGGAAGACTTCAGTTAGAAGTCAATGTTTATTTCTGGGTACTCATAGCTTCTTCAACTGCATTCACTACTGAGAAAGTGCCATGGAGGAGATTGGGAAGGAGTCTTAATCGTCACACTTGAAGTGTCTTTCTCTTGCAAACTTCACAAAGACTGAAGCCACACAAGCCTGTTGTTCACCCACTCAGAGCTACCAAATGAGGTCTGTAAAGGTGAGGGAGCCAGACTCTAAACTCCGTTCATTTCAAATTACATCTACCATTGAAGACACTTCTAGAATACAGTTCAAGTGGAAGTTGGAAGCTATGTTAAAAAAAAAGAAAGAAAGAAAGAAAAAACCATTAAAAGTGAAATAGATCTACGTAAATCATCATGGAAAAAAAAAACCTTGAGAACTAAAACAAAAATCTAAGGTTTGAACATATGAATATGATTTCATTGACTACAAACTAAAGAGGACAACACTGAAATTCTCTCTGTGTGTACATTCATTTGCTGTGTATAAAACTCTTACCAGTAACCACCTTTGGAGGCATGGGAAGTATAGAGTGCCATTTGACTCGTGCACAGCAAATACAATATTCGCAAGCTCCACGTGGGCGTCCTTATGAATAGTTAAGTGCACATCTCTCTAGTACCTCGGTTTCAAGCATCCCATTCTCACACCATCACTTGCCATCTTTCTAAGTCAGATCTGCACTTTAACTCCTGCTATTTTGGACCTACGAAGATCTACATTCAAGCCTCTCATCATCTCAGTGTCTCTTCCTAGCCTCACTTCTATCTTTACTCAGCTTAGATTGCCTGATCATTCTGCACACACCCTTAGTGCCCTGTACCTCTTCTGCGCCATCCTGACTTCTCAGATGCCATTTGAGAATCTTGAGTCCAGCTCTCCTGTTCTGTTCTTACAGTGATGGCGAAACTCGGCAGCTCTCTGGGTGCCCTCAAATGTTTTGGGGGAATTGTGACCCTCCCAAGCCCTTTAACTTTCCCACATTTCAGGGTGGTTGCTTCAACTACTTTCTTCTCTCTTCAAGTCTTGTGGTGCACAGTCCTCCTTGGCTAATGACTGAATTTACTGCTTCACTGAGAAAATACAAACAAGTGGTGGAAACCCCACACTGCTTTCCACTCCACTGCAGCTACCATTCCCAAGTCTGCTTACTCACCTGTCCATGTCCCATCCTTTGCCCTCTAGATCCTGGGTGAGCAGCCAGGCCCTCCATCAAGTATGGCTCTCAGCTTCCACACTAACCCATACTCTCCCCTTCCTCTTGACAATTCATGGGGTGGGCAAAAGTGTCCATGATATGTTTCGTGATCCCCGGGAAAGTAGAATAAATAGATGAGATATGCATGTGAACAAAGAAAATGTTTTAACATACAATGTTAGCATATGTATTTCTATACATCGCGGTGAGAAAATTCATTCAGTGCATTTTTAATTTAATGGGGGAAGAGGCAGAAGACGGTCCACAGTGAGCCAATCACAGCACAACCCTTTGTCCTCGAGGTCTCTTTACTCCCTCAACTTTCTTCCCTTTGGTCATTCCTCACTAACCTAACCCAGTTTTCGCTTGCCTTTCCCCCCAGCCACCATTACTTTCCTGCATTGTATTTGCATCTATTTACAGTCACACACCATCCTTTTCCTCTTGCCAGCTTTCTCAGGCTTTCATGCTACGTGCTCAGTTGCAGTTGCACTGAAACGGCTCAGTACCCGTTGAGTTCTGTGACACCAGATCCTATGGCCAGTGCACATCTCCGTTCTGATGTGCTGGGACTATAGGCTTGTCCCGGTACCTTCAGCTCTTAGTAATTAACCATGACAGACAACTTGATTAGATTGAGAAGTGCCTAGTCTAGTATAGTTGGGTGTGTATGTCTGAGGATGTTTGCACACAGGGCTTACTTGGGGGGGGATGGGGAAGGGTGTACACCTTTGTGTGGGTGTTACCTTCTCACAGAGAGGGAGACTTCTACCATAGGCATTCCCTTGGCTTCTGGCCATCATGGTTCAAATTGCTCTCTGCTCGGTCCTTCCCCACCACAGTGGGCTACTCAAACTCCTGAAATTGAGAGCCTGTATTAATTTGCCTGTATTAATCTATTAATAATATTAATTAAGCCTGTATTAATCTATTACTTTCTTAAGATGCTATGTTGGCTCTTTTGTCAGTAGATGGACCAACTCCAAACTGGCCCCACAGCCCCTGTGCTTTGAGGTTATCATACTGTCAAAGCTTTGCATCCACCTTCATTGGCTGCTCCTTACCATTCTCCTTTGCTGACATTCCCTTCTCCACAACCCCAAATCCTGATCGATGTGGGAGTGTCATATATCCGTTGCTTTCATTGGTTAATTAATAAAGAAACTGCTTGGCCTGATAGGTTAGAACATAGGTGGGTTGAGTAAACAGAACAGAATGCTGGGAGGAAGAGGAAGTGAGGCAGACACCATGATTCTCCTCTCTAGAGCAGATACGATGAAGCTCCGACCCAAGATGGACATAGGCTAGAATCTCCCTGGTAAGTCACCACCTCATGGTGCTACACACAATAATAGAAATGGACCAAGCAGTGTTTATATGAATACAGTTTGTGTGTTGTTATTTTGGGGCATAAGCTAGCCAGGCGGCTGGGAGCTGGGTGGCAGGAACGCAGCCCACAGCTCCCTCTACACCTGATCAGTCCGTGCTTAATTCTCAGACATTGTCTTGTTCTAGTTTTAACCCCCCTTGAATCCTCAGGCTTTGACATAATTTTCTCCAGCATTATTTTTTAATTTTAATGGGCACATGGTACTTGTACATATTTATGGATTTCACATTGACAATTCAGGACCTGGTGAACAATGTATAAGATCAAATCAGAGCAATTCACATTTCCATTTCTCCAAACACTTATTTCTGTCTCTTGGGATTTTGTGGATGGTTCGCCTTATTCCAAAACATTGTTCTACCTGATGCCCTTGGCTTTCTTTCCCCTCATCTTCCTCAGCACACTGGTGGGCTGTACTGCTCAATGAAATGTCAAACTGCTTCTCCTTAGGTTCTAAGATGCTCTTCGTCAACCCTCCCTGTGCCTTCCGTGGCCTGCTACATCCTAACTTCATTCTGGGGCCCTTGGACCTTTCTATGTTCCCATTTCTAGAATGGGATCTAACACCTAACCTTTCTGAATTGTGCCCCACACCTTGCTTGGTGAGGACCCCTTATTACTTTGGCTGCTATGCTTTGTTTCTTTCTTTCTTTGTTTGTTTTAAGATTGGGTTTCTCTAAGCAGCCCTAGGCGTCCTGGAACTCACTCTGTACACCAGAGTGGCCTTGAACTCAGAGATCCGCCTCTTCCTCGCAGGTGCTGGGTTTAAAGGCCTGTGACACTACCACTGGGCTGCCACGCACCTTGATAGCAACCTTGCACTCATTAACAGGCCTTTGGGTGAACCCTCAGATACATAATCCAAATTTAAGCTGTCCCCAGAACACTAGACTTGTTCTTACAATCGCCTATTCTATGTTTTTACGTGCTATAACAGGGCGCTTTGACCTTAAAAGGCTGACTTTCCCCGGCAAGTCAGCTTCCCCATCTCACACAGAGCAACGCTGATCTGGTGGTTGCTCAGATCCTGAACCCCAGTGACTTCATTTGCCTCTGTTTAAACTCCTCTCATTCTTTCAGACGCCACATCCAAGCTATCAGCAGATCTTGTTTGCTCTGCTTTCAGGTCTCATGGGTCACTTCTCCCCACACCGCTGCTGTATTACTTCACCCCTCACCTTGATCACTGCAGTGCGTCCTGTCTCTCTGCATCCACCCTGTCCCTTTCCCCTTCTTGTCTAACACAGTATACAGAACGATAGGGGTAAAAACGCAAGGCGCTCAGCCACGTCTGCCTGATCGTAACCCTTCTAACTGGCTCGGAACAAAGGCCAAGCTCTTACAGCGGCCTCCAGGTGCAAGGCACCTGCCTGCCTTGCTGTCCACCCGGCACCTCTGCCCCCATCTCCTGCTGTTCTACTCCTGCGTTTCTCAGCCGCCTGGTCTCCTTATTCTCTCAGTGTTTATTAGCCACACACTATCCTCACAAACTGTCTCTCTCCCCGATCTGTTCTCGCTCCATGAAGTCCACAGCTGGCTCCTTCCCTCCTTCAGGTCATTGGCTAAAGGTTACCCACTTAGGGAGCCTTCTTTGACAAACCGTAAGCTCCACCCACTTGCCTTTCCCCGTGTTATTTTTATCCACAGCACTTATAACTATCTGACTCATTGCCCACCACTTCTGTGTTGCTGGTCAGTTTTATTCCCCCTGTCCTGTAGACCCTACAACCACGGCATAGTGGGTGTCAAAGGAATCCAGCATTAGGAAAGAAGGCAACTGTTACCTACTAATATTTAATTGTTAAAAAGATTTAGGAATATAAAATTTGTCTGTTAATTCATATACTCTAGGGGAAAGTCCTCAAAAACGGAGTAGCCAATCAATCAGCATCCTGAACAAGCACTTCAACGGAGAGTAAGTAAAACATGAAGTGTGCATATTCTTCAGAGGGATATGTTCCAAAATTTATGACAATCAGATCTACACACTTGTGGTTAAAGTTTAGAGCCCTAGAGGTCAGGCAAGGGACACACTGTTCCGAGCCAGTTACTCATCATGCCCATGTTTTTTTCTTCTTTTCTCCCCAGTCTCTGGCCACACTCCTGAGATCTACAGAAGAAAGAGGCCCCAGAACTCTGGCTGGCAAACTCGGTTCTTCCTAATTGCGCCTAGGAAGGAACAAGGAAAAGGCAAGAGATTAGCCCTCTATTCTTCAATGCAAATTGGAAGAAAAAGAAAGTTATGAGTGAGCTGGCGTCCGCTGATGCTGTGAGGGATTGCCTGCTCATTGGCCCCTTTCTCCTGTGCTGCTGCTGCTACTGACGAATCTCGTGTGGGCCCCTTATTGGCGCAGTGCATCATGGAACCTCTTCTTTTGTCATCCGCAACACTCTTTTGTCCATTTAGTAACAGTTTAATTTACCAAGTTAATCGTGGGAATACAACCACAAAACTGAAGAGGCGTTAATAATTCTAGTGGGTGTATTCTAGGGCTCTCAAACAGTAGGCACTGAGGAATCTCTCCCTTGCCCACACAGACACTCATACTATGAACCTCTGAGCACCTCTGCAACCCTAGAACTGAACATTACTCACTTCTCAGCCTTTCTAGGAAACCTCCAGAGAACATCATTCTCATTTGCAGAGATGAGAGCTGCCAGCCTTGACCTCTACACTGCACAGGGATCCAGAATCACCTCCAGCCTGCTCTTTTACCTCTGAAAAAGGAGCTCAATTCAGGAACTTGCGCAAGATAATTATGACTTTACAGGTTTTTTTTTTCTTTCACCCAGGGTCTCTCTATATAGCCCTGGCTGTCCTGAAATTAACTATGTAGACAGGTTGTTCTAGAACTCACAGAGATTTACCTTCCTCTGCCTCCCAAGTGCTGAGATTAAAGACATGATCAACTAACTTCATTGAGCCTTGATTCCATAGGTTTTTCAAATATGCATATAACTTAATCTTATGTATAATTCTTATGTAATTGTTTAGTTGCATGCCAACAAGAACTTAGTTTTAAAAATACTTTTTATTTTACAATACCTTCCCTCTGTTTACTGCAATCGTTAGATAGGATGAAGGAGGATATGTATTAAGAAGGGGTACCATCTTAGTTATTAATTGTCACACTTACCTGGGAAGATAGAGGTGAGAAAGGAGACAGACAAGCCTTACTTAAGAGAATTTGTGGAAGAAATGGGTGCTGTTTTGAGTCACGGGAACACTGTTGACTGATTCATATCTATGCCGATGCATAAATACATTTTCCTCTCTCTTCCAATCTTTTTTTTTTTTTTTTGTGGCTCAAGTTAGAATTACAAGCTCATGGCAGCTTTGTTTAGGAAAAAATGGTTCCGTAATCAGATGTGAAGATGTAAGAAAAGAAAACATTTTGTTTCTTAGTTGTCTTATCTGCCTTGCTCCAAACTCATAAGTATTTGGATAAATGGCTATCAAACTTACAATATTTATTTATTTATTTATTTATTTTTGGTTTTTCGAGACAGGGTTTCTCTGTGGCTTTGGAGCCTGTCCTGGAACTCGCTCTGTAGACCAGGCTGGTCTCGAACTCACAGAGATCCGCCTGCCTCTGCCTCCCGAGTGCTGGGATTAAAGGTGTGCGCCACCATCGCCCGGCTTACAATTTTTATTTACCTTTTTTTTCCCTCCCAAAGACAGGGTTTCTCTGTGTAGCCTTGGCAGTTCTGAAACTCACTCTGTAGACCAAGCTGGCCTCAAACCCAGAGATCCCCCTGCCTCTGTCTCCTGAGTGCTGGGGTTAAAGGTGTGCTCTACTCCCACATGGCCAACTTACAATTTTTTATTGCACATGTTTTAAATATGTAGCCACGATGCTAGATATGTACCATGACGTGACCATTGCAGCAAAGCAGATTAAGAGTCATCAGCCACACAGCTGAGAGGCCATGTGTGCATTAGACAGATCTATCATCCGCTCTCCTCCTATCATATATTACTGCTGATTATAATTATTAACTTTGGTTGCAACTTATGCCTCTTCAGCTTCCCATCCCGTGTTACTGAAACTTCGGAGCTTTTGCTCCACATCTCCCCACTTCCCTCAGAAAAGCTGTCATAAATGCTGTTAATGAATCTAGGAAAATAAATTAGCAAAGATGAATGGCAGTTGGAAACGGGAATATGAAAAACAGCAGCGTAGCTGGCAATCTTGTTCGCTGCCTTCCTGCATTAGGAGCAGAGGGGACCGAGCAGCCAGAGCAGGATTAGAACTCCTCTAGCTGATCAACGGCAATGCCAGACAAGCTGGAGGAATTTGTGGGAAAACGATGTTTTGGTGTCTAATACAGAGAAGCCTATTTTTCAGAATATGATCAACTTGGGTCTTTATTATATTTCAAGGGATATTTATCTTAACTGAACATTATGTAACCTACATTAGAAACATATTTAAAAAGGTCGCGCAGTTTTAAGCGCAGTACTTGGTTGACGTACACGATACCCCACCAGTGGAAGAGCAATAGAAGTATACCCCAACTCTCACCTGAAGAGAAATGAACCAAACGAGGAGGGAAACAATGGCAGGCGGCCATAAAGCTGGCACAAGGGGCAAATCAGGGTTGGAATCTGAACACCTAGCTCCAGATATCTCTAAAATACTGTGTTTTAGTTGAAGCTGAAATAACCCCAATGACGATCAGTTTACTTAAAGGCCTAAACTACTCAGATGTTGCCATTTTTTATTGTGTTGCAAACTGAAACATGGTTTGAGATAAAAACGTCCAACTCATTAAAAAAAAACTGATTCTAAAAGAATGAGAATTTTATAACCCTTCTTTTTTTATTGATTATTTAGTAATTTTATATAATGTACCCCAATCACCCTTCTTCCAAGTCCTCCCAGATCTGTTCCTTCACCTTTGGCCTTCACCCCCCCAAAATAAAAGTCCAATCTGTACATCCATGTAGTCACTGGAGCGTGGTCAAACTGCCAGTAGCCATCCCCTTAAAGCAAAGTGAGACCTTCCCCATTCCCGCCCCTAGCAGCTCTCTATTGTGGAGAGCTACACTTCAGCATCCTTAGCACAATTCTAAAGAGTTCTCCTCGATGGTTTCTGGTCTGCTTGTTACTTTTTTTTTTATTTGATAACCCTTATTTTTCAATCTGTAATCTAAGAAATATAATTTTGAGCCAAGAGTTCCCCAAATGCTTTTGTTGGAGAAAATACTCTCTCTTCTGAAATAGACTTCATTAATTTTCCTGAGACTTTTCTTAGGCCCAGAGAGTCTCAAGCTCGCCATTCTCCCCGTTGTGACGTGCAGAGAACGTGATGCGTAAGGAAATGCTATTCTTACCAGCTCCCAGGCTTCTCTCTGATCTCACGAGCGGCACGCACACACTGCCGTCTGTGTAAATTAGCGTGTATGACACACGCAGCGTTATCACACTGAAGGCTAAGCGACCTTTCCAGAGATGGAGATCTTTTATTACATGAGACCCGTTTGCTGACATGACTGGGAAGACTCCCAGAGGTGCTATCAAATACTTTTATTTATAAATATAAGTATACATATACTCTGTGGGAATATGCACATTCTTTACTTAAGAACTAACCTGATATGGAAAATGTACCCGTGCTGACCCCACGACTTTGCCTGGCTGTGGTCCACTCTCACAGT
This sequence comes from Microtus ochrogaster, assembly GCF_000317375.1. Lineage (NCBI taxonomy): Eukaryota > Metazoa > Chordata > Mammalia > Rodentia > Cricetidae > Microtus > Microtus ochrogaster. The sequence continues at coordinate 61,090,397 of NC_022010.1, forward strand.
CCTTGATGTTGGAAACCTGTTTGCCCTCTCCCAAACTTCTGACAGCTGGAAATTCTGTGACAATTTTAATTGAAGATGTTGACCAAAACAGAACTCCTGTGTCAGTCTGGGAGGCTATTCCTGGCTCAGCCTCACAGATAATACACAGAGAATCCTTTAAAAAAATTATTTATTTATTTATTTACTTACTTATTTATTTAGTGTTGAGTAAGTGAATGATTCTTGGGCCTTATCTCCTCTGGTGCTTTGTGAGTTACTTCCTTTCCTTGAGAACTTTTAAGTCACCAGTAGGGAAAGGGTTATGGACAACTTTATTAAATAAAATGCCCAGAGTGTACAAGTCACTGTAATTTATCAAAAGCATCAGAATGGACAGACAGACAAGCCATGTGGATGGGTGTGAGGGCCAGAGTAAACGAAGCTGGTAGGAGCTCACCAAACAGAAACTGGACCAGGAGTGAACTAGTGCTGGAAGTTTCAGGAACCACGGTGTTTAACTCAGATCAATTCACAACAACTCAACACACACATAAGTGTTGAGTCAGGAGGACAGAGTGCTTGGGGCTAGGATCACAGGGTGTCCTTTTGAAAATCAGGAAACAGGACGTATTTTGGCTACAGAATATTTCAATGTTATTTTCAAATAATATTCTCAGCACGTTTTTTTGTTAATCTCCAGAAAACCTTCCAGGCAAAATGCCTAGAGCTTAAAGTCTGGGAAGAACACTCAAAAAAATAACAAACACATAGTTTTTCTCTGTTTCCACAACTAGTAGGGGGACAGTCTGTGGTGTATCTAAATGGATTTGTTGCGTTAAACTGACTAAGCCTGTTATTTGAAGTTGTAGACAACATTTGATAATAAATCCAGTCCTTTCTTAATTTTTCATTTATACTAAATAAAGAATTTGTTTGTGTTCCCAGGGAAGACTAGTATACCAGAGAAAAGAAAGGGCGGGTGTGGGTGGGCCAGGGTAGCAATGGCGGACTCTGAGCAGCCAATGGAGGCTGTGTCATAAACAGAAGCCCTCCACTCACAAGTGAAAAAAAAATCACTCCGAGTGACATAGGCCAGGCTTAGAAAGGAATTCGTGGGCTGAGTGCACCAAACAGGTACTAACCAACACCAGGCAGAGGATAGTCACGCAGGGAACATGGAGTAGGGCCCAGAGGATCTCCAGAGAATGCATTCAGCTTGGTTAGCAATCCTCAGACTTTCAGTGAAAGAGATGTATCAGGAATACTTTCTTTTTCATTGTGTGAGGTAAAGTCTATCCTGCAGAGCTCATGAAGAAGCAGCAATGGTTCTATTTATTTATTTAATTAATTTGTTTGCTGTTCGATTTTTCAAGACAGGTTTATTCGGGGTAGTCCTGGAACTTACTTTGTAGACCAGGCTGACCTTGAATTTAGGGATCTGCCTGCCTCTGACTCCCAAATGCTGGCTGGAATTAAAGGCATGCACCACCACCACCACCACCACCACAGCCTGGCCCTGCAAACGGTTTTAATAAAGAAAATGATGTGGTAATTGTTGTGAAAAGGCAGAATTCCTCCTGGTGTTTGCGCAGGCCTGTCATCAACTTTATATCCAAGGGAAAGTAAGAAAAAAAACTAAGGGGAAATGGAAGTGTTCTAAGCAGACTAACTTTCTTTTTATTTTTTGTTTTGTCTTTTTTTTTTTTAAATTTGATTTTATTGAGCTATACATTTTTCTCTGCTCCTCTTCCTTCTTTTCCCCTCACCTTCAACCCTCTCCTATGGTCCCCATGCTCCCAATTTACTCAGGAGATCTTGTCTTTTTCTACTTCCCATTAGATCAGATTCATGTAAGTCACTCTTAGGGTTCTCATTGTTGACTTGGTTCTCTGGGATTGTGATTTGTAGGCTGTTTTTCTTTGCTTTATGTTTAAAAATCACGTATGAGTGAGGACATATGATTATTTGTCTTTTTGGGTCTGGGTAACCTCACTCAATATGATGTTTTCTAGCTCCATCCATTGGCCAGCAGGCTAACTTTCTGTAATGACTGGTGCCCAATGCCCGAGGCTGAAGAGAGGACAATGTTTGTTGGGGGTCTTTCTTGTTTTTATTTTATTTTACATGGGAGTGCTTTGCATGCATGTATGAATGTGCAACACGTGCATACCCAGAACCCACAGGGGGCAAAACAGGATGTCAGATCTCTTGCAACTTGAGTTACAGATGGTAGTAAACCACCATGTGGGTGCTAGGAACCCAACCCAGGTTCTCTGCAAGAGCAACAAATGTTCTTAACCACTGAGGTGTCTCTCCACCTCCTTTCTTGTTTAGGGGCTGTAACTCTTCCATCGTCCAAAGCAAAGGTACAACATTTCATCAAATCTCTTCTGTTCCTTTCTTATTTTTCCCACTTCTTAATTATCATGAGCATGATAGACAGGAAGGAGAAGTCTGGAAGGCACATGCTGGGGACATGTTGGCGAGCAGAATACATTTTGTCATGTCCAAGCCTTTCCCGTGGAGGCATTAGTGGCATCAAAACTGAAGTCCAGGGTCATCTGAAATCTTATTTAAGGAATAGTTATAGCATTTTCTCCCAAAATTCTCTTCCCCCTTTTAATATTAGAATTACTGGTTGGCATTAGCAGTAAAGAAATAAGTGAGTCCTACTGGGTCTTTCTCTTTCCCTCTGGGAGAGAGAGACAGTAACAGTCAAATATCCAGAAGGCAAGCAATTAGCAGAGAAAAGGGAGAACAATCTAGACTTGACTGTACATTTATTGTAACTGCTGAATTATTCACATTCGGACTTCTGGGCTGAGACAGTGTGGTTTGGAAGTGGTAGAAAGGCTATCTGGAAGGAAGCGCAAACTCTCTAGACCCCTTTCTGCAATTCATTGTGTGTTGGTAGACAATCCACTTCTGGGGTCTCATTTCTTCTTCTTATAAATTTGGTTGAGATATAAATGTGTGGTCACTTTTTAGGGTGTAAGATAATTCAGTACATAGATACAATATATGCATGGAGGCAACAGGCACTTCCAGCAAGTGGCACCATGTTAGTGTGAAGGTTGGGGACTTACACATCCTTGTGGCTATTTTGAAATACATCACATCCTAGAGTCTTATAACCAGGAGTTATATTTCCGAGCTATAGAACACCAAACGCGACTCCTTCCACTTGTGTTTTGGTTATTGTCGCTCTTCCCCCCACCCCCTTCTCACTGCCTTTCTCTACCTCTGGGGACATTATTTCCACACGTGTGTGCCTGGCTAGGTTCATCGAATGCCGTTCAGTTCCACCCATGCTGCTGCAAACTGTAAGATTCCATTCTTTTTTAAGGGCCGAATAGCATTTTATTATTATTTTTTCTAATTGACACCTTGGTTAACTCCATATCATGAGAGTACAGGTACCTGCTTGATAGAATAATTCCCTTTGGTTATAATACGTTGGTGTTGTTTTCTGATCAGGAAAGCGAGGGAATGTTACGTCAATGCTTCTCGAGTTTTGGTTTAGGTCACATCCACCTGAGGTGGTTTCCGTACACACGTTTGTATATCTGGCCTGAGGGTAAGCCTGAGGACTCTGAGGCAGTCTGGTTTAATCCCTGTCGTGGCATTAGCTATGCAGACTAAGGAGAATTATCAACTCTCCCATATCTCATAAAACCAACATCTCAATCTTATATATAAAAAAATCAATATTTACTTCATATTGAATCTGGAACGGTAAAATGAATCAAGGCTTTCAAAATACCAACTGCTCTGAAGGCCATATATTGAACCATAAGCAGATGGTTCACAGTATTCAGTGGTGTCTATGACACAAGGTAGATTCTCCGTAAGTGTCTGCTAAATAATAACATTTTCAAAGAGCAAAGTTTCCTTTGTTTTCGTACAACTCAAATTTTCTATTATCCGGCGAATTACTGACCCAAGAAAGGTAGCGCTTTTTTTTTGCGAGAACAGCTTACATTTCGCACTCAATCTCTGTCGTACGAATACTTTCATAACGTAAGGCTCACAATAATTAAAAAAATATAATTGAACGATAGCACTCCCGTCGGCGTGGACGAGCTGAGACGGAGGAACCCAGTCTCCTTAGCTCGGTCCTGCAGCATGATGATGGCTCTCCTCTGAAAGTCACTCGGTACGACTGATTTTGAAACACAAAAAAGCAGAATTACATTTGCCGTGTTGTGTTGGTCAGACTGAAAACAGAGCTCATAACTTTTAGGAAGCTCGTGAATCAGGGCTATCTCAAATGAACTTCCGTCCCCACTGGCTTCCTGCGGGCGGTGGGGGTCCCTCGCCAAGCATTCAGTTAGTGCTTCTGCGGATTTTCGGTGAGAGAAGCCCGAGGGTATCGCCTGGCAACCTCGGAGGTGGCCTCCTAGAAAGATCGCGGCGAGGGGAGGAGCCCCGATTGTCCAGGAGAACAGCGCAGCCCCATCCGGGAAGTGGCCGCCCGTGGGGGGCGGCTCCGGGTGCCCGCGCCAAGGCGCACAGCGGGAGGCGCGGAGCCCAGCCCGGCCTCCCGGGCCTCCCTAACCCTGCGGCCCGCTCGGGGCGCGGCAGCTCCTCCCTGCAGCCCGTGCTTCCGCCTGATCGGTGGCTGCCCGGGTCCCGGGAGCACCGCGCCCACGGGCCCCGGGAGCCTCGGCCGCGCGACCGGGAAGTCCCGGAGCTGGGCGCGGCCCTAGTCTCTCTGCCCCCGGGGATGGGCGTCGTGGATACCTGCAGCCACTCACAGTCTAGACCTGGCCAGCGGTTGCAGCTACCGTGGACTGGGCTGGAGACCGGAGCCAGCTGGCTTCCGAAGGTCCCAGTGGACCCGCTGCTGCCATCCGCACACTGCAGGCGCCTAGGTTGGCGCTGCGAGCGCGTGCGGGGCTTCTCGGTTGTTCCTGCTCCCTCTCCTCCTCCCGTGGAGCCTCCGCCTTAGTCCCCTACGTACGCAAACACATTCCGAGCTGCCAGCTGATTCTACCTCTTCCCCGCCCTCCCATCTTCCGCTCACCTCCGTCCATCTCTCCCATACCTTCTTGCCAAAAGCTCCGAGGCAAAGATGGACATGAGCGAACAAGTTAGGGTACGACCAAGCGCGTGTGCACTGGGAGGAGGGTGGTAATGAAGTGGGAGAAAATAATGAAAACGAAATTAGAAACACCCGAGAGTGTAACCCCATACGCGCGCAAGGCTCTCAAGCCGCCAGCAAGTCTCCGCTGTGTCCAAGTGGAGGCAAATTTTAAATATTTCAATTCTAGAACAGAATTCATACAGTGCAGATGCCAGTGGTGACGGGGGCTTGTGCTCAGGATTTAAAGCTTTCCCCTGAGATACAACTATATCCTCATTACAGGCACTGGAGTGACAACACCTAGTTTTGGATGCCTCTGAGGCTGGATTATCAGGGAGGGTGGCCTCTGTCACCTCTCTAGCAGGTCACTGGACTCTGCTCAAGGTGCAATGGGGAAGGCATCTGCTTGAGAGCTGGGGAAAACACCCCGTGCTCTAACAAATGTGCTGTCCCCACAGAAGGCACACGTTCTCCCTAAGCCCTGCCAGATGATTGAGCAGGGGGTGGAAACCTTAAATCGAACCTTCTGGGTCTTTCGTCCCTCCCCTCCTCCCACCCCCACCGAAGCGGTAGCACTTTTTTCTTCCCGAGCACACATCTCCTTCCTCCCTTTAGAACAACCGCGTTGAAACGAGGCAGTGGGAGCTCGCTAACTAAGTAAAGCAGGTTTTCCGAGAATCCTCCCGCGACTGCGTAGTGGTGGAACCTTCTTTTATTTCAGAGGCCTTTTCCAGCGAAGGCAGGCAGGGTAGGGCTATTGTTCGCGTGGCCGACAGGGGGCAGCAGGTGCACTGCGATGTCCCACTGGCCGTGGGAAGCCGGCCTAATTGGGCGTTTGGGTGAGCAGGCTGGACCTGTGGCCTCTCGGGCTACAGGCGCAGCGGCGTGTCCTTGGTCTGAGACCCGGAGCACCTGAGGATGTTCTTTTTACAAGGCCGTCTGCACGACTTAGCGCGCAGCACCAATTCAGATGTATGCAAATGTTGTCATTAATAACGTTTTCAGTCATCTGGCAAAGTCTACCAGAATCTAGTGGGGTTTCTATTCTTAAAATAGAGAGAGCCATGACAGTCGGAGTCTTAAATTCAATCGAAAGTGTTCCCTCACTAGAAGTTGGGAACCTCGGATCGGTAGAACCGCTGGGTGGCTGGTGGTGAAGATTTCGAGTAGCTCGAGTAGCTCGGAAGGTAAAGTGGGAGGATCTGGTGGGTTCAAGCTAACTGTGGCAGCCGGTGCCTTGGAGCCAGAGCTTGGCAGCTCCGACCAGACGGGACCCAGAGAGATTCCTATGGAGTCTGAAAACCTACTGCCCTTGCCAAGACCCAGCACCTTGTTCAGAGCTGTAGAAAGGGAATTACCCATTTGCAAATTAACATTTCCATCGAACAAGCACGTTTTTGTTTTCTAAATTAAAAATACATTTATAAGCAGTAATTTTTAAACAGTCTAATGCAAAAAACAAATGAGGGACCTGCTATTACAATCATATCTAGGCAGTTTTTTAAAAAAGTGATAAAATTTTCAAATCAAACAATATGCTAGAGTAACAAGGCTGTGCCCATCCTCTATAAATATCATGCACAGTTAATTGTTCCGAAAACTCCAATTAATCCCTAATAGACCTCCAGGAGGCAGGGCAGAATTATAGCCTGTACGTGTAGAATTTAATCAAAACATGACTCTAAGATATTCTTATTTTATTATGAAGAGCAACAAAACATACAAATGATAATACTTTTAGTGTAATTTTTCCAACAGCATAACACATTTTGGGAATAGAAGTATACATGCTGACGACCAGAAGGTCTTCCATAGTAGGCTTCAATATCAGAAACCTTGTTAACATACCATGTCCATATCATATGTCAGGTTATAGATTCGCCCACAATATCACCTTACTAAAAATTGTAGGAACTATTGTATTTATATCTGAGAGGGATGGGAAAGAGTTAGATTAACTGGGGGAAAGGATTGACTTGTGGTTCACACTGCAGAAGGACAACAAATCAATCTAAACTGGATTCAAAATACTAGAGAAGGCAGAGGTCCAGCTGGTCTAGGGACAGGCCTACAAGCTACTCAACCATGGTCAGGGCACTCCTTGAACCTGTGAACGCTGATTGTTCTGTGTCTGCAGGCAAACCTGGCCAAGTACCAACACACTGAGCATGCTGGCATGGTTAGTCATTTTATTCTATATTCATATGGCTAAAAGCTGTGCCAAGGACTTTTCTCAATCATTTCTTTAAAGAAAATTTTGCCACAAATTGGCAATACTAAGAAATGTCCAGGGATCTCATGTTTAAAGCAGAGTATCACTTTTAGGACACTTAACTCATCTGACCAATCCTCTGCCAGACCAGCTCTATAAGACAGGTTCAGGAGCTCCATTGTGTGTATCCATTATGTGTTAAGATAACCAAGTTTCTGGGGCTTACCAGATGGCTCAGTGGTTAAGAGACCTGGCTGCTTCTCCCGAGGACTTAAGTTCGGTTCCCGGCATCTACCTTAGGCAGTTCACAATTACTGTAACTTCAGCTCCAGGGAAATCTGATGCCTCCAGCTTCCTTAGGCACCTGCTCTCATGTGCACATACCCTCCCCTCTCCTTCACACAGGTAAACACACACACACAAAACTAAAAATAATAAAAGTAACCTTTACTTAAAAAAAACTGAGGTTCTGGTAATGTCAGCCAGTTCTCTGCTTTATGAAGCTATTAATTGCATAGCCCCTTTCTGAGCCAGCAGCCTGGTATGTACTTGCAAAGGAACACAAACTCTGGGCTCTTTTGATGCCTGTTGCCTAAGCAAGTTAGCAGCCTTGTTTATAAGAATCACAACTCGGGAGTGTCCTCAAGACAAAACCAATGTCTTAATGGCAAGAACAAGTTAAAACTTTACACGCATGGAGGGTCTCACTCTCCAGTTTCTGTGTCCCAGAAGGTTTATGGAGCTGATGGGAGAGCAAGAAGCCATCATATCACTTGGTTTAAAATCACAAAGACTGAAACAGAAATAGCTTGATTCCTCCAGACCAGTTAATGAAAGTTCCAGTGTCTTTGCTTTGTTTTGAAATGTGTAGATTGAGCTCTGTACAAAATCTGAAACAGGAAATCACGCAGAAAATTTAAAATATTTCACATGTTAGTCAACATCATATACCAACTTGTAAAAGTTATAAAAATGGCAACTGTAAACATGAAAAGTGAGACCAGGCTTGCAGAGATCCTGAGAGATGCTTGGAGCTGACGTGGCTCTAGTCAATTGGGTGTCTGATTATGAAGGAGTTCTGCCAAAGTTGAGGCTTTTAGACTTCATATCCACAAGTATAATACATTGTTCTGTGGAGAATACTAGTGTACATTGTTTATATTTAGATTATCAACACCAGGGCCAGAGAGGTACCCAAAGGGTCAGGCACTTGCTGGGCAAAAGTGCCTGCCTGCAGCTGATCCCCAGAACCCATTTAAAGGTGGGAAGAAAGAACTGACTAAACAGAGCTGTCCTCTGACTTCCTCAGATGTGATATGGAGTGGACTACTCCTCCAACATTTTGCTGGGGGATGGTACAGTCATGTACCATGTACACACACACACACACACACACACACACACAAACTTTAAATTATCAATACCATTCATTTGGAATTAAAAAGGGGAAGAAAGGTGTCTTAGTTAGGGTTTTATTGCTGTGAAGAGACACCATGACTGTGGCAACTCTTACAAAGGAAAACATTTAATTGGGGGCTGCCTTACAGTTTCAGAGGTTTGGTCCATTATCATCATGGCAGAAGCATGGCAGCATACAGGCAGACATGATGCTGGAGTCGTAGTTGACAGTTCTACATCTGGATTCACAGACAGCAGGAAGAGAGAAGACTGGGCCTGGCTCGAGCTTCTGAAACTTCAAAGCCCACCCCAAGTGATACACTTCTTCCAACAAGGCCACACCTACTCCAACAAAGTCCTATCTCCTATAAATGCCACTCCCTATAAGCCTATGGGAGACATTTTCATTCAAATCACCACAAAAGGTTTGCAGGAAGTTATGCAGTAGTGGGTTCTTACTGTCCCAAATCCTCCTTTTCTTTAATTCAGTAATTCTCAATATTTTTTCTTGAGATCCACAAAGATTTTGATTATGTAGATCAAATCTGTCAGTGTTCACTATATTAGGAGCTAGAATTGGAAGATTAGGGAACTGGCTCAGTGGATAAGAGCACTGGCTGCTCTGCCGGAGGAACTGGGTTTGAGTCCCAGCACTCACATGGTGGCTCACCGCTGGCTGTAACTCCATTTCCAGGGAATCCAACCGTTTTTGAGGGCCTCAGGGATGTAAGTGATGTGCAGGCATATACACAAGAGAAACACCCTTGCACATAAACAAAAATAAAATCTTTTCCCAAAGGAAGTTAGAATTGGAGAAATATATGAGATATTTGTTACTTATCTAATAATGATAAGCTATTACATGTTAAAGTATTCTTAAATAAAATATAACCATCTTTCCCCAAATTGATTAAAATAATTTTATATTGGCAAGTCTTTTTAATATTTGGTTATTAACAACGCTGCACTGTTTTTGTTGTTTCCACAATTTGTGTATGTTAATGTGTGACAATTTGTGTATGTTAATGTGTGCTATAGAGATATGGAGAAAACCAGGCTTCAGTGATTAGATAGATGATATCTATTATCTATCTATCAATCTATGAACATATTTTTAAAAGAATGCATATTTAAATGCTTGCTTCAAATAACTGAGGCTAGTCTTTGATACTACTCCAAAATCCTTCAACTGGTCATTAAACAAAACTGTGACATAGATTTTAAGTCCATGTAAACAAACTTCCTCTTTTCTGTTATGTTAAAAATCTAACTGTATATTAGATAGCTCTTTGGCCCATTCATCTTTGATAGCAGCACCATTGGCCATTTGGAATTTATTGATTTACTGAATTATGCAGGAGGTCCTCCAAATATTGTCTGTTTTACTGAACGTGACCAAAAATATTGCTTTCTGTGACATTTTCTACAATGTTAGCTTGCTTGTTTATTTTTAGCAGTGCTGGGAACTGACTCTAAGACCTTAGAGCATGCTAGGCGAGCCCTTGTACCCAAGCTATCTCACCAGCTTTATTATTCTCTTTTCAAAATTTTATTTATTTCCTTAGTGGCAGAGTCTCACTCTGTAGCCCAGGCTAGCCTTGAGTTCAGAACAATCTTCTTGCCTAAGTGTATTGAGTTTTTCTCTGTACCACCAGCTCCCAAATAACTACACAAAGAAATATTAATTATACAAGCTCAGCCTTAGCTTAGACTTGTCCCATTGCTCTTTTACCTTAGATTAACCCCTTTATTTTAATCTGTGTTCTGTCATGTGGTTCATTACCTCATCCCTCCATACTGTTCATGCTGCTTCCTTCACATCTGAATGGCTACTCCGCCTTCTTCTTCCCTGAGTCCTCTCTCTACCCTGAAGTCCTTCTTATACTTTCTGCTTAGCTATTGGATGTTCAGCTTTTTATTAAACCAATCACAGCAATCTACCTTCACATAGTATACAAACATGCCACAGTACTCAGGCCTCTCACAGTTATGAGATTATAGCCATGAGCCACCATGCCTAGCTCATCAGGACAGATTTTACACATTGAATTTTATAGTATTCTTATTTTGCATGTAAGTTAAAAATTTAACACTGTTAAAATATTGTCAACTGTTTTCCTTGAAGTGACAATCTTGTTTTGTTTATTTCTGAGAGAAAAAAACCCATGCAGATATTCAAGACTGAGCAACCATAGTGTGTCTGCCACTCAATCGTTCTTTCAAATAAAAATGCTATTCAGTTAGAAAGGTGACTGGTTCCACCCAGTGCTCAGTGTGCTGCTTCTCTTAGATAAAAATCCCACTTCTGTGTACAAGAGAAGCAATTCATGTAGCCCCTCTCTCAACTCTATCCCACAGAATATTGAAAGAACGTGTCCTAGACTGTCAGAATAAAATAAAAAAATCAATACTTGATCAGTGCTTGATCAATCACTTTCGTGATTTTGTTTCTGTTGTTATTGCCAATGTGCTGAAAACCACGTGACTTCATAGTGTTTCCTTATCTGTGGTTTCATTTTCTCAAGTATTGCTTTCTGTGGCTTTAGTTATCTGAGGTCAACGGTGGCCTGAAGATGCTACCTGGAAAATGCCAGGAAGAAACAGTTAAGTTTGAAAGGGTCTACCCTTCTGAGTACAAAGGGCCTGAGTCGTCAACACCCACTGTGTCCACATTGAATAAGCTACCTGTGCTGTAAGACTCTTCGAAGCCATTTTGGTTATCAGGTCAACTGTTGCAATATTGCAAAGGTATGATCAAGTAACCCTCAGGTAGTAGCTGTCCTTATGTCTCAATACTCCTGTCCCTCACCTCTCTCAGATCACTACAGAGGTCCTGCATTATGTCACACCACCCCCAAGAAGGATGAGTGCATTGTAAAAAGGCATAACTTTTACAACAGTATGTTGTTATTTTTCTCTATTTTCACCAGTTATCATTAATCTCTTACTGAATCTAATTTAGAAATTAAACTTTACCATGGATATGTAATTGTCAAGAAAAAAACAAATATATGATTTAGTAGTGTCTTAAATAACAGACACCCGTTAGGGGTCCTGAAATGCATACCAGGTGGATAAAGGGAGACAACTCCTCCAATCTGGTGCCCCAGCTTTACTCCCTATTAGTGGAAACATCGGCACAGAGAGGAGGTAAATCATACAATGGTATTTGTGTGGAAATAGCGTTGTTCTCAGTGAGTCCAGGGGCAGCTTTGAGAATGACTGCCAGGTCCTAGCGGCAGCACCAGTGACTTATATTACTCATTTGTGACTTACCTACAGGCTGCTGTATGTTGTTAGTCACTGTCTGTTCTCTTATTAGAAGTTTGGTCATTGATGTAGTTGTTTCCTGACAACTGATGTGTGCCTGGTATGAGCGATGATTAACGTTTGTTGACGATCAACTGACAGATTGAGATTAGCGGGGCACATACACTACCCTTTCACACTGCAATCCCGGAAGACTTTGCTTTCTGCATGTGTTACTATGGCAGACAATGGTCTCATCCTTGGTAGCTATGTTCAGGCAGACATTCCGTTTTATCTGCCCATTGCTGGCACGAGGAAAACAACTCCACGTATCAGCTGTAAGAATTTCAGTCCAGTTTGTAACGAACTTAAAATACTACACTCATTAGCACCACCAAAGGACTAGCTACTAGAAAGAAAGTGCTTGTCCAATATTGATGGGCAAGCTAAAAAGGACAGCTGAGCATTTGGTAAATTATTAGTTCTTCTCTTTTGGGCCGTACAAGACTTCTTGGATATAAGAGACAGTTTGCTGCTTGTGGTAACCCACAGTGAGATCTCCTGTAACTATGTAACTATGTGTGCCTGGATTTTTCATTTTTCACATACTGAGTCTACACTGTAAGGCATTACAGAGCAGTGACCAACATTTTGTAATTGTTATTACTGTGTGACAGGGTTTAGCTTATTCCAACTAGTCTCCAAGAATGCCATGAAAAGCCAAAAAATGTCCTCAAATTCTTGATCTTCCTGTCTTACCTCCAGGTGTTGCTACTAAAGGTGTGTACCACCCAGACAGATTTATCTTTTACTCTACCAAGGGAATCCAAATTGTCAGCCAACTGTTTACAGAGACCAATATTATGTTTCTAGTGTGAGATACACTTTTTCCTATTGACAAATTCATGGTAATCTAATACATACATGATTTGGTTATAGAAAATGATACTGAGAAAGTAGAGAAGCAAATATAATGCACATTCTTTAATATAGTTATAGTTTAGATTTAAACCCACTGAGCAGGAAATTTATTCAGGCCTATTCCCTAATGAAGTAGCATGTCCAATGTCAGTATTTCATTATCAATCCCTTCAGAGAGGAGATATAGGCAGTAAGTTAACCTCTAGCCACACTTTTAATGTATATGTAAGTAATACAATTGAGCACCTCCAGGTGTTCTGTATGTGTGTGTGCATACACACACATATGTACACACTAGGGATTGAACCCAGGGTCTTGAAGCTCTACCATGGCCCTTTGCCTCCAGTCTGAGAAACTTGATTTTAATTTTGTTTTGTTTTAATTCTTATAAATTTAAATTTCAGAATATATTCTTGAGTCAGTTACTAGAAAAAACAGAAAACTTGAATGTGTTAGCTTACTTTCACAATGTAGTTTTTGAAATCTAAATACTGATCAAGCATTCCCATTAAAATTTAGTGGTGGTGCAGCACACCTTTAATCCCAGCACTCGGGAGGCAGAGACAGGCAGATCTCTATGAGTTCTAGGCCAGCCTTGTATACAAAGCTAGTTCCAGAAAGTCACAGTTATTACACAGAGAAACCCTGTCTCAAAACCCCTTACAAAATTAGGAACTTCTGGAGAGATGGCTCAGTATGTTCTTGCAAACAAAGTACCTGTGTTCAATTCCCAGCACTTCTGGAGAGATGGCTCAGTGTGTTCTTGCAAACAGAGTACCTGTGTTCAATTCCCAGCACCAGATAGTGACGCACAAACATCTATAGTGGGATCTGGCATGCAGACAAACATACAAAGTACTCATACACATAAAATATGTAAATCTTAAAAAATAGGAACCAAATTGAAATGCACTGTGTATGCAAAATTCCCATAAGGCTTCAATGACTCTATGTGACACAAATGTAAGACTATCTCAGTACACCTTTATACTGATTACACTTTTATGCTAGTTACTTCTTTCTGTGACCAAATCCATGAGAAGAAGCAGATCAAGAGAGAAAGGGTTTATTGTGGCTAATATTTATGGGATAGAAGAGAATATATTTTGATTAAAAATAAGTAGAAATATTGCCCTAATATATTGCTTGAAGTTCCTAAAATACATCCAATTGGGCAACTCAGAAATGACCTTCCTAAACGATGAGAAGCAAAACAAAATAACAACGACAGAGGGGATGGAGGAAGGCGAGGAAAGACTCATCAAAGGGAAGTAGTGAACCGGGTGTAGAACCCATCACAGAACAGTTTTTCTTTGCTTGCAGTGCTGGGAACCCAATACCAATGCTGCTTGGTGCTCCACCTGCTAGGCTTTTTGCTTGGATTGATTCCCCAGCCAAAAAAGCAAACACTGTCTGCAAGTAAACGGAAGAATTAGATTCAACCACTAAACAGCTAGTAGAGTTATTTTAATTTGTGTGTTAACCCGAGAACGGGGCTAAAGAAAAGAAGGAAGGCGTTTATGTGACAAGCCTAAAATGTATAAATTATACAATTGTAAAAATGTATAAATTAGTTTTGAATGATAAAGCCACATTCCTATATTTTCTATATGCAATTAGTTTGTCTGTACACAGAAAATATTTTGGAGTTTGTTTTTCATGCTAGACAATTAAACATGCGTTCATCTGATTCATAAAAGTGAATTTTCTACCATTTAGCATTTTGGGGCAGCTTCTCACTGAAAAGCCTAGTTTCTTAGAAAGAGAAAACATATGAGATAAAAATGTCCACAGAAAGAAATTACTAGTACTTAGATGGATGAGCAAAATAACTTAGGTGATTTCACAGATAAGCCCAAAGAAAGGGCAGGCAGTGTAGTGTTTGGCTGCTAGGGTCCCTGCTCTGGATGGGAGTGCAGAGCCCCACATTTCTTCCTGAAGATGGCAGTATGTCAGAGGCTAAAGCAGTGACAACTGGCTGAAAACTATAGAGAGCTCTGGAAGTTCTACAAAAGTGTCTTTTTTTTTTTTTTAAATGATGGGAAAGTCTCTTCAATAAGGCTTCCTGCTTCCTGCTTCTAATCACATCTGGAGGGATGCAAGATACCACCTACTGCCCCACGGATGCTGAGGGTAAGTACTACAAAGTAAGATAGATAGCATTTTGTTTCCTTGAGTACTTGGGGGAAACATTTGATGGCCTTGCAGAATGAAAAAGAGATCTATCATTCACTTCAGAATTGAGAGTGGAGCAGTAAACGTGAAGAGAAAAGAAGCAAGAGGATGTGTCTTGGATCAGCTGCCATCTTGAACAGTACAGTGACTGTTGATCAAGGCTATGTGAAAAGACAAGCTGAATTTTCTAAGTGTTTGATGCAAATAATAAACATAAATAAAACCTATCCTTGTCACTAATTAGCATGCCAGCAAAAGACGTGAGAGTGCTAACAGATTTGGGGAATGAATGTATCAGTAATAAAAATGAAACAATGGCACTAGGTTTCGATCCTAATACATGAGCTGGCTTTGTGGGAGCCTAGCCTGTTGGGATCCTTACCCTCCTGGACCTGGATAGAAGTGGGAGGACCTTGAACTTCCTGCAGGGCAGGGAATCTGGACTGCTCTTCATTCTCAAGAGGGA